>NC_066363.1:48020243-48329886 GCF_013377495.2 Cygnus atratus
TGTTTCTTTACTATGACAAACTTCCCGTGAATCTGCCAGCAAATAGCCTGTCAGCATAAATAAAAAGTATGAACTTGATACGCAATGCAATCAGAATAATGACTTTTAAAGATTTTCATCCTACAGATCCTAACACAAAAGGGACACAATTATGAAGACTCATACACCAAAAGGCAAACATCAATGTGAGGATCTGATGCTTACTAAGTGATACACATTCATTTTGTATTCTAATACAAGTGTTGACTCCCACCAACTACTGCTGCTGTGACAGAAATATAAAAGCACAAAATATCGAGCTCTTTGACAAAGAAGTCAGAAGTACCAATGAGGAAGTCAAAATTCAGGTATCCAGATCAGAGTGGCACATGGAGAGTACTTAGCTGTGTCCTGTTAGCATTCAAACACTGATGACATGATGTGCAGAGCTTGTCCCAGCTTGCTCCCTCATAATTTTTAATGCCATTCTTTGTTACAAAAATTAAAAATAATAATAATAATTTTTTTAAAAAGTGGGCCTGATTTCCATTGGAATTTTTGCAAACAGGAGAATTTGGAAGAATAAAGAGTGGAAGAAATTTCCCTTTTCCTTGCAATGCATCTCAGCAGTGAGAAGAAGAAAAATACGGGAACTGACTTTCCACTGAGCAAATAATGCACGATTTTACTGCTTATGATCTGTTGAATAACTGTCCTTCAACACAGATTCTTTGAATGAACTAAGCTGCCAAATTTTGATTTCAATTTTGCACCAAGACCTGCAGCAGCCCCACCGCCCACCTGACCCCCTTGCCTCCCTTACCCAGCAGAGGCAGGGGCTCCTGCAAGCCAGCAGGTCTACCCCATTCCTACCCGGGTAAGGGAAGAAGAGTCAGCATATGCCCATGAGGCCAATGGGAACATGTGATTTGTTTCGTTCCACATGGTCAGCCCTGAAGCTTCCTTGGGATTTTACCGTGACTCACCATATCTTCACAGTAAATAGAAAATGGCTCCTGAGCACTTCAGAATCACAGAATATCCTGAGCTGGAAGCGACCCACAAGGATCACTGAGCCCAACTCTTGGCTTCACACAGGACCACCCAAAAATCAGACCATATGTCTGAAAGCATTGGCCGAACACTTCTTGAACTCTGTCAGGCTCGGTGCTGTGACCACTGCCCTGGGGAGCCTGTGCCAGTGCCTGACCACCCTCTCAGTGAAGAACCTTTTCCTGATATCCAGTCTGAGCCTCCCCTGTCACAGCTTCATGCTGCTTCCTCAGGTCCTATTGCTGGTCACCAGAAAGAAGAGATCAGCGCCTGCCCCTCTACTCCCCTCATGAGGAGGATGTAGGCCGCAATGAGGTCTCCCCTCATCCTTCTCTAAGCTGAACAAACCAAGTGATTTTCCACCATGTTTGAGGTGTTGTCAGATGGCAGAGACCACGCTACATTAATGAATAGCAGTGATGAACAATTTGGCTCTTACGTCTTAATGAGGAGATGGAGTCTAAGCAAAACACTGCTTAGCTCTGCTTTTGAATATTCATTTATGTCTAAGTTATTCAAGATTTCTTCAAGGAGGTGCACACTCTGTAAGCTGCAATAACCCTGTGGAGTCTACCAAGGAAAACTAGCATTGCGAGAAAGACATACCAGTCTGTATGTTATCTCTTTAAGCCTGTTGTGCTGCCTAGGGAAAAAAAATACATGACATAAACACTTTGGTGATTCTTTAGTATCTGATATACAAACTGTGAAAGGCTAGATGACAAAATGTACTGTTATTTTGCAAGAGTTCAGCTTCCTCCCCAGAAATACTGGCCATCACTATAGCTATTTGGGGTCCATTAACTGACAAGTCCTTTTGTCTTTTGAGGATTAATCATTTAAGATTGGTTTTATCCTTGCTCTGGAAAAAAATGAGATATTTTATTGCTTTAGTTCCAGATTTTTCTAGCTATACGTTTGCAGTAGGGATTTTTGTTATCTGTGTCTCCCCTGGAGTTCAGGAATGACTGACAAACAAATCAGTGACTTAGGTGCTTCTGCATTGTAGTGTTTTTGTTTGAATTGTCTGCTTCCTCTTTAGGAACACTACATTCTACAAAAGCAGCAAACATTTAGCAAATCCTAGCTGCTGATTTAGAAAGGATATAAGTATCAGCTCAATATTAAGATGATAATTTCTTTCAGAATTATTAATTGTTCACAGTATTCGGCATGGAGCATCACTCATGCAAGGAGAGGCTGAGAGAACTCAGCATTGATATGGATCCAGAGATGATCTTTTCAGTGTTTATAATAAATATCTGACAGGAAGTATAGAGAAGACCGAGCCAGACTCTTCTCAGTGGTGTCTTGACAGGAGAAGAAGCAACAGGCAGAAGCTGAAATGTGAGAAATTCTTTCTGAAGAAAACACTTTTTTTTCTTTTCTTTTCTTTTTTTTTTTTAAATTAGTGGAGTGTTTGAATATTGGAACAAGTTGCTGAGAAAGGTTTTAGAGTCGTCATCTTTGGAAATATTTGAAGCCCAACTGGATACAGCCCTCGGCAACCAGCTTGTAGCTGACCTTGCTCTGAGCAGGGGGTTGGACTCAACAGTCTCCAGAAGTCCCTTCCCACCTCAAATGCTCTGTGATTTTGTGGTTGCCATTGTGACCTCATCTGGTCAGCATGAGAAGAATTCAAGCTCTGTTGTACTGGGGTTTTCTTTCATCAGGAGCCATCCCATATTCCTAAGAGACTCTTATTATTCTGATTGCAGCTGAAGAACATGTCGTAGGAGGGAAGGCCGGTAGGCTGCCTAGTGTTCAGCAGTAGCAGCTCCTTCTTTCTCATTGTTTTAAGCCTCTCTTCAGAATCAGATGATAATTTTCAGTTACAAGTTATCCATATGAATAAACTTAGTAAGGTCTTGTGAACCACATCTTGTGAACCGCATCACTGCTGCAAAATCCTGGACAAAAGTTTTCACTGAAAGGGTAAGCAGTAGAAACAACAAAGCCTCCCTCCCCAGAGGCACACACCAGTGGAGGCAGACACTTACAGACTTCCCTGTCTAGCACCAAAGCAAGCACCTACCAACCCTCATGTCAAATGGAATAAATACTGTCTTCTGGCTTAGTGGGAGAGACAGGAACAGACATTTATGCATTGCTTTCTTTGGAAAGCCACTAACACACCGAAGATAACAAAAGGTTTATAAGTCTTACTATTGCAGATAATTCAACAAAAGGCTACAGTTATTGTCTGAACCTGCAGAATAATCTTCACTTGAAATTATACCAGGTTGTCCCAGGTAACTTGCTTAAAACCATGACAGCTCATAAATCTCAGCCACAGAACTTGTCTTCTTTGCAAGACACCACAGAGCTCAACACTCCTGCCATAGCGCTGCCTTTTTACTACACCTCATTCCCTAGGCATTGCTCTCTCTCTCTTACTTTCCTTACCTGTTCTTTAGAGCCAGGGAGTAATTAATCAAAATTAAATAGAAGAATAGACTCCTGGAAAGTGAGAACTAAGCACACCAAAATCTGTGGGACATGCTTCAAGTTAGGCAAGTATGGACATGAATTGCAGCTTTAACATGTATCCTACTAAAAGTGATGCATATATTTGTAAGACCCCCACCTGTATTCAAAACAAGCTTTAAATACTTTATATGAATAACATATGGACATTGATAGCCCATACACTCTCCATGTTATTACAGATAAAAAAACCATCAAAATAAGCTAAAGTGGAATTATTAAAAGAGAACTGCATGTTTTTTAATTGTCATAGAACTCATTTTTACTACTGAATTAGTTATAACATATATTTAAGTTTAAACACTTCTGTTTTTATACACACGTGCAATTAAATTATAATTGCTTTATAAGAAAACCTTAAACCTAACCAAACTCTAAACCTAACTTGAACCCTAACCATAATCCTAACTCTAACCCCTACCCTTCCCTAAACTTAACCCTACACCTAACCGAAAACTAACACTAACCCAAACCCTAGCCCTAGCCCTAAACCTAACCCTAGCCATAGCCCTAGCCCTAACCAAATCCTAACCCTAAGAGTAACCCTAACCCTAACCAATAACCCTAATGCTAATGATAATTCAACACTAACCCTAACCCTAAAACTAACCCTAAAAATAATCCAACCCTAATCCTAACACTAAACATAACACTAACCTCAATGCTAATCCAAACCTAAACCTAACCCTACCCGAAGGACTAAACCTAACCATAAACCTTAAACTAACCCAAACCCTAAAACTAGCCTTAACCCTAAAGCTAATCCACCCAAAAACCTAGCCCTAACCCTAAACATAACAATGCCCCTAAGCCTAACCAGAACCATACCACTTACCAAAACTCTAAACCAACCTCAAACTGAACCCCAAACCCAATGCTAAACCCCAAAACTCAACCTAACGCTAACCCTAGCCCTAGCCATAAAACTAACCAAAGCCTAACTCTAACCCTAAACCAAATCTTAACCCTAAAACTAATACTAACCCTAGCCCTAATCTAAACCTAAACCTAATCCTAACCCTAACCCTGACCCTAAATCTAACCAGAAACATAACACAAACCCAAACTCTAAACACAACCTCAACCATAACCCTAATCCTAACACTAAACAAATCATAACCCTAACCCTAGCCCTAACATTAACAAAACCCTAAACCTAACCCTATCCATAACCCTAAACCTAACCCTAGCCATAAACCTAAACTTAACGCTAATCCATACCTAACCCTAAACCTAACACTAACTCAAAAACAAACCTGACATCACTCTAACACTAACCCTAACCGTAACCCACAATCCTAATGCTAATACTAATCCAACACTAACCTTAACTATAAACCTAACCCTAAACATAATCCAGCCTAAATCCTAACCCTAATACTAACCCTAACACTAAACCCTAATGCTAATCCAAACCTAAACCTATCCCTACCGCAACCCTAAAACTAACTATAACCCTAAGGCTAACCCAACAATAAACCTAACCCTAACCGAAATCCTAACACTGACCCTAAATCTAACAAAAATGATACCACTAACCCAAACTCTAAATCAACCTCAACCCTAACGATAAAACAACCCCAATCCTAAACCTAACCCTAACCCTAGCCGTAGCCATAACACTAACCAAAGCCAAACCCTAACCCTAAACCTTAACCCTAACCCTAATACAAAACCTAGCCCTAATCTAAACCTAAAAATAATCCTAACCCTAACCCTCACCTAAAACCTAACCAGAAACATAACACTAACTCAAATTCTAAACCTAAACTCAACCATAACCCTAACACTAAAAAAAATCATAACCCTAAATCTAACCCTAGACCTAAACCTAACCATAGCTCTAGAGATAACACTAACAAAACCCTAAACCCAGCCCTATCCCTAACCCTAACCCTAAACCTAACCCTAACCTTATCCATAAACCTAACTTCAAAAAAAAATTTAAAAAGGTTAATCTGACCCTAACTCAAACCCTAAACCTACCACTGACACAAATATAACCCTAATCCAAACCTAACCCTAATCTTAATGGTAAAATAATCCAAGCCCAACCACAAACCTAATCATAACCCTAACTCTAATCCAACCCTAACCCTAAACCAATCCGTAACCCTAACACTAACCTGAAACCAAATCCGTGACACTAAACCTAACCAGAAACATAACACAAATCCAAACTCAAAACTCAACCTCAACCATAACCCTAATCATAACACTAAAGAAATCATAACCCTAACCCTAACCCTAAACATAAACCTAACCCTAACCCTATCTGTAACCCAAACCTAACCCTAACCCATATCCTAACCCTAACCCTGAACTTAACCGTAACACAACCCTAACCCTAAACATAAACATAACACTAATCCTAACCCTAATCCTAACCTTTACTCTAATCCAACCCTAACCCAAAACCTAACCCTAACTGTAACTCTAATCCAATGCGAACACTAACCCAAACCCTACCTGTAACCCTAGGACAAGTCAGACCCTTAACCTAAACCTAAAGCTAACCGTAACCCTAACCCTAACCCTAAACCTGAACCTAACCCTACATCTAACCGTAAAACTAACACTAAACCTAAACATAAAGCTAACCCTAACCCTTACACTCACTGAAACTCTAATCAAACCCTAGAACTAATCCTAAACCTAACCCTAGCCCTACGTGAAACTCTAATCCAACCCTAGACCTAACACTAACACAAACCCTACCATTAAAACTAACCCTGACCCTAAACCTAAACCTAACCCTAACCCTGAGCCTATCCATAATCCAAGCCTAACCCTAACCCAAACCCAAACCCAAACCCTAATGCTAACCCTGAACCTATCCGTAACCCAAAACTAACGCTAACCATAACCTTAACACTAATGCTAACCCTAACCCGAACCCTAATCCTAAACCTGAACCTAAACATAAACCTAAAACTAAACGTGACCATAACCCTAACCCTAATCCTAACTGTAAAACTAACACTAACCCTAACCCTGAAGCTATCCATAACCCAAACCTAACCCTAACCCTAAAACTAAGACTAACACTAACTTTAAATGTAACCCTATTCCTAACCCTAACTGAAACTCTAATCCAACCATAGACCTAACCTTATCCCTAAACTAACCCTAACCCTAATGCTAATCCAAAAAAAACCCTAACCTGAACCCGAACCCTAACCCTAGCCCTAAATGTAACCCTAATATAACACAAAATCTGATCCAAATCCTAAACCTAACCCTAACCCAAACCTGAGCCCTAATCCTATCCTTAACCCTAACTCCAACTGAAATTCTAATCAAACCTTAGACCTAACGCTATCTCTAACCCTAACCCTGAACCTTACTGAAACTCTAATCCAACCTTAGACCCAACCCTAACCATAGCCCTAACCCACACCGTAAACGTAACCCTATCCCTAACCCTACCTGAAACTCTAATCCAACCCTAGACCTTACGCTATTCGTAACCCTAAACCTAATCGTAACACTAACACACTAACACTAACCCTAGTCCTGAACCTAACTCTAAATTTATCCATAACCCAAACGTAATGCTAAACCTAAAATTAACGATAACCCTAACCTGATCACGAACACTACTCAAACCAAAACCCTAACACTAACCCTAATCCAGAACCTACATATAAACCTATAAATAGCCCAAACCTAACCCTAGACCTGACACTAACCCTAGCTCTACCTGAACCTGAACCCTAATGCTAAACCTAACCGTAATCCAAACCTAACCCTAACCCTTACCGGAACCCTAATTCTAACCCTAACAATAACCCAAACCCGAACCCTAACCCTCCTGCAACACTGAAGCTAATCTGAACCCTAACCCTAAAACTGAACCTAACCCTAACCCTTACACTAACCCTAAACGTTACCCTAAACCTAACCCTAACCGTAATCCTAGCCCTAACCCTAACCAAAAACCTAACCTTAACCCCAACGAAACCTTAACCCTAACCCTATTTGCAACTCTAATCCAATCCTAGCCCTAGCTCTAGACCTAACCCAGAAACCTAATCCTAACCCTAACCCTAATTGTAACCCTAACCCTTACCCGAACCCTAAACATACCTCTAACCCAAACCCTAATTACAATTCTAATCCAATCCTAGACCTAACCCTAGACCTAACCATAACCCTAACTCTAACCCTAATCCTAATGCAACCCTAACCCTCACCCTAACTCAAACCCTAACCAAAACCCTAACCCCTATTCCTAATCCAACCCTAAACCTAATCCAAACCTAGCCCTAAATATAACCATAAACCTAAATGTAACCATAACCACAAAAAAAAACCACTAAACCTAACCCTAACCCTAATTGCAACTCTAATCCAATCCTAGTCCTAACCCTAGACCAAACTCTAACCCTATCCCTTACCCTTAACCGACCCCTAATGTTAACCATAACCCTAAACCTAAACCGAACCTTAACGCTAACCCTAATCCTAATTTCAGCTCCAATCCAATCCTAGATGTAAACCTAGACCTAAAGCTAACCCTAACCCTAACACAAATCCTAGCCCTAACCCTAAACCTAACCCCAACCCAACCCCTAACTCTAAACCTAATCCCAACTCTAATCCAATCCTAACCCTAACTGTAGAGCTAACCCGAACCCAAACCCTGATCCTAATGCTAACCTTAACTCTAAACCTAACCCTTACCCAAACCCTAACCCTAACCGTAATTTTAATCCACCAAGAACCATAACCCTAACCAAAATCCTAGCTCTAACCATAACCCTAATAGCAACTCTAATACAATCCTAGCCTTAACCCAGACTTAACTCTAAAACTAACGCTAACCCTAACTGTAACCCTAACACAAAACCTAATGCTAACCCTAATCCTAACTGAAACTCTAATCCAACCCTAGACGTAACCATAACCCCAAACCTAACCCTTACCCTAACACAAACCCTAACCCTACCTAAAATTCTAACCCTAATCCCAACTCTAATCCAATCCTAGCCCTAACCCTAGACCCAAACCTAACCCTGACCCTAACCCTAACTCTAACCATAACCCTAACTCTAAAGACTAACGCTAACTGTAATCCAACCCTAACCCTAATGCAACCCTAACCCCAAATCCAACCTAAACCCTAACCATAACCCTAAACCTAACCCTAACCCCAAAACATATCCTAACACTAACCCTAAGTGAAACTAATCCATTCCAAGACCTAACACTAACCCTAACCCTCAACCTAACCCTAACCGTAACTCTAACTCGAACCCTTACCCAAACTCTAACCGTACCTCTAACCCTAAATCTAATTGCAATTATAATCCAATCCTAGCCCTAATCCAAACACTAAATGTAATGCTAAACCTAAACCTAACCCCTAACTCTAACCCTAACCCTAAATCTAAACGTAACCCTAACCCTAACCCTAATCCAACCTTTACACTAACCCAAACCCTAACCCTAACTCTAATCCAACCCTAGACCTAACCCTAACCCAAACGCTAATCCAACCCTAACCTGAACCCTTACTCTAACCCTAATCTAACCCTACCCATAACCTCTAACCCTAACCTAGCCTTAACCCTAACCATAAACCCTAACCTAACCCTAACATAAACCCTAACCATAACTAAACCGTAACCCTAACCTAACCCTAACCCAAATCCCTAACCCTATCCATAACCTTAACCCTAACTCAACCCTAACCCTAACCCTATCCTAACCTTAATAAAAGGTCAATATATCCAAGGAGTGTCATTTCTCAATTTTATATGATTCCTTATTCATTTCTAAATCTTAAACAGTTACTGAGGCACTCTTCCTTTTTCCTTTTTTTCCTTTTTCCTTTTTTTTCTTTTTCCTTTTTTTCCACCTTTGAGTTTTCAGTACATTTTTTCAGTCACAGTCAGTGCTTTGCCCAATTTTTCTCAAGAGGTCAGCAGTTCTCCATTCTCTTCTGGTTACAATTCTCTTTTTACAACTGTCATTTTCTAAATATTAACATAAATAACTTGATTTTTCTTTCAGGGTTGTAACTTTACTGGCCATAGCCTCAATGGGTTTTACCTTCTTGTGGAATGAGTCCCCCCCATTAGACTAGGATCCCTAGAGAACATCCTCTTCTGGTCTTCCTGTGCTGAAGGCTGCTCTTTGAACTCCACTGTCAGTATTTCATTTCCCTCTTCCTTCCTGACCTGATCTTGAAATAGCAGGTACCATCACTTAGTGATTATTCTTATCCAGATTACTGAAAAAATAAATAAATAAAATTTCTTCACAGAAGCAATAATTTTATTGGAAATAACAGAATTGCAAGAAGTTTTAGCATACAGTGTTGCACTACGTATGTTTTGTTATTAAAAACTGCTGTCTAGCTGGAATCGCTACAACCGTGTCTGCTTTAAAGCTGCTTAACAGAATGTCACAAACACCATTTTAACTTTTCTTACATACCATCTTGTGCTAGCAAACCTCCATGTGTGGCAAACTTCTTTTTTGAAAGAGAAAGTGGTAAACAGGCTATAAAAAAGTAATCTTTCAGTGTTTTATTTATTTATTAATTATGTTTACCATTGTCAACCTCCATTTTAAAGTGTCTTTTTCCACTTCATTTCAATTTAACAGGAGGCTGACTTTGAGTTTTGCCATCACCTGCCTCCAATTCATTTACCCCTTCCTGTAATTCATCATCTATTTCATAGTCTGAGATTGAATCAGTGTTATCATCCAAATAATCAGCTTCGTATCTGTCCAGTAAGTGTTTCTGTGGGGTGATGTCATCATCAGGAGGATTTCTCGTCTTTTTCTTTTTCATTTTCTTTTGAATCTTTGACAGCTGCTGCTCCTGTTTTTGTGTCCAGCAAATGCTTTCTGTACCTCTTGACACCTTCAGTCTTTTGTAGTCCATTATCTGCTTATTCAGCAGTTCATGATCAATACCAAAAAGATTGGACCGCATGGGTGAATCAGAAGATTGGGTTGCTGAGGAGAATGGTTTACTGTGGAAAGGAAAAAAATATATATGTATTTTTCCCCCCTGCATATAATTTAAGGAACAATACAAATTGGGACAACTTGAGGAACCTATAAATAAACTGGAGTTTTCAGTTTGACTTTATTAATGACCTGTGTTCAGCACTGTGCTCCTTATGTTAAGAAGGAAGCAATACCACTGCACTATGTGTGGACTGGCTACGTATAATCTGGTCAGCATTTCAACAGATTCGGGGCGGGGGGCAAACAACTACATTCCAGATTAAAATTTCATTCCAGAGTGAGCACTGGATCTGGGAGCCCCAAGGAAGTTAGACCACTCCTAGCTTTTTCAAGAAGTGAAAAACAGCTGCCTGTGCCTAGTACACATCAGACACACATACCAATGACCATGTAGCACCTTAAGCCAGACAGAAGTATTCCCACAAGATACAAATAGAACAAGCTGTTAGGTGCCCTGTGGGAAAGTCTGTCACAACAAGCAATTTCCCCCAAGAAGCAAGTTCTGATTTGCAACTGATAAACAGTCCTATAAGACATTAAAGTCTGAAAAGTCATTTCTACCAAGAGACTACAGCACACCAGTGGAAAGCTCCTGGTTTTGAGTATCCAGTTCAAATAATCATTATGCTAGTAGATCATCATCATTGTCCCTCAAGAGCCAAAAATCCCTCATAGAAGAATGCTAAATTAAGTAACATTTTGTTAATTTTGAGAGATTGATCACTAAAATGTATGCAGGTATGTCTGATGGAAGGTGTACCTGCCCATGGCATGGAATTAGAAGATCTTTTAAGGTCCCTTCCAATCCAAAGCATTCTATGATTCCATGATTCTATGTACAAGTATAACAATACAAACTTATGCCAGTAAAAAAGTGGACAAATGGAAGGCGAGCAATCTATTTATATTGGTAAATATAAGGCTTTTATTCTCATGAGAAGACTAACAGCAAGAAACAAATATTACTGCTCTGAAACTTTTTTTTTTATGTTTAACGATTGCAAACACAGTGAATCTTGAATTCTAAGAAGTTCCAAAAATACTTCTCTCATAGAAGTTAAGATACTAATACCAGAATAAGTATTGGGTCTGCAAGTAAAAAGGTCTTATGACTGTGTTGCCTCAAGTATAGATGTTAAACACAGCTGATTTTTAGAACTATGCTCTGACATCACTTTATGGGTTAGTTGCCTCCAAAAGCATATACAGTATAGTGTTACAAATGACAATTCAGTCATTTTGCAAACCTGCAGCAAGGTACCTGTGCACAAGAACCACAGACAAAATAACCTATAAAAGTGTGTCTGCACTAAAATATGAAAGTAGACTAGAGCATATACAGTAAGAAATATTTTCTCTCAATTTTAATAAATGGGCGTGGTGTTAGCAAAGAAAGCTTAAACAACAAATTAAAACGCCACTGAATTTCTGGGATGATTACATTTTTTTGCCCTAGGTTTTTTGTTGTTTTTTTTTTTCTGTTAATAAAAGGCCCCTAATTCGTAAGGTCTTCCATAAAGTCTCTTTTCTACCTTTTATTTCCTTACATCACCTTGCTGAACTCTGAGATAACAAAAATATACACATCTAATTAAAATAAACTTTGTGTCATGCCAAACCCCATTTTAAGCTGGTCAACAGAGATGAAAATGGACATTTGTATTATTTTGATTCAAAAAACTCACCTGGAATCATTTTGAGATAACATATTTTCTTCTTCAGGTCCAAAATCAGCAATTGACAATAATTCCTCAACCTGTAAATACACGAAGACAATACATATTAAAGTCACTCTACTAAATTACTTTGTTCATACCTCTACAAGAAACAAATACAAAACAGTATGTTTTTTTCTACGTTAGAATACTTAGCAAAACCATTTCAAAATAGCCTTTTCCTCCATTTACATTTCACTACTGCAAAATATATGTTAGGGTATAATTCTTCACTGGCTGTAAGCTGAATTTACATCACATCAGATCTTGTGAATTTTTTAGTTTCCAACAGTGCCAAGAAGCACTATCCTTCTTGCCTAGGAAGTTTGTGTCAAATAGTGTAACTGAGCCATGGGTTACTATTCTCACAAGGGTTTTTTTTGCCTTATGTATATTCTGAACAGCTGGTTAGGGATTGTGTGATAGATGTAATTTTTTTTTTTTTATATGGTCTTACTTCAGCCTTCCAAATCATTTTTCATAACATCCTTACACTGGGATTTCACAGAGGTATAGAATGGTTTGGGTTGGAAGGAACCTTAAAGATCATCTAATCCCAGCCCCCCTGCCATGGGCAGGGACACCTCCCACCAGACTAGGTTGCTCAAAGCCCCATCCAACCTGGCCCTGAACCTGGCCCCTGGGAGGGGGCATCCACAACTTCTCTGGGCAACCTGCTCCAGTGCCTCACCACCCTCTGAGGGAATAATTTCTTCCTTATATATAATATAAATCTCCCCTCTTTTAGTTTAAAGCCATTACTCCTTGTCCTATCACTACACTCCCTGGAAGAGTTCCTCTCCAGTTTTCTTGTCACCCCACTTTAGGTACTTGAAGGCCACTATAAGGTGTCCCAAGAGCCTTCTCTTCTCCAGGCTGAACTACACCAACTCCCTCAGCCTGTTTCTTTTCAATTTCTGCAAGTTTTTGTCTCTATTATAGGGGAGTTCCAAGTTCCCTTTTAACATATAACCCGTAAATGCTAAAAATCTAGTATATTCAGTAATGACAAACTTTTCACAATTAGGTACAGTTTATCTCATTCAAAACTTTTATTCCTTCTTTTCTTTGCATTCCTTCCCTTCTAATTCAGGGTTTAATCCTTTTAATGAGAGTTGAATAGTATGTTCCTTCTCTCTTGCAAAGCTTAAAAACGTTTCAGCTACATTATTTCAAGCCCTGTTATTTGAATCTGTAGATTACATACATCTGATGGTCTCCAAAGTATGAAAATATGATCCATCCAAGTGCTTTCTAGTGCCATTCACTGATAGGAGCTATATATGGAGGGTTTTTGCACATCTTGAGTGGTTAACTTTCTGGGTGCCTGTGCTTCAGACAACTTCAAGGTAAGGTGGTCCAAGGGTTTTTCATCTTCAAAAAGAGTAAGTGGTTGTTTAAAGAAGTTTGAGATACACTGATTAACAAAACAGATTCCATAATAATCAACCTGAAAGGTAGGGCCTGCAGGAATAGCTATTTGTAGCTCCATCTATATAAGTTAATAACACAGTGACTGTAAACAAAGCACTTCCATAATCACAGGTAGGTTGTGTAGAAATTCTTGTGGTGATTAGGTGGAGAGTATGAACAAATACGAACAGCTTTCAGAAGTGTTTAGTTCATTTTTATTCTTGTGCTAATGTAGGTTAAAAAGATCTGCACTGTGGATCAATGCACTGTCATCAAAGTGTCAGAATTTTTCACCAAAAAAAGTTCTAGCCATTTTACTGCATTTCTAGAGAGTATGAAGTCTTGTTATTTCTTCCAGCTCTGCTAATATGCACTACATGAGCCCATAAGTAATTAACAGAATTTACATATGATCGTCACAATAGTAACACATCTAAGAATAAGGCACTTCAGGGCACAGAAATGTTAACATACTCTTTTCAACTAATGTCCTTTAAATTCACATCAACAGCCTGAGGAGGCAATTTTGCACATAATTTCACTCATTGGTGTCACTCTTCTCTTCTAGGATTCTCACTTCACAGTCCTAGTAACAGTGAATTTCCAAATAACATTATTCTAAAACTATTTCCACACCATGATAGAAAATGAGTATTCGGAGAAACAAGCTGCTGGTATGTAAGGAATTCAGGTAGCTATTGTTTCACGTTAGTGGAGGAAATTTAGTGATGCCTTCGACCACAGCATGAGCTCTGCATCAGCTGAACCTGGTATGTAGTGGTGACTGAGCAACTGTGAATGGCATTGTGTGGGTACTGGGTGACACCAATAGGGAAAGGGGGGATGTATTGACCAAGGGCTGCACCAGATCAGAGCCTGCCGAGTTAACAGAAGCCACCCTGCTGTGGGCAGTAAGAGAAGCCATCCTGCCCTGCAACAAAGAACCACCATTCTGAAGGAACATAACATATATGTACTGAGAACTGATTGGACTATAGAGGACAAAAACAAAGATTCTACAGGTACAAGAACCCATGGAAAATTTTGAGCAGGGTCCCTCCTTAGAGGCACCCAGCTTGAACTGATATATAAGTACCACTAAATTCTTGTTGCTTTAATTAAGAGTTGACTCTCTGAGTGAATCTCAGATGCCTGGTGAGACCCATTCTACTAGGGGAAACAACAGGATCCCCCAACAAATAATAAAGGTAAGTTAAAAAGAAGGGAGAAAAAAATAGTATGAGTGAGCTTACATCCTCTATGCAAAGATATGTCTTTCCCCAGAAACGTTATAACAATTCACAAATGGAAAAAGGTTGGCGTAAAAAAACTAAAAATCACGGATTAGATTCACTGACATTTTAAAAACACATAATATTTAAAATATGGAAGACAGCTTCTCAGACCTCATTTTATACAGAATCATGTATGCCAGACCATACCATATATTGGCTAACATGTATTATTCCTTAAAAATGTAATATCATTTTTTAGGATTTATTTTTTAGCCTAATTAATTATCTGTCACAAGCTTCTCACTTCAGAAGTTTTAATAGTAGCCTCAAAAAAAAGTTAATGAGGTGTCCTGGTTTCAGGTAGGACAGAGTTAATTTTCCTCCTAGTAGCTGGCAGGGTGTTATGTTTTGGATTAGGATGAGAAGAGCGCTGATAACATGCTGATGTTTTAATCGTTGTAGAGCAGTGCTTACACCAAGCCAAGGACTTTTCAGCTTCTCGCTCTGTCCTGCCAGCGAGCAGGCTGGGGGTGCAGCAGGAGCTGGGAGGGGACAGACCCAGGACAGCTGACCCAAACTGGCCAAAGGGGTATTCCATACCATCTGACGTCATGCTGAACAATATATAGGGGTGGCTAGCCGGGGTGGGGGGGCGGCTGCTCGGGGATAGGCTGGGCATCGGTCAACGGGTGGTGAGCAATTGCATTGTGCATCACTTATTTTGTACACATTATTACTATTAATACTATTATTATTATTATTATTATTATTATTATTGTTATTATTTTTCCTGTCTTAATAAACTGTCTTTATCTCAACTCACAGGCTTCACTTTCCCGTTTCTCTCCCCCATCCCGGAGAGGGAGGGGGGAGGGTGAGCGAACGGCTGTGTGGTGTTTGGCTGCCAGCCGGGCTAAACCACAACATGAGGCAATGGCTGCAAAGGTTCTTTTACATTGTATATAATCATCAATCTTACTAAAGATTCTTTGCTAAAACGCTTTGGAACATGAAGTACAACAAGTATAGACAAAGACCGATTTTTAATGTAGCAATTAATATATCAGCTTTCTCAGTATTCCTAAACATTATGATATTTAAGTCCTACATCTGCATGATATTTGTACGTTGAGTCAAGGATTACAATTACCTTTTTTACAGCTGCAGCTTCTTTGTCTTTTACAAATACTATCGGGGGTACATTTCCTAAAATTTGCTGACTCATCAGGAGATACCTGCAAAAATACAACATTCACCAGTATGAATAACAGTATAGCACCTCGAGGAAAGGTAAAATACATTAAATTAATTCTAACAGTACTACACATTTAAAGATCCAGATTACAAAACTTAACAGTCTGACCTGTATCCATTCTGGTTAGTGCTAAGGCACTAAATAACATCACTGCAAAATCCCAACTCTGAATGTGTAACATACAAAAATTATTAGCTGTAGATCCCTAAGTAGTGATGGTATTAGATTTGTCTCCTATATGCACAGGCTGGTTCAAGTCTTTCCAATCTTGATTTGGCTTCCTCATCCCCACTGTAACAGTGAGAACAGTGGTGAGATAGAGCCCTCACAGCATGGCAAGACAACTAGCCCTACATGGTAGCTGCAAGAGGGACTGACTGAGCTTCCCTTGTCATCTTCCCAGCCAGCAACGTTCCTGCTCAAAGTGTGGAAGCTGTTGAGAGTAAAGGAGGCCATTGTGATGGAGCAGGAATTACAGGCCTCGGGAAACAGAGGAAAAAGAGATAGACCTACAATTATGCTTCAATGACACCTTCCCCATGGGGTGAAATCCTGATCTTCCAACAGACTGGTTGGATAGCAGAGGGTTAAGCCATGCACAGAGGGAGACAGAAGTCTCCATGGTATCCTGAAAACTCATTGGACCCTCCACCAGAAATGAGTAAATGCATCAATACATGGTAACATCCTGACATTTTTGTTTTGTTTTGAGTATTGTGAAGGATTTCTGTAAAATCAGTCATCCCTTCTAGAGGTCCAACGTGTCTCTAGTGATCAGAATTGCACAATGAGCCTGTACGGAGATAACTGTTGTAATTGCCAATCCTCTTGTGCAGCATCACATTCTGACCTACTGTTAAGTACAGCATATTCAGGCCACCATCACTAGTATAATGAAGTGCTACTTTAGCCAAACTCCTCTTTCTTTCTGCTCAGTTCAGTCCAAACCTATGAAAGCAGAGAAACCAAGTAAACCAGCTGCACTCCACTGGGAGAATTCACAGCTGGTCTGACACAGCCATCCATCCCTGTGAGGCTCATCACAGGAGATGCTCTGACTCCAAATGTATAAAATACAAAAGCATCCTAACAGGTCAGATGTAGACGGTCAGAAATACTCATTTGTTACTATAACACAGCTAGGAATTTATGAAGCAGTCTAACTGTTCATCACATGGTGGTACCGTATACGTGGAGCACTCTTCTGCAGTAAACCTTCAACATAACTTTCATTCTCTGTAATAGCAGCAGGATTCCAGTACACACGACATGCTGAGAAGTTTGATGCCAGGGAAACCTGCAAAAAGTCAAATGTGACTTTAAAAATTTGTATCTATATACGCACGTACACACTTCATATACAACAAAGCCTCTGGTTCACGAATAAACATGCAGTGACTCAAACTAGATATCTAAATTCTGAAGAGAAAGTGTTCTTTCATCCCTGCTTCTAAGAACCAAAATTACATGGTGCCTTTACAGAGCTATGGTTTATGTTCAGTACCTGAAGATGTTTTTTTTTATTTATGCAATTCACTGCCCAGTGAATTTAAATGTCAACACCTCCATGTTACTGACAGCGCTATATTTAGTCAACATGAGGGTACTACCATCTCAAAGGCTGTGGATGTGGTCTATCTAGACTTCAGTAAGGTTTTTGATACCATTTCCCACAGCATTCTCCTGAAGAAACTGTCTGCTCAAGGCCTGGACAGGTGTGTGCTTCATTGGATTAAAAACTGGCTGGGTAGCTGGGCCCAAAGAGTTGTGGGGAATGGAGTTAATTGCTAGAGGACAATCACTAGTGGTGTCTCCCAGGGCTCAGTACTGGGGCCCATTCTCTTCAATATCTTTATCAATGATCTGGATGAGAGGATCGAGTGCACCCTCAGTAAGTTTACAGACACCAAGTTGGGCACGAGTGTTATCTCCTCAAGGGTAAGAGGGCTCTGCAGAGGGATCTGGATAGGCCAGACTGATGGGCCAAGGCCAACTGTATGAGGTTCAACAAGGCTAAGTGCTGGGTCCTGCACTTGGGGCAAACAACCCCATGCAATGCTGCAGGCTGGGGGAAAGAGTGGTTGGCAGGCTGCTCAGCAGAAAGGGACCTGGGGGTATTAGTTGACAGCTTAGTGATCATGAGCCAGCAGTGTGCTCAGGTGGCCAAGAAGGCCAATGGCATCCTGGCTTGTACCAGAAATAGTGGGGCCAGCAGGACTAGGAAAATGATTGTCCTTCTGTCCTTGGCTCTGGTAAAGTCAACCTTGAATACCGTGTCTAGCTTTGGGTCCCTCACTATGAGAAGGGCATTGAGGTGACGGCGTGTGTCCAGAGAACAGCAAAAAAGCTAGCGAGGCCTCTAGAACACAGGTCTTATGAGGAGTGTCTGAGGGAACTGGGGGTGTTTAGCCTGTGGAAAAGGAGGTTCAGGGGAGACCTTATCACACTGTACAATTATCTTAAAAGAGGCTATAACAAGGTGGGGACTGGGCTCTTCTCCCAAGCACCAAGTGACAAGAAGAGGGAAATGACCTCAAGTTGTACCAGGGGAGGTTTCGGTTGGATATTATGAGAAATTTCTTTACTGCAAGTGTTGTGCTGCATTGGAACAGGCTGACCAGGGAAATGGTTGAGTCACCATCCCTGGAGGTCTTCAAGAAACATGTAGATTTAGAACTTAGTAGCGTGGTTTAGTGGTGGACTTTAGAACTAGGTTAAAGGTTGGACTAGATGATCTTAGAGTGATCAACCTTTATTCTATGATTCTATAATGAAAGTAACAATATCAGATCAGAATTAGCATAAGAATAAATTAGGAACAAGTCTCAGTGCTACACTAACAATAATCACTACACTGTTATAAAGAAATCTGCACTACATTTCAAAAAAGGCTGTTTCTTTCCCTCACTTTTAAGTTAAAAATGTTGTTTCATTTACAGCAATGTCTCCTGAAAGCACTGTGGCTTGCTGACAACAGCCAGTATTTTTATGTGCCATCAGGGTTAGACAAGCAATCCCTAAAGCCCTACAGAGAAATATGGTGTGTAGGACAATGCACATACTGATCCAAAAAAAATTAACTTCACACATGTAATTTTAATAATTTGTTTGAAGACAGAATGAAATCAGCCAACAAAAAGATCCATTTCAATTGTAAATGACAAATGTTTTGTCATAGATGCGGCTATGACGTATGATTTTTTTTTCACACTTCTAACCAAATAAGCTAAGTCTGTCAAGCTTTTGAGCTTGACACTTGTATCATTTCATTTGAAAAGAACAGCAGACATAGCAGAAAGAACTACTGACAGTAAACAAGAATATGGAGACTGACTTAGTTCCTGAATCACAGTGGTAATATCCTTTTTAAACCTGTGAATTATGACAAAATGAGACAGAATTGGAATTTGTAGCTAATTTTTTCTGAAACCTTGCTTGCCAATGCCATTGTCTTAAGTCTTGACTTTTTTTGCTCTAAGCTCATGCCCCGTTTAGGTCATAATGAAGGGACTCAAGGATGAATCAGCTCTCACACAGCTGCATAAAGACTCCTGGAAAGATACATTCGTGTTGGTAAAAATCAGGCTCCTCCTTCTGAAAGGGCAATACAAATTGTACATGTACAAATAACAGGAAAAAAAAACATACCAGCAACACCATTTTTCAGTTGGCCTAAGTGGCATTAGCATTATACTGACAAAGGTCTACTAAATGAGGTGCAACAATGCCAAAACTCTCCTCGCATGAAAGGTGAACTGAGGCTCATTTTGCTGTGCAGCAGCAATGCTGCAAAACTCTTCCCGCATGCATCACAATACCTGGGGGCTCCTTCAGCACACCACACCAGCCTCAAGTTGTAGTCACAGCTGCTCAACAGAAACTGTAGCTTTTTTCACTTGCCTTGCAGATTTCCAGCTTGAGGTCATGAAGCTCTTGATTAACTTCACCGGTACTCATCATCTCTGACACAGCTTTATGAATAAGACTATTCAAGACTCTACAGCGTATGGTATCTTCTTTCCTAGTTTTTGTATGGTCATCTTTCATTACAGAGGCCAACTTGGTTGGTTCATACATCTTAAAACATACAAACAAACAGTTGTTCCAAATTTACATTAGGAAATTATATATAGTTTTGTACCTCTAAGTATAGTCTTAGAATGGCATTGTTGCAGCTGTCCTGGCTTTATATAGGTCTTATGTATCAGATGTTTCAGTAAAGAATATTTCTACTGATAAAATCTTTGACCTTTATGTACTACAGTCAAAATTTCTTACTTTACTATTTTGTAGCTCAATAAATCAGTTTTCTAAAATATAGCTGGTGTTAACTGAAAAACATTGATTGCCTGAAAACCAAACATAATTTGTTTTCCAGGTAAGTTTCATGCACTTATTTTTTGCAGCGTGGTTTGCCCACACAGAGAACTATGAGAACAATTGTAACTAGAGGTTAAAGAAATCCCAGCATATCTAGTAATTAAAGGCAATGAAGTCAGAGGCTTCAGACTGCTGATCTAAATTTGCCTCCCACCAGTAAGAACTAAAAGCAATTCCAACCACTGATACTTCTAGCATGCACAAATCACTGATACTTCTAGCATGCACAAATCACTGATACTTCTAGCATGCACAAATCACTGATACTTCTAGCATGCACAAATCACTGATACTTCTAGCATGCACACTATCATTTTCAGCATAGCAAAACTGGTCTGGAGAAGATTTCCTGGATCATCAAACCTAGTTCCTTGAAATCACAGGCAACCATGTAACAGACACTTCTTCCAAAAGGATCCACAGAACATCTATTCCACGTACTCCTACACTTCTTACAAGAGAAGACCACAATGCTGTACTTGACCTAAAAGCAACTTTGTTCCACTTGGCCACTGTTTCATGGTGGTTTTTTTTTGTTTTTTTTTTCTGCCACAAAGCAGCAATGCCACTTATATAAGAAACTGTTTGCTTTCTCTTCTAGCGTATCCCCTTATTTGTGCTAGGCACAGGTTATATGCACCCAAGACTTGCTGAGAACCTTACTGGGAAATGATGTGGATTAAAACTAAGTGTGTATACAGAAGTTTTAACCTGGACCAGTTTTTTGATACAGGCTCAAAACCACAAAGGGAAGTGCTGGTGCTAGTACAGATTAAAGAATGGCACAAAGGAAGAAATGGTCAAGGGAAGAGCTTGACAAACAGCTTCTCTTGCAGCAATCCTAGCATATCACAGTAAAACTGAAGTGCTACTGTTCACTCATTAAATTCTGCTCTTTCTCCACCAGAAAATGCTTTTCCCAAAGTTACAGGTAATGGAGGAAATTTAAGCTTGTTCTCCCTGGAAGAGATGAACACAGCATTTTAGAAGCCTGTACTTACCATTTTAGACTCCAGGGTAGGGCTGTCATACCAAAACTTCTTTCTTTTGGAAAAAGGAGAGGCATACAGTTTTATCTTTCATCAACCCAGAGAAATAATGGGTACCCTGCTTAATTAAAACGTCACCTGCCTGAAGACACACACACAGCCGCGCCACTACGTTTCAAGTTTCCAGTTTCCCCCCTAACATTTACGCATTAGGGTGATACGCAGTGATGCTTCCCGTCCACAGCAGAAGTTACACCAGGGAGGCAAGGGGGAGACAAGCGCTAACGTTTCCGTACTGTGGGATAACTACAACCGGCCTCACCCCCCCCGTGTGCCCGCGAGCCCAGGCGGCCCGGCAGCGGGCGGCCCCAGCCCGGTCACCGCAGGAGCCCGTTCGTTCCCCAGGCCCGGCGTGAGGCAGCCCCCAGGAGGCGGCCGACGGCAGCGCAGACCGAGAGCCTCACCCCGGCCCGCGGCTACGCGGAGCTCCGGCGGACGAGGCCCGGCCCCCTCGGCCCCGCACCTACTTGTTCTTGTGGAGCATTTTCTTCAGCAGGTTCCTGGAGCCGCACGAGGCGGCCGAGCTGCGCAGCGCCCGGCAGCAGGCCGGCCCCACCGCCCGCCGCACCGCGCCCGCCACCGCTCCGCTCCGCCACATGCCCCCGGCGCGGCGCGGCCCGGCCGCTGGAGCAACCGGCGGCGGCGGCGGCTCCTGAGGGGCGCTGGCTCCCCCTGCCGGCGCGGTAGCCCCGGGCTGAGCGCCTGCCCCCTGGGGAGGCGAGGTGCCACAGGGCCCCGCCCCGCTGAGGCGACGGCGGCCTGCTGCCGGGTCGCTGTCTTGGTTGGCATAGAGTCAATTTTCCTCCCAGAGGCTCACAAGATGCTGTGTTTGGGATTTTTTTGGTGATAACGTCGATGTTTTTAGTTGTTGCAGAGCAGTGCTTACAGAGAGCCAAGGATTTTTGTGCTTCTCTTGCTGCCCCGACAGCGAGGAGGCTGCGGGTGCACCAGGACCTGGGAGGGGACACAGCCAGAACAAACCGACCAAGAGATCATCCATACCATATCACCTCGTGCTCAGCAATAAAAGCTGGAGCAAAGAAAGAGGAAGGGGGGTCACATTCAGAGTGATGGCATTTGTCTTCCCAAGAAACTGTAGTACATGGCGAGCTGTGCTTTGCTGGAAGCGGCTGAAGACCTGCCTGCTGATGGGAAGTAACAAATGAACTCCTCGTTTTGCTTTGCTTCAATGCACAGCTTTTGCTTTTACCTAGTAAACTGTCTTTATCTCAACCCACTTCCACTTTTCTGATTCTCTCCACCATCCTACCTAAGGAAAGTGAGTGAGCGGCTGTGTGGTGCTGAGCTGCCTGCCTGCAAGGGGTAAACCACAACAGCAACAAAGGGGTGACACAACAAAAAATAAACCCACAGGCCAGTTTTGATAGCACTGAATTGTCACTTGGGAATGTGTCTGTGTGACATGGAAAAGCCATGGAAAAAATGGGGGAAAATTCAGACTCCTACCACGCACAGCCAACCCCAAGCGCTGTGCAGACAATTTATGCACAGGCTCTATTATTTGCATAACTGAGTTATCCTAGAAGTGAAAATAAATGTGGTTGCTACATTTCTATACAAAGACTGTACCAGCAAAGGCCTTGCAAATTATTCTCCAAAGAGAGAATAGTTTCATTGCTGCTGGACTTTCAGGATCAGTTGGTCTAAAATGCTGTCTGCAGTTTGCCGCAGTTTACTGTAGGTCATGAGTGGCACCAGAATACAGGGCTATGTAATGATTAAAATGTCCTTCGGTTCAGTGTTATGTTGATGTGCAATTCTAAGAGGATGCAAGCAGCATGAATAGTACCAATTTAAGACTCGACTCTTGAGTTTTTCACTGAAGTTCATGAGAAAATATGGATTTTTTTCACACAGAATCACTTTTTGTAATTTAAATGAATTAAAACCACTAAAACCATGAATTAAAACCATCTAATTAAAATCATACTTGTACATTTAATCTGTATAACATATATGGGCTAATTACATGAAAGGTTATCAAATTACTGTTTCCTCACACTAGGATAAACACTAATGATGTTAACATTAAATGCAAGCCACTTTACAGTAATACTTCATGAGGGATAGGAAGATTTGTAAGAGCTGCTTGTATGCTTTCAGTCATGTTTTCCATCATAAGGTGGCGTGTCTTTTTGGTGGCACTTCCAATGTGAGGAGTTATTAAAACATTCTCCATTTTTAACAACGGGTGATCCCTGGGAAAAGAAAAGAAATGCTGAGGTATTCAGTCAGAGAGTGTGCTTCTTCAGCACCTGAAAATGCACCAGGAAGATGCTTAAAATAATAACTAAAAACTAATTGTATGACTTTAGTGTACTCAAAGTAGAGTTCAAACTGATACCTGGCTTGCAGCTTTTTATGTAATAAATCTTCCAAATGAGTCAGTGTGGATTTTGTTTGGCTGCTACAGGACTGGGGACGTCATTTCAGTAGGACTAGTGCATATACATTATGTACAGGAATACTAAAAAAATTATGTAATTTCTCACATGCCCACAAACGTGTACGCACACACCCTAACTTAAATACATGTCCTACCTTGGCAAAGGTTCAGGATATGTCACATCCAGAGCAGCTGCCTAATAACTTTGTTTTGAAGGGCTTCCACCAAATCATCCTGCTCTACAACCAGACCTAGGTTACAGTAAGAAAGATACTCTTATTTTCATATTTCACACAGTTCTTCCACCGTCTTTTTTGGCATGATGGTTAGGCAAATTGTAGAGATAGTGATGTTCACAAAGCAGAAATAGCAGCAGAGGGTGGTCAACCAGGAGGAGGAAGCTTGGGAACACACATGAGAGTTGGACAATTGGGAATTTTAAAAGGCAGGATGTAGCAGCATAAAATAAAGTACAGCACCAGGCTTCAGAGTGAGCTTTGCCACCTAGATCTATGTTAGGAAGCACACTGCATTAAGTAGAGAAGAAAATAAAAAGCTTGAGTTAGACATTATATAAATACAGACAGGCTTCTGACACTCCAAACATTTTAGAGACGTACTTGCTCACTATGGAAATGCTTAAATATTTTGCTGAGATATGACCATGGGCCAAATAATTTAGTAATCAGAAATTTAACTGAAAATTTCAGAGTAACAGACTCTTTATTGGGGTTGGGTTTTCCCAGGTCTTTCTATACAAAAACTTAATGAAACTACATTATGGTTTACTGGCAGTTATCTATACTGTACCCTACCTCTGCTGATGTTAATGAGAGTAGCTGTGGGTTTCATCAGCTGAAGTTCCCTCTTCCCAATCAATTTGTGTGTCTGAGGTGTCAGGTTCACAGCTAGCATCACAAAATCCGACTGCTGGAGCAAATCATCTATCTTCTTACAGTAGATGGCTCCAACAGCATTTTCTTCTTCCTTGTTTCTGGGGGGGGAGGGAAGGGAGGAAGAGAAAATTGAACTCTAATAGTAAGCAACAAGTTGCAGAAAAAGTTCAAATGAGCATTAGAGAAAATGCTTCTTCATTTTTTTTCCTTGCTCTTCATTAAGAAGCAGCTAGCTAATTATCTGACTGAAATTCAATAAAGAAAAATTTTGAGCTCTGTTTCCCACAATATCAAGTGCACTATACAAAAATGTGCAGTACTATACACATGGGAGGAAAGTAAGTAATGCACATAAATGCACTGAATAAATAATAAAATAAATGCTTTATATCACAGCTTCTGGATGTAAGAATTGGTTCTTTTCCAACCCAAATGCAAAACTGATGTCTGACATGAATTCCCTTCCCTGTGAAAAGTAACTCATCTGAAAATTGCTGAGGAAACAGATGAGGCAGGGCAAGGCAATTTTCAGAAATCTGTGTCAACAGCAATCTGCTTCCTATGTGTATCAGCGCTGTCTCACTGAAACTACCTACTGTAGGATCAGCCAGCATTTTGATCCGTATCAGGACAAATCAGGGCGTGCATTGCGTTGCTCCCACCAGGTTCTCACAGACATAAATGAGGCACAGTATGTGGGAGTGGGCCCTGACACACAAGCACACAGAAGGGCACATGCGTTTCATACAGAAGACAGCCAAAGGGCTGGCAAGTCTAGTTCTCGTGGCCAGCTGATTCTAAAAGGGTGACTGAGGTATTTCTACCTGCATCCCTGCTACATGTAAGTCACAGCAGTTATGTCATCCTGGACAATTTCTCCATACCTCAATATATTGCAATGTCACCAACATTACAGGAACGCCCAGGTAACTGGATCATAGGGAAACCCATTATTTATCAGTTCTCTTCCTTTCTGACTTTGTTTTTGTATAAACTGTGCAATCAATGACCATCCTGAACCCAGTGTAGGTGTTTTGCTACTTAAAGAGACAGTCCTAAGAGCACTGCTTATTGTCATGGCCCCAAGGGCACTGTCAGCCCTGCCTGGCCCTGCCCGTCCCCCAGTGCTCCCCTGACCCTGCCCAGTGGCCAAGACCCCATGTCAGCTCCCTGGTTTGGTTTCAGCCCAGCCCACTCACCATCAGCTTGCCTGATGGCTTGGACTTTTGGATGAACCTGGCCATGACCTCTGTGCCAAAGAGCTGGGCCCTGGCCAGAGAGGCCTCTGCCCTTCTGGCTGTGTTATCACTTAGGGAGCAGCTCCCCTCGCTGCTTCCCAACACCTACAATATTCAACAATAATGCAGAGAACACATCATCCTATCCTAGCATGTGGAGAATATGAGATTAATTTGACAGTGAAAGCTATGAACAACATCCAAAAGCAGTGACAAAGTAGACTTTCCATGGAGCTGTAACTGTTTTTACCTCTGTTTCCTGTTGTGGTACAAAATTTTCATTTCAAAGGCTTTGGCTCTCTCAGCCACTTTGTAGCCAATGGTGCCCATTCCAATGATCCCTAGAGTAGCTCCAGAAACCTCAGCCCCCAGCCAGTTGGCAGGGAAATATTCAGTGTCAGGGGAAACTGCCATTTGATAGCCTTAGGGGAAAGAAAAAAAAGGAAAAATGTCATGTAAAGAATTGTAGGGCTCCTGGCATCTGGTTACTTTTTATCATAACACAACACAGAAACAGAGGAACAATAACATAAGGCTATTGTGTTTCTGGACAAGACTCAAAAAATGCTGCATTGGCAACACGATTTCTTACATTGATTCCTTGCTTGGGATATAAGGGTATCCAGACTCTTTTTGGAAGACAAGAAAAGGAAGGCCAAAGCAGCAACCTCACTTTGATGTACAACACCAAACCTACTCATAATCTTTCTTTGTCTGCAGTAAAAATTATTGTTCAGTTAAAATGCACCTCAGCAATACAGCTTCCTACTCATGGTAGTTCATCACCAGCACTAATGTAA
Source organism: Cygnus atratus (assembly GCF_013377495.2). Lineage (NCBI taxonomy): Eukaryota > Metazoa > Chordata > Aves > Anseriformes > Anatidae > Cygnus > Cygnus atratus. Next base: position 48,047,138 of record NC_066363.1, read on the forward strand.
CTGACAGTGCCACAGATACCACCTATGCTGTAGGCACTGAATAATGTAACTGATGAAATACAGGTTGTAGTACCATCAAAAGACTTTCACTGAAGCCAAAATATGTTTCCCAGTTTACAGAAACACCATAGCTCACAGGGAGAAGAAATACAGTGCATGGTGGACGAATTTCTGGACAGTTTGTTCATAATGACTCAAATTCATAACAGCTTGGCAAAGACAGGCTTCAGGGTTCCTTGCAAATAACTTCTTTTATTAGAACTTGAAAAGCAAGACTGCAGTGAGCAAGTAGAATGAGTAAGTGGCTGTGGCCTGAGGGAGAAGAAGCCTGAATTTAGGGCCATCTGGAAAAAGGCATATATCTACCTTGATAATATATCTGTTCAGAAATTGAATGCACCATGTGCAAGTTCTCATCAGCATGACAGATTTACATCTTCGTCTTTGTATTTTTCTGTATTTCTACTATTAAGCTTACCTTCACATCAGCACACACTTTCTAATTCCATGTTTTGAACAGCCAGCTTTTCTTTAAAAAGGCTGAAAGCATTTCATTTATTACCTTCCACAAGTCTCCTGGAGGATGCCAGCATCAAAGCCATCCCCAAGTCTGCAGTGTCAGTGGAAACAATAAATGGAGTGTTAGACACTTTCACACCATAGCGGGAGAGGAGGTTCAGGTCCAAATGATCTATTCCCACTCCAGAGCTTGCAACTATCTTTAGGTTAGGTAGGCTCTGGAGTAATTCTTCATTAATAACTGGTTTGTGATACCACATATAAATAGCTCTGATCTTTTTGCCAAGAATTTTCTTGTTTTCAATATATTCTTTCATGGTGATGAGACAAAAATGTTCCTTCAGAAATTCAGCATGTTCTTCATATACTCCGTGCTTCTCTCCTATACAGTCAATTAGCACACAAGGCAGCTTCTGATCCTCCATGCCCTACAAAAATGAGAAACCAAAAGGACATCTCCTTAAGTGAGTCATTAAACCTTTTTAAAAATAGGAATCAATTGGCTCTATTACATGCCTTTTCTTACTTGATGATATAGTTGGCTAAAGATATTCACTTCCACATGCAGAACATTTGTGTTCAATTTTTATGCAACCTTGTTAATAAGACAAGCATACATTATTGTTTCTAGCATACCAGCCACGCTAACACTTAAACAAAAGAGCTACTGTATGTTACACCTGTTCAATGTTCAGTCCATTTAGAGGCCAGCATCTTGATAATTTACGACTGTGGCCATATGAGTTCAAAACTATCTTTTAGCCCCCAAGTTCTGCTTTTGATTTCCATTTATGCAGTCACATTGATTATAAAGCATGAATGAGATTATCTCAGGAAAGATCTTATTGAATAAAACAGCTACAACTTGTTAACTACGGACTTTGGAGTTAGCAATTTACTTTCTCAACGTAAGGTTGCCCCTTTTTTTTCCCCCTTAAATCTCCTTCAATATCCTGACACCTCTGCAGCCTGCTGCCTCTGGAAACCAAGTCCCACTGCTCTTGCCCTAGCCGCTCGGAGTGACAAGCACCCTCCTTCTCCCACCCAGACCTCCAGCCGCCGAAGCACGCTTTTAATGGCTATTTTGGCAGGCAGGGCGGGCTAAGCCCTGCAAGAAGCCCCCTCTGCACACACTCGCGGCCTTCCCGAGGAGCCTGCAGGTGGAGCTGAAGACGACAGCATTCCCGAAGGACCGCCCGGCGCCCGGCAGGACTCGCCCTGGCCCTGGCCCTGCGGGAGTACCCCAAACAGGCCGGCTCCCCTCTCACCGGGGGTCGCTCGCCCCCGCTGAGGGAGCGCCGAGCTCGAGGCCGCCCTCCGGGCGCCTGACGCGGGGCCGCCGCCGCCGGGCCCCAACGGGCCGGAGCCCTCACACCGCTCACCTCCGCCGCTCGCCGCCGCCGCCACTGGGGAGTATCGGGGCTGCGGGGAAGGAGGAGGAGCGGGAGGAGGTGCTGTCCCCTGGGAGAGGTGCCTGGGAGGAGGTCAGGCTGCCCGTGGCCTCGGCTGCTGCATTCAGACCGTGTATATATATATACATATATATATATTTGTTTTTTCAGAAGTGTGCTGCTTCTGTGCTGTTAATACTTACAAAATAATGAAGATTTTGCATTAATGACATGCTCACTTTGCTTTCATCCATATCCTCTCTGAGTAGGAAGTACGGTCCTGTTCCTCTGGTGGGTCATAAAGCTATACACGCTTGAGTTACCGCTGCATGAAGAGTCTCTGGCCGGCAGACACCAGTGACAGATCTCATTGCAAGCATGAAGAATACTCTCAATACTCCTTTTAGATCTAAGAAACTGTGACAGGCTAAGAGTGGTCGTTCACTGCAGCTGTCATCCCAGTTACAGGCAGTCCCGCGTCTATCCCAGATGAGAAATGCGTAAAAATTTTCCTGTCACGGTGACTTGCACCATAAATAACAGGTAATGGAGGCTGCTGAGTACTGCTTCAATATATATATGTTCACTAAATACATGCTGGAGTGATTCCCCCTAATGTAAAGGTGATGAGCAGCCACTCAGGGAGGGACCTGACTTGTGTGGTGAGAGCAGCTCAGGAGCCAGAAAACCCTGCTTATGCCTGGGGCCAGGGGATCTCTTTTCTTTCCAAGCTGAGAAATAACTCACTTCCAAACTTCTGGGCTTCCCTTGAGCACTGCAACACTGAGATTGTGCAATCATATAACAATTGTAGCCCCTCAAATTCTACCAAACACATTTGGACATGCTGAACAGAGAAGCAATCAAATTCAACACAAGGTCCTCTGTAAAATAACCAAGAAGAGATAAAGGATAATAAAAAAATTGTAATAATTATACAAAATTATACAAAACCATAACTTGTTATCCTGTTGATGACTTTTGAGTATCATTTGCTTACATGGATTTCAAGTTTGCGCAGTTAGACTTTAAACCAAAAATTCATTAACCAACAAGATGGAGTTAAAGCATATTAACTGGGTTCTTACTATAAGCTGGGTTTTGATCTTTTTTTTAAAAAAAGAGAAGAAAAGAGAAGAAAAGAGAAGAAAAGAGAAGAGGAGAAGAGAAGAGAAGAGAAGAGAAGAGAAGAGAAGAGAAGAGAAGAGAAGAAAAGAAAAGAAAAGAAAAGAAAAGAAAAGAAAAGAAAAGAAAAGAAAAGAGAAAAGCAATAAACACTTAATGCTTACACATTCCATGTTTCACATCAACCTCTTGCAAGTCTGCTGATGAGGCATAATGGGCATAATGGTTGATCTTTTAACTTAGTGCTTACGTAAGGATGCCTGAGATCAAAGGACCATTGTAAAGCAGAAGACACAAGTTCGCTCTAGTTAAGAGTCTAGGAAGAAAGTCTACCAAATTTTAGTACTGAAGGTAAGAAAAAAATAAAAATCAAAGTACACTACAGTAGTTGCCCCTTTATATATCAAATCAACGAATTTGGATCAACAAAATGAAAACACAATTAGCCAAAGAATAACCAAACAATAATAGTCAAAGCGATTTACTGTTTTTTAAGCAAAAATCCAGGATTTATGCATCAAATGTTGAGAAAATGGGTTTGGTTTTATGGCTAGATGTGGAGACAATCAGACAGCTTCCAAGTTGTTTTGTGTAACTTCTAATTGTGAGCATCTAATTTTCAAATTGTAGTTCAGGAGCTGATATGTATGTCATGTATGTATAGCAAAATATGTGGCAGAATGGGTCAGGAAGCCATTTATATTCTGAATGACTGAAGATCTGTTTGAATTGCTAGAACATTGTTTTGAGAATGTATTGAGAGCAGCCCTGAGGAGAAGGACCTCAGGGTGTTGGTTGATGAGAAGTTCAACATGAGCTGGAAGTGTGTGCTTGCATCCCAGAAAGCCAACCATGTCCCAGGCTGCATCATAAGAAGTGTAGCGCCAATGCACTATCACATTCTAAGTAGACTTAATTTTTAGAGTACCTTATAGACCTCTATAAAGTGTGATAAGCTGAATTACATAGTGTTGCAGTATGCTGTTAGTTTTCCGTTATAGAAAGGGATCTGTTTTACCAGCATTGTGACAAAGTTCTCAGAAATTCATAATGTCTGGTTATGTAGAGAGAATTATTGCACAGCCTGTGAACTTCATTCCTTGTTTCATTTATTATTAAATATTGCCATTGGTTTCCGTGTAACACTGCAGGGCAAGCTGATGCCTGCAGTATTAATAAGGTATGTGCATGATAATTGCTTCTTAAGGTAAGACTTTTGAAGTTTTGTGTTAACCTAAGAGACTTACCTAGTATGATGTAATACATTTCCTAGCTGGGATGTATAGCCTGGCTTAAGCATGAAATTGGATAAGGATATACATTTCTCATACATTTTGTGGGAATAAAAATGTTGTTTTTGCAGAGTTACATTGTTTAAAGGTAAGGAATGGGGTATTGAGATACGCTTGCAGTGATAAGAAAACTTAGCAGGCGACCTTGTAAAACGCAGACAGCCAGACTCCTTAGAACAATTAGGTGAAAATCACGATGTTAAGTCAAGTCAGATAAGTGAAGAAACATTACCACTTCAAACAGTAAAAAAGTCAAAAGAAATTTGAAATTTAACAGGCCGGCAACGTGCATTGTCTGTGAAGCATCAGATAGATTGTGAACCTGGATTACCCACTCAGTGGGGAAACAGGGGAGGGTCCTGTCATCAAAAAGTACATAAACTGTGTTTTGGAACCAGTAGGTGCGCTCCTGCTTGTGGGGCGCCCGCCGTTGCAATCGCGAATAAATTACTGCTTCGCTGAGATCCTCGCCTGAGCCTAAGTTACTGGCTACGGAGTGTTTCTCACAATCTGGGGGCTCGTCCGGGATCCAGTCAGCTACCGGGGAGCCCCACCGCCGCAGCAGCAGGAAGGCATGCCCCGCTGATTTCAGCGGTCCTGTGCATCGACGGTGGCGGCTCTGCGGAGAGCTGACAGAGGGCCCGGGACTGATTAAAGAGGCAGGATCCATGAAGTAGTGGGGAAGGGGAGAAGGTAGGCACTCCGGGTTTTAAGAATTGATCCGGTAACTCTGTGCACAGACCAACGTAAGAAATATTAAGTATTGCCTCGGGGGTCGGGTGAGACTCTGTGTGACGTGTGATTGAGACGTACTTCTGTACGAAGCGAGTGTGGAGTCCGGATCCGCGGTTCCGTAGCTCTGCGAGGGGCGCAGCCAGAGACGGACGAAGCGTGAGATAAGGGAGAGAAAGGAAGAGTCTCGGGAAATTTGGTGTATGGTAAGCCCTTGCACGGGAAAGCGCTTGGCAGTACACCAGGGAATCTGGTAAACTCATAGGTGTGCGGTACCCCTTGCACGGGGAAGTGCTTGGCAGTACACCCCCATTTTCCAGAATCGGAACGTTAGTGTGTGGTACCCTGCGGGAGGGAAATTTCTGTAGCAGCACACTGACAAGGGCTAGGAAAAATGGGAAATATGAGTTCCAGGGGACAGGGAAATATCCCTGGGGGAGTGCCTACCAAAAGTTCTTCCTGAAGAATTATAAGAAATTGGAAAAATAATCTCAAAATTAGAGGAGATGATAAAAGAAAAAAAATGGTTAAATATTGTGTATTAGTCTGGACAAAAGAACCAATTAAGGAAACAGCAGTATTTTGGCCAAAATACGGGCCTGATGAAAATTCAGGCTTTAAATTTATGTGTAAGCAATAAGATTCCTTCTTTTTCGGAGGAGGAGCCAAGTTATGCTCCCTATAATCCTAATATTGCACCGGTGGCAGCAGCAGTTGCTCCAGGAAGGGAGACAGGGACTGCAATTAACACTGTCCCTAGAGAAGAGCGTACTCTAGGCTCTGGCAAGAATTAGAACAAGGTAGAAGAGGTACTGAGAATTTTACCTTCCCTGATACTAACAGTGCTAACACTAACTGTGTATCCTCTTAAGTGAACTTCCCCCCACTCCTTCCCAGCAGAGAGGTTAGGAGTTTTAAGGAGATGAAGTCTTTAACTGAGGACCCCAACAGGCTAGCTGAACTGTTAGACCAGTTCCTAGGACTTAACTTATACTCTTGGGGGGGGGGGGAATTATGTATATAAGTATTTTGTTTACAGGGAAAGAAATGGGAATGATCAGGAGGAGAGCTGCTATACAAAAATGGGAAAGAGCTCATCCTCCAGGACCAGGGGTAATACCGGCAGGGCAGAAATACCCACTTGCCAGTCCTGGCTGGAATAATAATAGTGTGCAACACAGAAATCATATGAGAGACTTGGGGTCAGAATGAGAAAGTACTTGGGGATGAATCCTGAGGACCCGGTATCCCAAGGGCTCTTGAAAGTTCATTTTGTGATTAAAGCCTGGCAAGATACACAGAAAATGCTCCAGAAGGTGGGGGGATGTAGTGAACAGTCACTGGGGGGCCCTCCTGCAGGAGGCCCTGAAGGTGTGTGTCAGGAGGGGAGATGAGAAGGAAAAGCAGAGTGAAACTAATGGTATTGACAGTGTAGCAGGTAGTCAGGCAGAGGGTTGGAGGAAGAGGAAGAAAATCTTCAGGGGGAGTCAGGGCCAGGATGGAAAGGAGAGGAAGAGAGATGAAGGAATGGCAGGCAAGGAAAGCTACCTGTGTTGCGGCCTGAATCTTAGCAGGGACAGGCTTTGATGGGATGTTTTAAGCGTGGCCAGGCTGGCCACTTCAGGTAGGAATATCAGGAGTGGAAGAAGGAGGAGAGAAGGAAAACGGGATGAAATATGTTATACTGATATGTTGTTTCAGCATCCTGGAGAGAGAAAGGTATGGAATTAAGTTGGCCAATGACTGAGACTTTGGTGAAAGTACAGGCTGGAGAAAGATAAAAAGAAGTGTTAAGAAGGGTTATTGAAGGTGTTAAAGGTGTGGTATGTAATGTTTGACAGAGCTGTTTTTTGAACGAGTTGGGAAAGTTGAGTGAGCAGGGAAAGAGGATGTAGGCATTATCTAAGTAACAGTCTAGAAGTTTTGGTATATTTGCTGTGGTGTTTGGTCAGTTTCCCTAGTATCGAGAAGTGGGGTGGACGTGGGGGAGCAGCCTGCTCTACCAAGGGCCTCTCCACAGGCGGCAGGGGGCTTCGGCTCCGGCGCCTGGAGCGCCTCCACCCCCTCCTTCTGTGCTGACTTTGGTGTCTGCGGGGATGTTTCTCACTCCTCGCTCTCCCAGCTGCTGTTGAGCAGCAGGTTTTTGTTTGTTTGTTTGTTTGTTTGTTTGTTTTCGTGGATGTGCTCTCACAGAGGCATGGACTGTGTCGCTCATGGCTTGGCTCTGGGCAGCGGTGGGCCCCTTTGGGGCCAGATGAAATTGTCCCTTATCTGCCACGGGGCGGTTTCTGGATTCTCCTCGGGGGGGCTGCCACTGCAGCCCCCCCAGAACCTTGCCATCAAACCCAATACACTGGGGCAGCTAGGTCATTACTGGCCTATAAAGTATCAGGGATTAAATTAACTAATGAAACCCTAAAAAGTGATGGGGGTAGAAGGGGCTGGGATAACAGTGCCACCTTTGGGGGATACCAAGCTGAGACTAGAGGATAAAATGATCACTGGGCAATTATTCTATGTACCCAAGGCAGGGACTAACTTCTTGGGAAGAGATTTGATGATGAAATTGGGCATTCAAATAGTAAATTGTTAGACTGGAATAACAGTGTTATTAACGGAGTGCTCTCAGGCCCTGAGAGCAAAGATATATTCACCTCTGACTGGAAAGACTCTGAAATGGGGGCGGAAGCAACAATACATATGGACAGTTTTACCTCAGGGGTTTACAGGGCCACCGGTTTATTTGGGCAAAGTTCTAGAACAGATTTTGGAGCAATTCCAACCTCCCAGGGAGGAATTACTGTTACAAAATGTGGATGACCGTTTATTGTCAGGACAGGAGAAAACAGTTGTGAAGGAAGCTACTAACAAGCTATTCAACTTTCTGGGAAAGCAGGGCTTGGGAGTATTGAAAAATAAATTACAATATGTAGAAAGAGAAGTCAGGTATTTAAGGCATCTAATGTCTGAGGGAAAACAGAGAATAAATTCAGAGAGGATTCAGGGAACTGTTGAAAACTAAGAAAAAACTAAAAAGTTTTAAGAGAGATTTTTTTAAGGAATCAGGAGCCACGAAGTCTGAGGGAAAATGGATACTCCCTGATGGGAGAGAAATGCTGAATAAAGCACCAATGAGGCAAATATTAACTGTTTTACATCAAGAGAGTCATTGGGAGGTGCAAGCAATGTGTGATGTTGTGCTAAGTATGTCTGTGTAGGAATATACACTTTAGTGAAGCAAATACGCAGAGGATGTACCATATGTCAAAAGGCAAATAAAAAGGTCATCCGTAACTCACCTAGAGGGGGACGGGAGCCAGGGATTCGACCTTTCCAAAGTATACAGGTAGACGTTACTGAGTTACCTAAAGCAGGGAGACTTAAGTACTTGTTTGTCCTAATTGACCACGTGACTGGATGGGTGTAAGCTTTCCCCTCCGTATCTGCCACTGCAAACACGGTGACTAAGGTATCACTGGAGCAAATAGTTCCTAGATATGGGATAGCTGAAAACATTGATTCAGATCAAGGAAGTCATTTCACTTCACAAGTACTGCAAGGGTTAATGCAGGCTTTAGAGATTGAGTGGGATTTTTACACCCCCTGGCACCCCTCCTCTTCTGGGAAGGTAAAGTGAATGAACCAGACATTAAAGAAGCAATTAACTAAATTAGTGTTAGAAACCCAACTTCCTTGGGTAAAATGCTTACCTTTAGCACTCCTCCAGGTTCAAACAGCACCAAGAAACGATATAGGAATTTCACCGTATGAGATGCTGTTCGGATTACCCTATCTGGGCAGAAGGGATGAGATACCACAATTCAAAACAAGAGAGTTTTCTTAAGAACTGTATTCTGGGGTTGTCCTCTTCTTTGTCATCTCTCAGGACCCGTGGGAAATTGGGTCCTGATTCAGACCTGGAAAGGATCAACTCCAGCCTGAATGGGAAGGACACTTCCAAGTACTACTAACCACTGAAACAGCCATAGGAACTGCGGAAAAAGGTTGGACTCACTATACTCGAGTGAAGGCATCTGTCGACTCTAGTACCTGGGAAGCTGTTTCTACGGAAGACTTGTTGGAAGCTGAAATCGAAGAGAAAAATCTCATAGTGGACTCTGAGCGGGATAAAAGCTTACAATTGTAAACTAACCTTTTATTTTCACAGGTAACTAATGAGTGTGACTTGTGATTGAGAGAAAGGACAGACCTATAGTGAATTGAAGTGCTTCCAAGGGGGGTTTGTTATAGTAGTAGTGTACATCTTATTCTTTGTATTGATAATTATTTGGAAACCTAAGGTTTAAAAATAATGACAGGGAAAAATCAATTATTAATTTTGGTTTTAGTGATTGTAGGCCTCAGAGAAAGCCTTGGTCAATTGGCAACTTGGAAAAGGCATGACCAGATAATAGTAAGACGGGATACCCGGTCAAAATATGGGTGACTGTGACAGAGGGTTATATACCACAATCTGTCATGTTTGATGCTTGTGAGGTGTTAGCTTGTGGAGATTTAAATGCCCAACAACAATTGAGCAGAGAGAACAAATAACTGGGAGAGACTCAACAGCCAGATTGAGAATAGCTATATGGAAACAATCCTCTATTGCCATCAGAGAAAGGGAGAAACTCAAGGAGAAAACAGGAGAGAAAACAGGAGGCCCTCTTTGAAATGCGGCGGTTCAAACTTTTGAGATTGAAACAAGGTATGGGGATGTGAATGCCTGGATAGAATGGGTCAAATATACTGTCCAGAGTCTCAACCATAGCAATTGCTATGCTTGTGCCTCGGGATGACCGATTGCCCAGACAGTGCCCTGCCCATTGAGGTGGACCAAGGATTCCCAGGGGATGCGATGTATGATTGCATTGTACCAAGAAAAGACTGTCTGGGGAAATGAGGCCTGTAAGTCTCTCTCTTTGCTGTTCCCTTCCTTGCGTGATAGCAATATCAGGGTTCCCCCTGCATTCTCTACAGCTATAGGTAACCATACAGCTTGCCTCTCACGGCAGGGTGTGAGTGCTACCCGGCATCTGGGAGAATTTGGCTTGTGCACGAGGACCTTGAATGCTACCAAGGACTTAATGGGAAACTGCTCAAGACTTGAGATCCCCAGGGCAGATCTCTGGTGGTACTGTGGAGGGAAGATCTTACGGTCCACCCTACCATCTAACTGGGGAGGCACTTGTGCACTTGTTCAATTAGCTATTCCCTTCACCCTGGCATTTGAAAGAGAAACATCGCAAATACCCAGAAGAAGTAAAAGAAGCTTAGGAGTATCATTTGATGGTGGAGCATACATAGATTCTATTGGGGTGCCTAGAGGAGTTCCCGATGAACAGGAAGCCAGGAATCAAATTGCTGCAGGGTTTGAGTCACTGTTCTGGTGGGTAACAATCAATAAGAATGTGGATTGATTATATTTATTATAATGAGCAGAGATTCATAAATTATACAAGGGATGCGATAAGAGGAATCACTGAACAACTAGATGCCACCAGCAAAATGGCTTAGGAAAACAGAATAGCATTAGATATGATGCTTGCGGAGAAAGGAGGTGTGTGTGTGTGATACTGAGCAACCATTGTTGCACTTTTATACCCAACAATACTGCCCCGGATGGCATAGTAACTAGAGCATTGCAAGGGTTTACCACCCTTGCCAGTGAATTGGCAGAAAAATTAGGCATATTTACATCCTTGATCGTAGTAGCAGGAGTTTTGACAGCCATTGGTTGTTGCATTATCCCCTGTGTAAGAGGACTAGTACAGTGGTTAATTGAAACTGAACTATTGAAACAAATGACCATGAAGCCACCACCTTACCCAGATAAGGTGATGATATTAGAGGAGATGGAAAGCAAAGAAGGTAAATAAGAGGAAGATATCTACCAAATTACATCTTAGAGAAAAGTTTTGCAAAAATCAACAATTTATAAAAAAAGAAAAGGGGGGAATTGTGGGAATAAAAATGTTTTTGCAGAGTTACATTGTTTAAAGGTAAGGAAAGGGGTATTGAGATACGCTTGCAGTGATAAGAAAACTTAGCAGGCGACCTTGTAAAACGCAGACAGCCAGACTCCTTAGAACAATTAGGTGAAAATCACGATGTTAAGTCAAGTCAGATAAGTGAAGAAACATTACCACTTCAAACAGTAAAAAAGTCAAAAGAAATTTGAAATTTAACAGGCCGGCAACGTGCATTGTCTGTGAAGCATCAGATAGATTGTGAACCTGGATTACCCACTCAGTGGGGAAACAGGGGAGGGTCCTGTCATCAAAAAGTACATAAACTGTGTTTTGGAACCAGTAGGTGCGCTCCTGCTTGTGGGGCGCCCGCCGTTGCAATCGCGAATAAATTACTGCTTCGCTGAGATCCTCGCCTGAGCCTAAGTTACTGGCTACGGAGTGTTTCTCACAATCTGGGGGCTCGTCCGGGATCCAGTCAGCTACCGGGGAGCCCCACCGCCGCAGCAGCAGGAAGGCATGCCCCGCTGATTTCAGCGGTCCTGTGCATCGACGGTGGCGGCTCTGCGGAGAGCTGACAGAGGGCCCGGGACTGATTAAAGAGGCAGGATCCATGAAGTAGTGGGGAAGGGGAGAAGGTAGGCACTCCGGGTTTTAAGAATTGATCCGGTAACTCTGTGCACAGACCAACGTAAGAAATATTAAGTATTGCCTCGGGGGTCGGGTGAGACTCTGTGTGACGTGTGATTGAGACGTACTTCTGTACGAAGCGAGTGTGGAGTCCGGATCCGCGGTTCCGTAGCTCTGCGAGGGGCGCAGCCAGAGACGGACGAAGCGTGAGATAAGGGAGAGAAAGGAAGAGTCTCGGGAAATTTGGTGTATGGTAAGCCCTTGCACGGGAAAGCGCTTGGCAGTACACCAGGGAATCTGGTAAACTCATAGGTGTGCGGTACCCCTTGCACGGGGAAGTGCTTGGCAGTACACCCCCATTTTCCAGAATCGGAACGTTAGTGTGTGGTACCCTGCGGGAGGGAAATTTCTGTAGCAGCACACTGACAAGGGCTAGGAAAAATGGGAAATATGAGTTCCAGGGGACAGGGAAATATCCCTGGGGGAGTGCCTACCAAAAGTTCTTCCTGAAGAATTATAAGAAATTGGAAAAATAATCTCAAAATTAGAGGAGATGATAAAAGAAAAAAAATGGTTAAATATTGTGTATTAGTCTGGACAAAAGAACCAATTAAGGAAACAGCAGTATTTTGGCCAAAATACGGGCCTGATGAAAATTCAGGCTTTAAATTTATGTGTAAGCAATAAGATTCCTTCTTTTTCGGAGGAGGAGCCAAGTTATGCTCCCTATAATCCTAATATTGCACCGGTGGCAGCAGCAGTTGCTCCAGGAAGGGAGACAGGGACTGCAATTAACACTGTCCCTAGAGAAGAGCGTACTCTAGGCTCTGGCAAGAATTAGAACAAGGTAGAAGAGGTACTGAGAATTTTACCTTCCCTGATACTAACAGTGCTAACACTAACTGTGTATCCTCTTAAGTGAACTTCCCCCCACTCCTTCCCAGCAGAGAGGTTAGGAGTTTTAAGGAGATGAAGTCTTTAACTGAGGACCCCAACAGGCTAGCTGAACTGTTAGACCAGTTCCTAGGACTTAACTTATACTCTTGGGGGGGGGGGAATTATGTATATAAGTATTTTGTTTACAGGGAAAGAAATGGGAATGATCAGGAGGAGAGCTGCTATACAAAAATGGGAAAGAGCTCATCCTCCAGGACCAGGGGTAATACCGGCAGGGCAGAAATACCCACTTGCCAGTCCTGGCTGGAATAATAATAGTGTGCAACACAGAAATCATATGAGAGACTTGGGGTCAGAATGAGAAAGTACTTGGGGATGAATCCTGAGGACCCGGTATCCCAAGGGCTCTTGAAAGTTCATTTTGTGATTAAAGCCTGGCAAGATACACAGAAAATGCTCCAGAAGGTGGGGGGATGTAGTGAACAGTCACTGGGGGGCCCTCCTGCAGGAGGCCCTGAAGGTGTGTGTCAGGAGGGGAGATGAGAAGGAAAAGCAGAGTGAAACTAATGGTATTGACAGTGTAGCAGGTAGTCAGGCAGAGGGTTGGAGGAAGAGGAAGAAAATCTTCAGGGGGAGTCAGGGCCAGGATGGAAAGGAGAGGAAGAGAGATGAAGGAATGGCAGGCAAGGAAAGCTACCTGTGTTGCGGCCTGAATCTTAGCAGGGACAGGCTTTGATGGGATGTTTTAAGCGTGGCCAGGCTGGCCACTTCAGGTAGGAATATCAGGAGTGGAAGAAGGAGGAGAGAAGGAAAACGGGATGAAATATGTTATACTGATATGTTGTTTCAGCATCCTGGAGAGAGAAAGGTATGGAATTAAGTTGGCCAATGACTGAGACTTTGGTGAAAGTACAGGCTGGAGAAAGATAAAAAGAAGTGTTAAGAAGGGTTATTGAAGGTGTTAAAGGTGTGGTATGTAATGTTTGACAGAGCTGTTTTTTGAACGAGTTGGGAAAGTTGAGTGAGCAGGGAAAGAGGATGTAGGCATTATCTAAGTAACAGTCTAGAAGTTTTGGTATATTTGCTGTGGTGTTTGGTCAGTTTCCCTAGTATCGAGAAGTGGGGTGGACGTGGGGGAGCAGCCTGCTCTACCAAGGGCCTCTCCACAGGCGGCAGGGGGCTTCGGCTCCGGCGCCTGGAGCGCCTCCACCCCCTCCTTCTGTGCTGACTTTGGTGTCTGCGGGGATGTTTCTCACTCCTCGCTCTCCCAGCTGCTGTTGAGCAGCAGGTTTTTGTTTGTTTGTTTGTTTGTTTGTTTGTTTTCGTGGATGTGCTCTCACAGAGGCATGGACTGTGTCGCTCATGGCTTGGCTCTGGGCAGCGGTGGGCCCCTTTGGGGCCAGATGAAATTGTCCCTTATCTGCCACGGGGCGGTTTCTGGATTCTCCTCGGGGGGGCTGCCACTGCAGCCCCCCCAGAACCTTGCCATCAAACCCAATACACTGGGGCAGCTAGGTCATTACTGGCCTATAAAGTATCAGGGATTAAATTAACTAATGAAACCCTAAAAAGTGATGGGGGTAGAAGGGGCTGGGATAACAGTGCCACCTTTGGGGGATACCAAGCTGAGACTAGAGGATAAAATGATCACTGGGCAATTATTCTATGTACCCAAGGCAGGGACTAACTTCTTGGGAAGAGATTTGATGATGAAATTGGGCATTCAAATAGTAAATTGTTAGACTGGAATAACAGTGTTATTAACGGAGTGCTCTCAGGCCCTGAGAGCAAAGATATATTCACCTCTGACTGGAAAGACTCTGAAATGGGGGCGGAAGCAACAATACATATGGACAGTTTTACCTCAGGGGTTTACAGGGCCACCGGTTTATTTGGGCAAAGTTCTAGAACAGATTTTGGAGCAATTCCAACCTCCCAGGGAGGAATTACTGTTACAAAATGTGGATGACCGTTTATTGTCAGGACAGGAGAAAACAGTTGTGAAGGAAGCTACTAACAAGCTATTCAACTTTCTGGGAAAGCAGGGCTTGGGAGTATTGAAAAATAAATTACAATATGTAGAAAGAGAAGTCAGGTATTTAAGGCATCTAATGTCTGAGGGAAAACAGAGAATAAATTCAGAGAGGATTCAGGGAATTGTTGAAAACTAAGAAAAAACTAAAAAGTTTTAAGAGAGATTTTTTTAAGGAATCAGGAGCCACGAAGTCTGAGGGAAAATGGATACTCCCTGATGGGAGAGAAATGCTGAATAAAGCACCAATGAGGCAAATATTAACTGTTTTACATCAAGAGAGTCATTGGGAGGTGCAAGCAATGTGTGATGTTGTGCTAAGTATGTCTGTGTAGGAATATACACTTTAGTGAAGCAAATATGCAGAGGATGTACCATATGTCAAAAGGCAAATAAAAAGGTCATCCGTAATTCACCTAGAGGGGGACGGGAGCCAGGGATTCGACCTTTCCAAAGTATACAGGTAGACGTTACTGAGTTACCTAAAGCAGGGAGACTTAAGTACTTGTTTGTCCTAATTGACCACGTGACTGGATGGGTGTAAGCTTTCCCCTCCGTATCTGCCACTGCAAACACGGTGACTAAGGTATCACTGGAGCAAATAGTCCGTAGATATGGGATAGCTGAAAACATTGATTCAGATCAAGGAAGTCATTTCACTTCACAAGTACTGCAAGGGTTAATGCAGGCCTTAGAGATTGAGTGGGATTTTTACACCCCCTGGCACCCCTCCTCTTCTGGGAAGGTAAAGTGAATGAACCAGACATTAAAGAAGCAATTAACTAAATTAGTGTTAGAAACCCAACTTCCTTGGGTAAAATGCTTACCTTTAGCACTCCTCCAGGTTCAAACAGCACCAAGAAACGATATAGGAATTTCACCGTATGAGATGCTGTTCGGATTACCCTATCTGGGCAGAAGGGATGAGATACCACAATTCAAAACAAGAGAGTTTTCTTAAGAACTGTATTCTGGGGTTGTCCTCTTCTTTGTCATCTCTCAGGACCCGTGGGAAATTGGGTCCTGATTCAGACCTGGAAAGGATCAACTCCAGCCTGAATGGGAAGGACACTTCCAAGTACTACTAACCACTGAAACAGCCATAGGAACTGCGGAAAAAGGTTGGACTCACTATACTCGAGTGAAGGCATCTGTCGACCCTAGTACCTGGGAAGCTGTTTCTACGGAAGACTTGTTGGAAGCTGAAATCGAAGAGAAAAATCTCATAGTGGACTCTGAGCGGGATAAAAGCTTACAATTGTAAACTAACCTTTTATTTTCACAGGTAACTAATGAGTGTGACTTGTGATTGAGAGAAAGGACAGACCTATAGTGAATTGAAGTGCTCCCAAGGGGGGTTTGTTATAGTAGTAGTGTACATCTTATTCTTTGTATTGATAATTATTTGGAAACCTAAGGTTTAAAAATAATGACAGGGAAAAATCAATTATTAATTTTGGTTTTAGTGATTGTAGGCCTCAGAGAAAGCCTTGGTCAATTGGCAACTTGGAAAAGGCATGACCAGATAATAGTAAGACGGGATACCCGGTCAAAATATGGGTGACTGTGACAGAGGGTTATATACCACAATCTGTCATGTTTGATGCTTGTGAGGTGTTAGCTTGTGGAGATTTAAATGCCCAACAACAATTGAGCAGAGAGAACAAATAACTGGGAGAGACCCAACAGCCAGATTGAGAATAGCTGTATGGAAACAATCCTCTATTGCCATCAGAGAAAGGGAGAAACTCAAGGAGAAAACAGGAGAGAAAACAGGAGGCCCTCTTTGAAATGCGGCAGTTCAAACTTTTGAGATTGAAACAAGGTATGGGGATGTGAATGCCTGGATAGAATGGGTCAAATATACTGTCCAGAGTCTCAACCATTGCAATTGCTATGCTTGTGCCTCGGGACGACCGATTGCCCAGACAGTGCCCTGCCCATTGAGGTGGACCAAGGATTCCCAGGGGATGCGATGTATGATTGCATTGTACCAAGAAAAGACTGTCTGGGGAAATGAGGCCTGTAAGTCTCTCTCTTTGCTGTTCCCTTCCTTGCGTGATAGCAATATCAGGGTTCCCCCTGCATTCTCTACAGCTATAGGTAACCATACAGCTTGCCTCTCACGGCAGGGTGTGAGTGCTACCCGGCATCTGGGAGAATTTGGCTTGTGCACGAGGACCTTGAATGCTACCAAGGACTTAATGGGAAACTGCTCAAGACTTGAGATCCCCAGGGCAGATCTCTGGTGGTACTGTGGAGGGAAGATCTTACGGTCCACCCTACCATCTAACTGGGGAGGCACTTGTGCACTTGTTCAATTAGCTATTCCCTTCACCCTGGCATTTGAAAGAGAAACATCGCAAATACCCAGAAGAAGTAAAAGAAGCTTAGGAGTATCATTTGATGGTGGAGCATACATAGATTCTATTGGGGTGCCTAGAGGAGTTCCCGATGAACAGGAAGCCAGGAATCAAATTGCTGCAGGGTTTGAGTCACTGTTCTGGTGGGTAACAATCAATAAGAATGTGGATTGATTATATTTATTATAATGAGCAGAGATTCATAAATTATACAAGGGATGCGATAAGAGGAATCACTGAACAACTAGATGCCACCAGCAAAATGGCTTAGGAAAACAGAATAGCATTAGATATGATGCTTGCGGAGAAAGGAGGTGTGTGTGTGTGATACTGAGCAACCATTGTTGCACTTTTATACCCAACAATACTGTCCCGGATG
Source organism: Cygnus atratus (assembly GCF_013377495.2). Lineage (NCBI taxonomy): Eukaryota > Metazoa > Chordata > Aves > Anseriformes > Anatidae > Cygnus > Cygnus atratus. The sequence continues at coordinate 48,064,467 of NC_066363.1, forward strand.
GCATAGTAACTAGAGCATTGCAAGGGTTTACCACCCTTGCCAGTGAATTGGCAGAAAAATTAGGCATATTTACATCCTTGATCGTAGTAGCAGGAGTTTTGACAGCCATTGGTTGTTGCATTATCCCCTGTGTAAGAGGACTAGTACAGTGGTTAATTGAAACTGAACTATTGAAACAAATGACCATGAAGCCACCACCTTACCCAGATAAGGTGATGATATTAGAGGAGATGGAAAGCAAAGAAGGTAAATAAGAGGAAGATATCTACCAAATTACATCTTAGAGAAAAGTTTTGCAAAAATCAACAATTTATAAAAAAAGAAAAGGGGGGAATTGTGGGAATAAAAATGTTTTTGCAGAGTTACATTGTTTAAAGGTAAGGAATGGGGTATTGAGATACGCTTGCAGTGATAAGAAAACTTAGCAGGCGACCTTGTAAAACGCAGACAGCCAGACTCCTTAGAACAATTAGGTGAAAATCACGATGTTAAGTCAAGTCAGATAAGTGAAGAAACATTACCACTTCAAACAGTAAAAAAGTCAAAAGAAATTTGAAATTTAACAGGCCGGCAACGTGCATTGTCTGTGAAGCATCAGATAGATTGTGAACCTGGATTACCCACTCAGTGGGGAAACAGGGGAGGGTCCTGTCATCAAAAAGTACATAAACTGTGTTTTGGAACCAGTAGGTGCGCTCCTGCTTGTGGGGCGCCCGCCGTTGCAATCGCGAATAAATTACTGCTTCGCTGAGATCCTCGCCTGAGCCTAAGTTACTGGCTACGGAGTGTTTCTCACAATTTAAAGTAGTGTTATATGTGACCAGGATTTATAGGACAAAAAAAAAATAAAAATCACGTGAGTTTGTTTCGGGCAAGGCCAACTCAAGCAATACATTTGTTTTCACTGACTGTAAGTCATCATGAAGTTACCACTAACCTGTCTGCTTGCTGTAGGTAAGGCCTGCTTTCCAGTAAGTTATGTTACCTATGGTTTGTTGTCCAAAGGAGGAGGAGTCTTGTTTTGGCTTTTAGCACTGTATTTAACTACAAAGATAATTTAATATAATTTTACAAGTCTCACATACACAGATCCTGACCACCTGGTGTTCAAGTAGTTTTGGACGTTAGAAGGATCTGTTAAGAATTTATACTGTGCTCTTTTGCCCAAGACCAGAACAGATTTTTGCCACAAGATAGCAATTATATCAGAAGAGAGGACTAAGCCCTGCTGGCATGTTAACCTTACACAATGGTCTTAGCTGTACTTATGCAGCCCAGGTAATGGGCAGCAATGTCCTGGGCATACTAGCATAACAAGACCAAAATCCCCTCACCCCAAAACCCAGCCAGCAGAGTTAACTCCATGAGGCACCATGCTGGTAGACGTGCCCATAGCGTCTGGGCCCAAGATATGTGCAGTACTTCAGCTTTGTATTGGGGAAACGAGCCTGTGGGGAGTGAAAATTTGGGACAATACAGCAGGTCTAAGAAGGGGTGGTGGTTCAAGCCGCTTCCACACATTCATGGTATGTTACATCTTCAGAAAAAAGAATTGAGATAAACACTTGATGTAGTTTTAAAAGGTGATTTTGTGGATTGGTTTACTGCTCCAGTGTCACACAAGTTCCCTCCTGTTTTTTCCTGGTGCCTACGCTTCCCTTTGGCCTGTTATCAGTCCCAGCATCTGGGCTGTCTCCCATTCTTATGCACAGCACTTTTACACAAAAGCCAGGAGTGTAGGGGCTGTCTCTGCCAGACCCCTGCCTCTGGGCATCTAGTGGGGCTCACTCAGTGTTTCAGAGAAATAAACACAGATGACAACCTGGGCAGTGATTCTGGGCAGGTGATGGCCAAAGCTGCGGCTCCAATAATAATCAGTCTGCAGAACTATCACCAGTGCCCCTTTGTCAACCTAATTTGCACCTAATTTGGAGTAACAGTCTGATTGCTATTTTCAGGTAATGATCTGAGACAGAAAAGAGAGTAGAAAGGGAGAGAAAGAAATTTTCACCATGTCTGGTCTGTCTGAAGTACATGCAGCAGCTGTGTGGTTCATGCAGCATGGTGCTGCACATACCACAGCAGGAGCTGGCTCCCATTTTGTACTCACGCCAGTGAACTGTTCTTGATATTACCTTGGCTGATGTTAATGAGAGTAACTGTGGGTTTCATCAGGTCAATCTCTCCTTTCCCAATCAACTTGTGTGTCTGAGGTGTCAGACTCACCACCACCACCATTGCAAAATCTGCCTGCTGGAGCAAATCAACTATCTTCTTACAGTAAATGGCACCAACATCCTGCTGTTCCTGCTCTTTCCTGACGGGGAAACAAAGGATCACACTGCAACACCTACAACCTGAAGGACCTGATTATCCCATTCACGAAACAAACCGGTGGCAGATTAAAGTGTGTTTAGTGTCAGCTGGCTGTTTAGGCCTTTCTTCTGCAAGGTAGCAAGTCCTACTGCAAGGAATGGGTTGCATGCTTGCCTCTCAGCCACTGTGGTGCAGGGTCCATTGGCTTATTTTAGTGTCTGTAAGTGGACTGAAGCTAAGCACTGCGAAGGATGTCAGCATGTGGCCCGTTCTCCAGGATCCTCTGTGGGAAAGGTGCACCTCACAGGATGCAGTAATCACTCAAAACAGAGTTGTCAGGTTCACGAGAATTCATCCATGGGACCTCTGAATGTGCTGGTGGTCCTCACCCTGTTGCCATCATCCAGCAAGCCTGTCATTTGGTGATGAGTGGAATCAGCAAGAAAATTCTTTGGCAATTTATGATGGGTCCTGGCTGCTCCAGGACTTTCATGAAATAAAGCATTCAACACAAAACATTACCAAAGTAGACAGAGATTTTTAATTTGAACTTTTCACAGTAAAAAAGGGTACTTGCCACTTCTGCTGTTCTTTGTAAACTTAGCTGCCTGGACTTTGGGAGCTAAGGAAGCAATGACGGGAGACTGCATGTACAGTACTTTGCTCCTGATTGCAAGAGAATGACTTTGAATTATCTCACCCCTAATCTAGAAATCAAGAAAGAAGTAACATGAAGAAATTAACTTCAGTGTCGCTTAGGACCATGTATCTCCTACCACATCCATTTTGTTGTTTTCTTTCAGTGTCTGGGTCAACAAACAGTGATTAAGTGGGAAAAGAACAGACTGGAATTACAGCCAGTTTTGTAGCACTCAGCACACAACCTGAAATTTAAATGTACTTTAAAATAGGTAAGTTTCTTCTTGTTGCACTGTGCACTGATAATTCATCATTACACTCTCAGGTGAATATCAAAGATCAAAACATATTAAATAGAGGGAGATAATGAAGACTAGCAGGAAAAAAAAAAGAATTTGTGCTTTATTTTCTCTTTGTGGTTTATAAAGTCTGAAAGATCACTTTATGAATTCTGAAGAACTGAAGGAGGGAGTTTTCTAGTTTTGTTTTTTTTTTTTTTTTTCCAGTGTGGGTTTGCTCAGTTGTTGTTATAATTTCTGAAATAGCAGGAATTCTAAATATGGCTAGAAATTTCTGGCCTCATCCAGCCTTGTGGTTTGGTTAGAGCTAGCTAGAGCAGCAACTCTTCTGCTGCAGTCTATGTATGGAGAAAATCACTCAAAGACAGTGGTACTAGTACTGCAGCTTCTCCCTTCAATCAGGGAGGAATAAAGTTGTCTCAGGGTACGTCATGGTCTATAGCATTAAATATTTGCTCTTCTTCTTGGCTGCACCCAGCCTGATTGCAGATGTCTTAAGTTGTATATGGGAAGCTTTTTCAACTTTACATCAGAGTCCCTTGCCAAATCTCTAACAAAGTTCAGATTTTGATGTAATCTCCCCTAAAAATCCTTTTAGTGCTTTAGACTCAGAAGAATATTGACCTGTTTTGCATCAGTACTCAAAATAATTATTGCCAATAACACTGTGGAGGTTGGAAATGTTCTGAGGAGAATAACACCAGATGTTGGTCATGCTATTTAGAATAAGAACGGTTTTCATGTTCATCTCTGCCACTCTTCTTTGAGAGGGAAATGTGACTTCTTTAAAAATCACTTCTCAGTAATTTCCATAGATTATCTGTTAAACCTGCAAAATTGTGGATGGTTACACAAACAGAAAATAAACTTATATACACAAAGAAACAGAGCTTATAAGCCTGCTACTAAGGTGAAACGCTTCTGATGTTTCAGTCTTCCAACACTGCCAGCTCTTCCAAAACTTAAGCAAAATATTATGAAAGTAAAAAAAAAAAGTGTATATATATACATATGCCGCAGGATAAAAACTCAGTCATGCCAGAGGAGAGTTATTAGAAATGCTGCCAGGGATAGTTTATGGAGATGGAAGCAAGTCATTAATCTCCCCTATAATCTATCTCCTTCTTCTGAGGTAGAAAAAGATCTGAGGGGAGACAAGTATCTCTCCTTTGAGTTTCTATGAATCCTGTGGTAGAGGAGGCAAATCAAAGGCAGGTAAATTTAATAGGATAAATCTGAAGGATCCATTCCTGAAGCAGAAGACATTCTAACCAAGCCAAGGATAGGTCTATCTGGGAAAACAGCAATTAAAAAAAAAAAAAGAAAGAAAAAAGAAATAAATAAATGAAACTGGAAAGGATGCTACTAGCAGAAACTGGAGCAGCCTGCCTTGTCAGTCCCTGATGCCCCTTAAATTACTCAGTTCCAGCCTCTAAGATCAAGCCCTGTCCACAAATGAAAAAGTCATATTTGAGTGTACCACGATAAGATTCTGCTCAAGTATTTTCAACCCAGGCTGGTGACCTGTGAAAAATGAACCTCTTTGATTTTATTTATACCTGGTTGAAATATGTGTTTGTGTATAAAGTATCAATTTTGATATATTTTTGATATATAAAATATAGAAAGTGCTGGAGTTGCCATCCTTGGGGGTATTTAAGAGTAATGTGCACGTGACACTTCGGCATGTGGTTTAGTGGTGGACTTGGTAGTGTGAGGTGATGGTTGGACTTGGTCTCATGGGTGTTTTCCAACCTAAATGATTCTATGATATCAAAATACAAATTATTCTGTTTGCTAACCCAACATACTTAATTTTTACATTTTATTGCACTATGAATATCTCCAGATAAATAACTCCACTGAAGTCAAATTAATGGTACGTAAATCTTGTATGATGTCTACAAGCTACAAAAGAACTGAAGTGTTACCTTCCACTAGTCTTGTAGCAGATGTCAGCAACAAAGCCATCCCCGTATCTGCTGTGCTGCTAGACACAGCACATGGAGCATTAGCCATTTTCATATCAAAACTACCTACAAGTTTCAGATCCAGGTGATCCATTCCTACTCCCAAATCTGCAATCACTTTCCAGTTTGGCAGGCTCTGGTGGAGGTCTTGGTCAATGACTGGTTTGTACCACCACAATCAAATTGCTTGGATCTTTTTACTCATATGCTTTCTGTTTTCAAGAAATTTCTTCATGGTGATGAGGTAGAAACGTTTTTTTTCAGAAACTCCATGTGACCATGCAAGTATCCCAAGTATTCCACAAATTTCATTTACCAAAAGTCCAGAGAGCTCTCCTCCTTCCATAATCTGCACAAAGAAGAAAGACATAGTATCAGAAGAATTACGCATAATTATTTCCAGACATTTTAAAGAATCATCATTTTCTTATCCTGTTTTATGACAACTATGACAAGAGGTCTTATAAACCACATATTTGAATAGAGAGGTAAAGGAGCTGAGAAAAGAAAGCATCTCCTTTACGTATACTATCAATTATATACAACTGAGACAGAGAACAAGACAAAGGATGTTGATTCTGTAGGTCTTAGCTAGCATGATTGTATGTTGTATAAATGTATGTAAAAGACTGTATGCATAGATAATGGAACCAGCAAGAACTGGCTTGACTGCTGAAGTCTGTCAAAGAAAGGAAGGGTCAGGAGTTTAGCAGTGAGGAAGACTTCTGGCCTTCATCAAAAGACCACCAGAGTATGCTGCACGACCACCCAAGGACTCCAGTATGCATGCGAATAGGAGCGGGAACCTATGTTAATGATTCTTTGGAGACCTGATGAATATGCAAGAGCCTTACAGGAAATGAGATGAATATGTATTTGTCCCACTAATATAAGCACACTGCCAGTAACCCTTGGTGTGTGTGTGTTAGGCGGAGTGATCCCCCCCACACCACGCGCCCTAATGAAGACTACCTGCTTCATAACTTTGGTTATTGAGTTTTCACTGCGGCACAACAAACATACGAGCAAAATGAACAAAACAAAACAAAATAAAAAAGAATACCCCAGTATTCACATAGTGAAGTCTGAACAAGTTCTGTCCCTTAGGGGCTGTAAAGTTTTATATCACTGTCACCAGGGTCAAAACACGCAGTTATTTCTGATTAATTACTGAGTTTCAGACCATAAGTATTCTGGTGTATAAATCTCCTTTCCTACCCTGAGACCACAAATTACTCTGTCTAAATATCTTACGTTGAACCAAATCTTAAAATTCCTGAAAATAAATTCAGTTCCTGAAAATAAATTGCATGGGTTTGTTGTGAACTTTGTGCTACAGGTTAATTTTTAAATGCTTTATTGCAGAGATTTTTGCAGCCTCCTGTCCTGAAGAGACACTAGTGACTTCTTAACTGCAGTGCTTTCTCTTGAGGCTATCAGAAATTAACAGTATAATAGTTGCTTAGGCAAGCGTTTTCAAACAAGAACTTAAGTACTTGAATTAAAAAGTGTGTTTTCTTTTTCCCCCTCAGGAATCAGTGACCATCTGTTTAAGGGTTCAAGGCAGTCTGTGAATAGACAGCTGTTTAAAAAAAAATAGACCTTTTTCAGTCACCATTGATTTTCCATAGCAATTCAGTAAAGAGCTGGCAGTGGGGAGAGGGCAGGGCACTGTTCAAGGATTGAAAATCTTGGAATCCCCTATAGCAATGCCGACTGTTGCCTTGTTAGCAGTACTTCACTATTTGCATGTGAATGTCTTGCTCTTAGCCTGTCTAAAGTTACTGTGCTAAATCTTCATTTTACCATCACATCAAGAAGCCTGACCATATTCAAGAATAATGGAAATTCTTCACAATTGTATGGAGGTTACAAATATTTTACTGAATTTTCTAATTTTATTGCTTGCTGGTAGGAAAGAGAATGCAAGAAAAAAGCCTTTGGCTGGAAGTTAGCTCTGATCACAAATTTTGCCTTAGGCTGTGCCCTCATCCACTTGATTTCACTGCTAGAACTACCACTGTTTCATGCTCAATAAAGAAAAAAAGCATAATTTCTGTCTGCAAAGAGGAATTAAATTTCTTGGGATTTACTCTGGTTTTCAAGGGATCCTGTCAGGTAAATCAAAGATATTTTTTCAATGGTTGGCTTCACTTTGATTTAACATGTAGGTGAGGCAGAGTTCTTCTTACAGTAGAAAACCTTAGGACTAAAATAATTTCAAAGGAGTTTGCTTTGTTGAGTGTTCTGACATCCAGACAGAATATTGAAATATTGGCTAAAAAGAGTTTCAGGATATGGTAACATTTCTATAGGGCATTGATGCTCAATTCACCTTAAATATATTTGAGAGTTTCACACTAACTGCTCAATGCACTTGCTTATCATTATTGTACTTGCAAGTACTAGGAACAGCACACGGATATTCATTGAAATACTGAAGATATCAAAGTGCATAACTGCTCAGTTTAAAACCTTCAAACAAAACCCTTTTATCAATTTTTTATTTTTCAGAATTGTAAATGACAATGCAAGGTAAGTCGAGTGAGATGAGAGCTTTGCAGTATCATGACAACATCAGCAGTGCAGAAACAGTTACTTTTTTAAAACTTAAAAGTGGTACTGTAGGAAACAGTGCCTTCTTATAGATAAGAGATTTAGCAGTGTCATCTGGCCCGCATCATTTGGGAAACACTTCACTTGGAATGGGTTGACCATTGAGAACAGCCAGCATATTTGCTATTGCTTCTTCTGCCATCATCTGGATGGCTTGGACTGTTGCAGTTCCAATGTGAGGGGTTATAATGATGTTATTTAATTTTAACAAAGGATGATCTCTGCAAGAAACAGAACAAACAGAATGCATTACACATGGAATTTACTCTGTTGCTATTACATGCCAGTTGTTAAGAACCAAACCTCAGGAAACAGCAATGGCATGTTGAGGTAAAGGTGCCACTTACACAGGAGTGGCAGAAAACTGTGGGAAGCTCGCTACCCATTTGTTCTTCCTCTGTATTGCTTTGTTGTCTTGCTTGCCAGTCAGGTTGGCAAAGAACTTCTAGATTTGGGAAGGGGGCATAGTTTGTCATTTACTTGTGATTGTGCAAGATAAATTGAGGTTCTGCTCTTAAACAGTGAGAGACTCCCCATAGAGATCAAGATTATGAGCACACTTTTGCTCACAGTTTAAAGCATTTCAGATTAACAGAATGGAAAACAGGTTCCCCTACCTTGGCAGAGGCTCAGGGTATGTCACGTCCAGAGCAGCAGCCCTAATAACGTTATTCTGGAGAGCTTCTACCAATGCGTCTTGATCAATAAGTGCACCTGTATTGAAAAAATGTCTTTCTATCATGACAAGTTAATGAACACATTTTTACCTGGCAGTGGGAAAAGGTCTCAAGGCTCTGGTGAGAAAAATGAAAGAATCTTCATTTTGTTAGAAACTAGAATGTCTGTCTAATAACCATTAACCAAAGGAAACAAAATGAGATTTTATTTATTAACCTTTAATTTGAGGTGTATTATGGTCTAATGCATACTTTTTTCCTGGGATGTGAGAGATTTCAGCCTTTTCTTCATTTTGATGCTGACTTCCTGTATTATTATAGAATAATACTCCCTGTGTTATTATATGTAAAAAATGACTTAATTCATTTGAGCTTTTCACTCTTTTATCTCTGTTTTGTTCACTGATTTATAGTCTCTCCAGGTCTGCTCTTACATACACTTGTTCAGTACCAACAGATCTGTAATCCCATGTCAGGTTTCTTTTCTACATAGCTGCTCCAGCAGAAGCTTATGTTTTTCTTTGTACCCCATTCATCATTCAACTTTTCATGAAGAATAATGTTATTTCCACTACAAAAAAAGATGTCTTCAAGTTAAGGCTACAGAGATGCAGAACATCTGCCGGACATTTCCATATTCCATAGGACCTTTGAACACATGGTATCTGAATTATGCTAAGTCATTAATTTGTAGATTGCCAGCTATTTTGTGACTCAAACAACACAGGGATATCACAGACTGAGGCTGGAGTGCGGAATGCCAACATGATCAGGTAAAACACAACCTTAACAATGGAGCCATAACCAGTTCTGGTAGATATTCCTACCTCGACCAATGTTTATAAGAGTGGCTGTGGGTTTCATCAGCCCCAGCTCCTTTTTCCCAATCATTTTGTGATTCTCAGGAGTCAGGTTCACAACCAGCATAACAAAGTCAGATTGCTGCAGCAAGTCTTCCATCTTCTCACAGTAGTGGGCACCAACTGCCTGTTCCTCCTCCTTTCTTCTGAAGGAAAAATGCATACCCAATTTGACACAAATATTTTGAATCGGCTTTAACAATCAATCAGTCCTAACAGAGAACTTGAGCAGCCTAAACTTTAAGAGGTCTGAAGTCAGGATAAATGAAAAGACATTGATAGGAACAGATGGCAGAAGGGAGGAAAGGATGTGGACTAAGAAGACCAACAGGCCTGAGGAGTGGTAGGACACTGGTGGAGTTACATAAATGTGAAATCAAAGCACATAGGTGATATTAGGTATAGGAGACTGGATATGCAGAAGGCCCCCGTTTCTTTCTCTCCTGCTTCTGTGCCTATACAGTCGCTGTAGACTCTCTCCTTGCTTGACATGTCAGGTCTTGTGGTGGAAAAGGAATGAAGGTGAAGAAAAGAAAGGAAACTATAAAATGATGTGAAGTTAAGATCCTTGGCATTAGCATGGTGACTGAACTGTCTGGGCTGAGGAAAGGGGCGACAGCCTGGAGGACTGGCTGGGCCAGGGATGTTGCCAGAAGCCTGCGAGAAAATTTTTGGAGGACAGGGTCTGGTTTGCTTGAGCTACATCTTTAAAATGGTTAGCACAACCCTTGCTCCAAAAGTACCAATAGAAGAGTGAGCACAAAGGTGAGGAGGAGCTGCTTCCCAGCAGAAGCAGCAGGGAACCAAAGTGAGGATGTGGAGGCATGGTGATATTTCCTCATGTGGCTTACAACTGTCACAAATGACTAGGAAGAGCAGGGACAGAGACCAGAACTTCCATCACTGCCCCCAGACTAATTTAATTACACACAGTAAATAAACATTTTTACCTCTGCTTCCTGTTGTGGTACAGGATCTTCATTTCAAAGGCTCTGGCTCTCTGAGCCACTTTATACCCAATTCTGCCCATCCCGATGATCCCAAGAGTCGCCCTGGTAACTTCAACTCCCAGCCAGTCAACAGCAAAATACCTTGTGTGTGGAGAAATTGCTATCTGGGAGCCTGAATGTAAAAACACACAGAATGGGTACAAACCAATAATAAATTCAGATTGGGAATCAGAGGAAATGAAAAAATTTCTCACTGTCACAGCAGGGTTCAGAAGCACTGTTTAAAAAATGTCCTAACTAATTTAAAGAGGAATTGTGACCAGTTTATGGACAGGCCTGGATGGTGCCATTCTCTGCAATGGCCAAGACTGGATCCAGTGACACAGAAGGGCTTCCTGAAGGTGGTATCCTCCTGGGAGGAATTACCTCCTCAGGGAATTAACCTTTAGTGACTGGAATATTTTTTCCGAAATTCAAAAATAGCTTCTGTGTCATTTACCACCCCACAAGCACTGACGTCACATTTTTTTAGCAGGGGTAAATGTCACCATCTATCTCCTGGATCATAAACCAAAACAGCCCTACTGCTTGACTGGGGTTGAAAGTACGCTGCAGATTCCTCTGCCAGGGATCTCTGTGAGTTTTTATAAGTCAGACTTGAGGTTCAGCAAGATGCAACAGTGGTAAAACATCAAGGGAAAAGAGGAGTTATTTCATACTGAGGTATGCAGCAATGATAACAGAAATTCTGAGTCCCTCAAGACAGAGGCAATCTCATCTCTGTTGTCTCTCTTTCTTGCCTCTACTGACACCTTCCTTCCCAAAAGGGCATTACGCAACAAGGGCATGGGGAGAAAGGATCTACATTTAAGCACATAACTTAATGTTGGTGGTACAGTTTGGAATAACATTATCAAAAGGATTATCAGCTGTTTCACTAATAATGCTGGTGCTGCTCTCAAAATAAAGCCCATTGGTTTAGACAAACTCTTCACAGACGAAGGAAAAAATGAAGAGCTATACTCATTCCTGCTCTAGAGATGTAATTGAAACAACAGTCTTACTCTTGTCACTATTGCCTTAAAAAGAAGTGGGACATGAGAAAAGAAGAGTTTTTTCTTGTAAAAGTATCCCCAATATCGATTCTGACCGATCATCTGTAACATAGGAATGTGAGATATGCCAAAGAAATACAAAAGATCCAGGAAGATTTAAAATATTACCTTCAACTAGTCTTCTGGCAGAGGCCAGCATCAAGGCCATTCCAATGTCTGCTGTAGAGTCAGCAACGGCATGTGGGGTATTGGTGACTTTCACACCAAAGTTAGAAACCATTTTCAAGTTTAAATGATCCACTCCAACCCCAGAGTTTCCAATTACCTTTAAATTAGGCAAACTTTCTAGAAGTTCCTGGTCAACAGTTGGCCTGCACTCAGACACAAAAACGGATTGGATTTTTTTGCTCATTTCTTTTTTGTTTTCAAGAAATTCCTTCATGGTGATAAGGCAAAAGTGTTTTTTCAAAAGCGCTACAATGTTTTCTTGCACACCATAAGTTCCTCCAATATCCAGAATCAAAAGACCCGGCAACTCCGGTTCTGACATGGCCTACAATAGAGGAACAGGAGAAATACGCTGTTGTTTAGTAGAACATCCTTAAAATATTGATGGTGTATCGATCATCTAAATTCACATCTGTAAAACAGGAAAGTAATGGAACCTAATACTCCTTTAATAATACAGAATAAATCCACTATCACTTGATACTAGCATGCTCTTACATTAGAAATGTTCCAGTATCTTCATTAAGTGCTGGGTTAGGCTGTAACACCAAGGAATATCCAGCCCCTTGGATCTAAATCCAGTTTAATTCCTACAAGGTGCTCTTAAATAGTTTTGTTTTAGTCCTGAATTCATACTGGTTTCATACAAATCTGGTAGCTTCTCAGTCTTATTCACAAATTTATTATATAAACAGTGGTATAAAACTTCTGCTAGAAAGTTGCTGAAAGTTTCCTGTCTATTGATTACAGTTGGTGAAGCTGTAGGTAGTGTAGGGAGGCACTGGGGCTCAGACAGGTCTGACAAACATCTGTCTTCAATGGTTCAGGTCTAAAAAATGTGCACAACGAAGGATCATCCTTGGACAACTGCTACACTGCTTGCTTTCAGTGTTTTAAATATCTTCACCTGAACTTACCTCCTGTAAAATTTAGCATTAAAAGTCAATCTTTTGCACACCCGTGCCTACATGCTGAACCACTGGAGAAGAGCACTAAAGGTGACAGTGTAAGTCCCACTGATAACACAGTCCTTCATACTAGAATTTTTCCCATGCCCAGGAATTTTTGAGACCAGTCTTGGCTGCAACAGACCATGCAAATATATTGTATCCTGCAATAAGTCAGAGGCTCCACAAATAGCTACACACCTAATTAGAAGAGAGAAACTGCAGCCCTTATTGACAAAAACGTTAGCTGAAGATTTGCTACATATCTTAACAATATTCATGTCTGACTTCCTATGATTGTTTGTTGTGCTCCACCCATTTTAGGTCTCTGTCCCATACACCGCATCCTAGATTTGCATCAGGAAGCCTGACATCATGCTAAGTGAAACCAGACCTATTATCCACCGCAGTATTCTGATTAATTCTGGGCATCCTGTGCTAGGCAGAAATTTCCTGGTGCTCCAGTCTTCTTAGACAAACCATCAGAGAGTAACCAGAATCCAATCCTGTGACAAAAACCATATTGGAAGTTTCTATCAAGCTGTGTTTTCCCTTGTCCTGAGCAAACTCAGACTTATCCCAAATGCATCTACTAAATCCTTACAATCTCAGTAACAGTCATAAAGCTTCATCCTAGCCCTGACTGGTTGCATCAGTTCCAGTATGCTGCTATACATGGGCTAGAGTTGGCCTCTAAGTTAGGACAGCTCTACAGCTCACCACAGTTTCTCTGAGAAAAATAACTGGTTCTGAACAACAGCAAACAAAGCAATGAGATGAATAGTGCAACCATACAGCAATGAAATATTGAGATCTTAAATATATCTCATCTATTTCTTGCCAACTGAAGTCTTCTGAAATCTGCCAGCCCTACGTGGTTGTGAAAATTGTGCAAATTTCCCCAGTTGTAGTCTGTATATTTCTTAGAGTATCACACAACATGGTCTTAGAAGGATAAATTAGATTAATTCTCCAGAAATTACCCATAAAATAAAAGACAAGATTTAATGTTATATTGTGACAGCGTTATCCAGCTTCATGATGCTACTGCAGCAACTTAATCAGACTGGATGGCAACTAAATCTTCTGCAGTTAAACCACGGAAAACTGTTTAGGTACTGGACATGATCACTTGGCTGGCAGATGCCAGTAGGGCAGGATTGTATTACACCATTTGCTTTCATCGCCATTTCCTCCTCTGGTACAATACACCACTCATGATGGTCATAGTCAAACCCACATTTATTTTAGAAGCACTTTCTAAACTTTGGAAAAATTTAGACTCATGGGGAAGCCACCGTACAGCACATCAAAAGCTGATTTAGCTTTAAACAAACCATCTTGTCCACACAAAACAGGCTAAGTCACATATAATTACTCTGCTCATTACTGTGGATATGCTGAGTAAGCCACAGTTTCAGCCACATTTGATGTGCACAGGAACAGACTGCAGCCTTGGTTCAAGAACTGGGCTTCTGCAAGTACCAAGTACAATATTAAAAAAATATATTGATAGCAGTACTGTAAATACATTTAAAGAAATCTTGCAGAGGGAAAGGGGCTCTCCAGATACTAACCTTGGTCTGAGGAGCACCTAGTGTTCTTCCTCCAGCACTACCTGCACCTGTCTTGTACCTCTGTCTGTATCCCACACTTCTGTGAGAGCGATGTCCATGTGAAGCAATAACTGGATGAATACCTTTATAAGCCAATTTTGGCTGGCCAGACATCAGGTGAATAGATTTTAACAGATTGAATGCTTTGCTCCTGAGCATAATTATTCAGATATTGGATGTCTTGTCCAGTGTGCTAAATGTAACACCTGTTAAGCATATGACAATTTTGGTTTTGGACTAGTATCATCTGCAGTAGTGCTGACATTTATTTTTTTTTAAGCTGTCTCTCCACTCATTTTCTATTTACATAAAATTGTCTGCTTTCATGTATCTATACATCCATAACCACATATAACATATTGTTATAATGTATGTGCACTGATATCAAGTTCAGGTCTTTGCAATGCAGAAAAAAAAAAACTCTGAATATGTGACTGATTGAGACAAATAGGCAAATAAACAGGACTACTTGTAGTTATTAACTTCAGTGTCACTGTTTTGTTAGCTAGCCTTATTTCTTTTGTGGAGCTTGACTTGCTACTTACTTTCAGATTCATTGGCACTGCTGTATGACTTTGGATTTAGCCAACTCGTAGCAAAATAAACCTCCACACTTTTTCCTATCTCTGCTTTAAATTGAAATTAATAGTGGATTTCACCCAGAATAAATTCCTCCCACTTACTTATCTACAGAAGAAAACTAATTACCTTGATAACAACCAAAGAATTAATCTGGACCGGTTCCTTTCTGACGATGTTTTCCTTACAGATAAATCTCGCGGCTCCCGGAGGAAGCAAAACCGAGCAATTTCCTGGTACTTGCAACACACAGCCTCTATTCCCCTCTGCGACCTCCGTGCCAGGGCCAATAGCTGCTCTTGCAGTTCCATTCTACCAGCAGGGGCACGTCCTCCCGCGGAAACTTCAGCCCCTGTCTGCTGCATGCACTTGCTTAACTCTTTCTCTGCCTGGTTTTGTCTGGAGGATATATATATATCTGGTAAAGTCTCTGAACGCTTCCTGAGAAAACCACGTCATGCGGCGGAAAACTGACACAGCCAGGCACGCGCTTGCTTCTCCGCTTGATTACCGCTTGCTTCCGTAAGGCCATATGAAACAAGAGTGCCTTTATCTGAAATGAACCTAACTTCTCCTCTGAGTTTTGAAACTAAATTTTCTAGAAAGGACATCCCATGTGATACTGTAGAACAAGCACTTTTTGGTACAGTTTTTTTTGGAGAGTTTTGCAATTCTGTGGAAAATAATTTGGCGTAAATTCCACCTACCCTTCTAGGACTATTCTCCAAAGCACTAGTTCAGGTTTGTGTGGATTGTGTTGAAAATATGCATTTAGTTTCTCCTTGCCTGCTGCAAGCTAACCTTTTGAAAGAGTGCATATATATATGACTTTCAGGAAGCAAAAAGATAGGCCTGAGGTGCCTTATCTCAAAGATCAACTCAGTTCTTTTGACACCTAATACTGGCAATGCAGTTGTCCTGGTTTCACTACTGATAACTTCAACAGAAATATTTACCCAGTATGTTCAGGTACCAACCTTTTGGTTGTGGGAGGCTGTGGTGGTTTTACTCAGCTGGGCAGCCATGTTCCACCACAACCGTTCTCTCACTCCCACTCCTCAAAGGGAAAGGGGGAGAAAATATGATGGAAAGGGCTCAAGGGTTGAGATAAGGACAGGGAGATCACTCAAAAATTATTGTCACGGGCAAAACAGACTCAGCATAGGGAGATTAATATAATTTATTACCTACTATTAACAAACTAGAGTAGTGAGAAATAAACAACAACAACAAAAAACTAGAAACACCTTCCACCCATCCACCCTCTTCTACGTCCTCCCCCTGAGTGGCACAGGGGAATGTGGAATGGGGGCTGCAGTCAGTCTGTGACATTTTGTCTCCAATGCTCCTTTGTCAGTATGTATCAGTACAGGCTGGGGGATGACCTGCTGGAGAAGAGCTCTGCAGAGAAGGACCTGGGAGTCCTGGTCGATGACGGGTTGGCCATGAGCCATCAGTGTGCCCTGGTGGCCAAGAAGGCCAATGGGATCCTGGCGTGCATTAAAAGGAGCGTGGCCAGCAGGTCAAGGGAGGTGATCCTCCCCCTCTACTCTGCCCTGGTCAGGCCTCACCTGGAATACTGTGTCCAGTTCCGGGCTCCACGGTACAAACAAGACAGGGATCTCCTGGAAAGAGTCCAGCTGAGGGCCACAAAAATGATACATGGCCTGGAACATGTTCCCTACGAGGAAAAGCTGAGAGACTTCGGTCTGTTCAGCCTTGAGAAAAGAAGACTGAGAGGGATGCACCAGGATGTAAACATCTTATTAATGTTTACAAATAACTTAAGTGTGGGAGACAGAGGGATTTGGCCAACCTCTTTTCAGTGGTTTGTGGGGATAGGACAAGGGGTAATGGCCACAAAATGGATCACAGGAAGATTCGCACCAATATGCAAAAGAACCAATATGTGCACCAAAGAACCAATATTCTGTACCAATATGCGAAAGAAAGTCACCTGTGAAGGTGACGGAGCACTGGAACAGGCTGCCCAGGGAGGTTGTGGAGTCTCCTTCTCTGGAGATACTCAAGGCCCATCTGGATGACTACCTAGGCAACCTGCTCTAGGCAAGCTGCTTTGGCAGGGGGGTTGGACCCGATGATCTCTTGAGGTCCCTTCCAACCCCTACAATTCTGTGATTATGTGATTTACAGTCACTGCCGCTGCTCCAACATGGGGTCTGATCCCTCCCACAGGATGCCATCCTTTCCGAACTGATCCTGTGTGGGATTCTCTCAGGCAGCAGCTCTTCAAGCACTGCTCCAGCACGGGTCCCCCACGGGCGGCAGCTCCCCCCAGACCCCCTGCTCCTGCGTGGGCTCCTCTCCACGGGCTGCAGCTCCGGCCCGGGGCCTGCTCCTGCGGGGGCTCTCCATGGGCCGCAGCCTCCTCCAGGCCACATCCACCTGCTCCACCGGGGGCTCCTCCACCCACGGGCTGCAGCGTGGAGATCTGCTCCATGTGGGACCCGTGGGCTGCAGGGGGACAGCCTGCTCCACCAGGGGCCTCTCCACAGGCCGCAGGGGAACTGCTGCTGCGTGCCTGGAGCACCTCCTGCCCTCCTGCTGTACTGACCATGGGGGCTGCAGGGCTGTTTCTCACTCCTTGCTCTCCCAGCTGCTGTTGCACAGCGGTTTTTTTTCCCATTTCTTAAATCTGCTCTCACAGAGGCACAAATGACATCGTTTATTGGCTCAGCTCTGGCCAGCTGTAGATCCCTTTGGAGCTGGCTGAAACTGGACCTTGAAATACGGGGCAGCTCCTGGATTCTTCTCAAGAGGGCAACCCCTGCATACTCCCACTACCAAAACCTACCAAAGCCACGTAAACTCAATACAAGGAGACAGGGCATAAGGTACTTTGATATGACTAGTACCAGGTATAGGGCACTGCAGCTTCCAAGGACGGGATTAGCTTGTGGTGTTAAGATATATTGGAAAGAAACACAGAAGATGTATATGCTGTTGTGATCCACAGGGTTACGATATATCTGTATTTTCACCCAGCATTCAAGCCACAATTATCACTAGCTCAATCATTAAGATGTTTATTGTCACAAATTAATGTACTGAGAAAATAATCCATAACCAGAAAATACAAGCTGCTCTCTGTGTTGCAGTATCTCCTTGGCCAAATCCAATGGAGGCACAGGAAGTTTTTAATATCCATAAAGTGATAGTAGCAGAAATTAGGAGAAGGCTGAGGTGACCTTAATTTTACTGGGCTGCACCAGGCACCCCAGCACGGCTCCACACCCCTCTTGAGAGGGGGGACGCCTGTGGATGTGACTGTCGGACAGCACAACCTGCCTAACCACCTGGACCAAGCAGCCTCCAAGCAGCAGGGACACCCCCACTGCAGCCATCCACCATTTCGGCCGTCTCTGCAGCCAACCCCCAGCCCGGGCCCGGAAGCACGTTTACCAGCGCCGCGCCGGGCAGCGCTGCCTTTTCTCGTCATTTCCCCTCCGTGCAGGCAGCGCTTGTGCCGCTCGGTCCCGCCGAGAGAAGGACGCCCACGGGGTGAGGGAGCGGGGGGCCGCGAAGGGGCTGCGGGGGGCCCGGGCTCGCGGTGGCCGCCGGCGCCCCGCGGGTGTTGTGGAAGCGGCCGGGAACCGCAGCCGGGTGGGGGGGCTGCGCTTGGTCGGGGGAGCCCCTCTCAGCTCCGGGGTGGTCCCTGTCGTCCCGCAGGCCGGTCGCTCGCCCGTCAAGATGTCGTACATGCTCCCGCACTTACACAACGGCTGGCAGGTGGACCAGGCCATCCTGTCGGAAGAGGACCGAGTCGTGGTCATCCGCTTCGGGCACGACTGGGATCCGACGTGCATGAAGATGGACGAGGTGTTGTACAGCATTGCCGAGAAGGTAACCCGGAGCTGTACCGCGGGAGGGACGCTTTCAGCTCTCGGTGTTTTAAGTGGCTTATGCAGAGTCTGAGGTGGATTGTAATTTGGTTTCTGGAGAGGTATTCCTGCATTAGGAGGTAGCAATGGAGCTGTTTGGCTCACTTTCCTGAGCATCTCCTAAAGCTGCCGACTACCCTGATGTTTATAACATTTAGCGTCATGAAAAGCGTTGCAAGTTCAGAAGTCATGGTCACTAACTGTTAATAAAACATCACCTAATGAAAGTTATCGTTCAAACAGAGGCAAGTGCTTGGCAATAGGACTGTCATGGCTCTAGGTAATGCAGCACTATTGCTTTACAATCAGAGTACGTAGTAACTTCAGGCTTCCATTAACTTTAAAAGTTACATTCATACTGACACTTAAAAATGGTAAAATCCTGGCGAAGTTCTGGCTGGTGTTGATTAATGTATCAGTGATATCCTTTCTGGAAATAGATGGCGCTCTCTTGAGTTGCATGGGCTGTAATCAACTTTAGGAGCAAGATGCTGAAGCTGATTTCAGATAGAAACTGAATGCCTGCTGACAGCCCGTTTCTCACTTAAGAAAGAGATATTGAAGAAAAATTAGACTGTGTTTACATACTTTAAAAGGCAAATCAGAGCTGATTGTGCATTTAGTAAAGGCTTTGCATGGTGATACGCGTAGAAAACCGAGAGCTCTTCTCTACCTGAATCACACAGGAAAAAAAAACAAGAAATCTGAATTGGGAGTGGTTACAATTAAACTTGGGTAGGAAAAGGAGTCAGCTATTTTCATGTCAAATTATGTGTACTCCATAACTTACACATAGATCTTCTTGTGGTATTCTCCTTTCTATTCTAATGGTGTTGTTAAATAGGTGTACTTCTGTCTCTAAAATCCCTATGTTAAGTATCTATGTCTGTAGTGAAACGTGAAGATATGATAGAATACAGTAAGGAGTTGTGACATGGTTTAACTTAGACTTTTTTTGTGTTTAATGTGGTGGGAGTGTCTGAGAGCACTTTTAGTATTTGCTTTTGGCAGGATGCTTGGCAATTTGGCAGACATTTTGGCAGGTAGGGGTGACTGGGGGATGAAAGAACAATGTAACTTGTTATTTAAAAATCTCCCTCTGCAGAATTGGCAGATTAAAGGGGGAGATCCTTCCTCATCCTCTTGCTTACAAGCCATATTCGGATCTCTGCTGTTTTAAAGAGTGAGTAAATGTTCAATTGTACAGGTGTTTATACAGAGAATAACACAGAATGTTAAGATGCTGTAATTACATGCTATATTTGAAGAAAACACAGCCATATTTTACTTTTTTTTTTTTTTACATTTGAGGGTAGCGGTAATATTATCTATACTTTAAAATATGAAATCAGGTGGGCCGTTCTGTTGGTTTTTACTTTTTTGTTTGTTTCTTTGAATCCTTTAGGGAAAAGAAACCAGAACACCATATGAAAATACAAAGCAGATTATTCTCCTTTAAATGTATTTCACTGATAGTTAACCTATAACTTTTTTTTCAATGTTAAACATGAAAAAGAGGCATGGTTTCAAAGAGTTTCAAAACAAACAATTTTAAGATGATGGATGTTTTGGTTGAAACCCAGCCAAAACAAAAATCTAAGAACTTGAGTTTCACCAGATTCCCCTGGAACACCTTATTTTTTTTTTCAGAGAAGGCTCAAAATTGCAAAAGCCCATTCCTTGCAATGATTTGCTTTGGCTGCTAAATTTCTTTATTACCTTTTCTTTAAAATAATATACAATCCTACCCTGGTTTGAAGCCAGGTCACTTCACTGAATAGGTTGTATTGGGTGAGTGTTGCATTAGGGAGGATTGTTCAAATGTTTTGCGTTTACTTAACCATAATCAGAAGTGTGAACAGCTGTGGCTTTTGCTCAAGCATTAGTTGTACCTCTGCCTTTCTGTTAAAGTTAGAGGAAAACTGGGGGGGGGGGGGTGGAGAAGCAAAGGAGAGGAGGAAAAAATAAAACCCAAAACATTGGCATTATAGTTACTAGTGTTTATCGTTAAAGTTGAGCAAAGCTAATCCATTTACTTATGCCTATGTTTTTCAAAATTGTTAGCTCTATGCGTTACATTTAGTAGTATAATGTCTTCTACCATATAAATTTAACACCTAAATTTACAGCATAGTTGGAATGAGAAAATTGTCTGACAACAACGCAGACCTTCAAGTTTCTAGTTAATGGTGTTTACAGCCTCTTTCAGTTCAGTGGTGCAAGTCTGCTAGGGTTCTTCAACTTGAATCAATTGTTGCAAAAGCTATTCATAGTTCCTCTTTTTTTTTTCCTGTGATTTCTTTGTCCATAGGACATCTAAACATGAAAAAAAGGTCTAGAAACTTTTTAGGAAGATATAATATTAGTTCTTGACGCAGATTTCTGTAGGTATTTGCTGTATGCATTTTGGGCCTTAAGTCAAGAGAAATTTCTTCTTACTTCTTCAAGGGAGTTGAAATTAAAACAAAAGATGGCTTTACCTCTACCAGAAATACAAAGAAAGTTAATGTGATCCTTGCAATTCATCCTAGTCTTTGGTCATGCTGTGGCAATCTGATGTTGCATTAAATTTATTGGAATGATAATGAAATTTTGCAGGAGAAATGATATTTATTTTATCTGGCATCTGATTTTTCCCGTGTTTGCATCTTTTATTTACCAGCTAAGTATGAGACAGGATCTACAGAATCTGTATATTAAGTTCAGCTATATCTGATGTTAAGTGTCCTATATATTCCTCTGCTTTATAGTCTTGAGGCATTCCATTTAAAGATTTAATAGTAGTCCACTGAAACAGATACAGTTCTGTAAAGCATTAAAATACTGGCCTGTAACTATGGTGAAGGAGTAATGTACTTTAGTTTCTGTGTATATTTGTTGAATAACGTAGATTAATATGTGAAACTACTGTAATTAAGGGGAAAAAATCAAAACAAAACCAAAATTAAAGCTCAATCTATGAAAATAAATTTTGATAAATTTTGTATCTGTGTTGCTGTCTGGCTTTTTATCCCCTATTCTCTCCTGTCCCCAGGGAGAGCAGCTACAATGGTCTTGTCAGACAAAGTTTTTGAATTGAAAGATGGATAAAGGATGTCATAAATAAATACACCTACAAGTTCTCTCCCTTGTTTTTCTGTTGAAAATGGGTTTTTATCTTCAGGTGTTGAGAAAGTGGTACTGTTTGAAAGAAGGTATATCCAGTGGAGTTTTTTTTTTCGTCAGAAAGAAGCAAACTTATTATATCCCAGTGTGTGTTATGAGGTTAAGTACTTTCACAATAAACTTGGGTTGTTATGTGTTCAACTTCTAAAACACCACAAGATTTTTGCACATCGTACAGCATATTTTTTGTTTAAATTCGGTACCTTAGTGGAGTCTGAATTGTTACAACTTTAACTGTTTTTTGCAGTGTGGTTTGCTTCCTCAGAGTTGTGTTTTAATTCTTGCTCTGATGTCCCCGTATCGTATATGTAGTTAAAACTTAAGAAAGAATTTCTAAGCAACTGCTGCCTTGAAATGATAGCAAAGCTTGTTCTGCCTTGAAATGATAGCAAAGGGATGTAGTTTTGAGCTGACAGCTCTCTGGAACAAGGATTCATGTTGCGGTGGATGGGGAGAATTTAAGATATAAGGAGTAAGTCTCCATATACTTAATAGCTCAAGTATAGATGAACTCCTGCTTCTGTGCCAGCTTGAATCCAGAAAGACTTGAATTGCTTTTGCTTAAAAAGCCTAGGCTAAACAAGCCTTAGAAAATAAAGCTGGCTCTGTGGGAAGGTAGCTCAGGTGCTCTGTACTACTGTTTTTGTTCCAATACAGTGGCTGAGATAGTAAGCACTCCTTCAGGCTGTAAAACTGGTCAGTACTGTGTAGAGACATTTGAGTAGTTCTGCAGGGCTTGCCTCTAAATAGTGTTGAAATAAAATGCCTCTCAGTGACAAGCGTGCTCAGTCTGGCATGCCACTGAACAGTAGATATTATGTTCCACTGTGGTGCTTCTGCATCACCCTTTCCATTTTTAGCCCCTTACCTATCTCTCTATCTATTTCATTCTTAGGCCTGAATGCCAACCTTATGTTCCATATGTTGTAGGGATCTGTGGCAAGGCTGATATCATGGGTAAATTTGGCAGCCAGTGCCCAAGTACAGAACAAAACGCATCCTTTTTCAAGGCAATTGGAAGCTAAGTGGTTTCAGAGGGGTAAATGCTGTAAAATAGTATCTCTTCATTGTGGTGCTTGATTCTAGTCATCAGATCTGAAATCAAGAAACGTCGGGGAAAAATAGAATTTTTAAACCTCTGAATTAAAATTTGTGTTTTATCTAGCTTTGAGGTCTGCTTTAGACATCATAAAAGGTTTTGAGCAAGCCACTGTGTGTCATCAGTTCCACTTCTTTAAAGTGAATAGCCTTTTTCTTTTATTTCGATGTAGGAGAGAAGGAAGATTCAGTTAATGTCTGAGATACTTGGATTATGTTGGTAACTTGCATATATGCTGTGCAAAGGTGATTCAGATGAAACAGTCCTCTTGAGTGATTTTTAGTTAATAATTTTAAAGTATCCGAGTTTCAGAAAATAATACACTCTTTAATTCTGGTTCTTTTTTCTAAAACTATATTATATTATATTATACTATTATACTATGCTGCTGCGGCTTGTTAATAGTGACAAGCATTTCTGGTTCTGCAGCAGTTTGACTAAATCAAATGTACATAATATAAAACTAACTTTAAAAGTTTTGTTGTTTTAGTACTATGTGAAGTACAAAGTTCTTGGAAGTAAAATCTTAGTTTAAGACTTGTAGTAATACTTGGTTCAACTTAAAACCATTTTCTTGTCTCCAAATTAAAAATAATTGTCCAAAGATTGTTTAGCTTGTAAGAATTGCCAAATTACTGTGTTGTTGCAGAAATTTCCGCACACAGTAAAGCTGTACTGCTGATGCTAATAATATCAGTAGGAGGGAAGGAGAAATAATAGGAGAAAATTAAAACAGGCTCTTCAAGTTACTTTTTTAAACCTGTCTTTTGCCTCCTAAGGTTAACCAGAGAGTAACTTCAGTCAATTCTCAGTCAAATTGTTCATTTTGAACATTCTCGTAAGTTTGTTAGAAATATTTCATGTAAAATTGAAATGGGAATGAATAATTAATTCAGAGAATGTTTAGTCTGAGTATGATACTATGGCTAACTTGGGTTTTTAAGGCTTTACCTTTTGACTGGTTTGGAACATTTTTAAAATAGGATGGTTTCATTAGATTATACCAATAATGTAAGCTTATCAATGGCTCCATAATAGCACAATAAAAACTATTTAAATGGTGCTTCAACCCAGAAGAGATTTGACTTCTTTTCGCTACTTATTTTCAAAATACTTTTGAAAATAATACTTATTTTCACCTTTAAAGTGTGATTGTTTTTTATAATGCAGAAACTGTTCTGAAGTCTGTCAAAATTTATTTACTATGTGCTGCTGTTTTTTTTGTGAATGAGCATCTCCACACTTTCTCAATTGAGGTGTTTGCTAGGATGTTTAAGTACAGGATACACCATGAATAAGATTTTTCTCATGCAGTCTAATCCTGTTTTCTGGGCTAAAATAAAACATCTTTACATCAACCAGAAATTACACTTACCATAGCACTTCCAGATGCTAGATAGCAAAGGTAGCAAGTAAAAAGCACTTTGAAGCAGTAAGATTGTCACAAATCTTAGACCAGTTATATTTCAGGCATTGCATAGTCAAATGGGAAGGATGAAGATAGTGTTTCTATCTAAGGATGGAGGTAGAGTGCATCCATGGAACAGTGCATGAATATTTAATTATATACCTTAAAGGTCTGTGTAATCTAGATGCCTGCAGTCATGTATTTTAATTTATGTGTATGTATTAACTTCTGCTGTACCTTCACGTGTATAAACTAAGTTTAGAAACTAAGGCCTAAGGCTTCCTTATGGTCAAACATGCTCTGTATAGAAAACAAAAACATGACAGTTTTCTTTCAGGGATTAAGACATTCACTGTGAAAGTAAAGGGGAAGAATCTAGAAATTCTGGAAAATGAAAACCTATCTTAACCAGAATTGCCTAGAGAACAGCTTCTCATCAGGGTATTTTTTCATTATCAATTAAAATTTCAATCTCCTGTTTTCAGCTTTACAACTGTCAAAAACATTAGTTTTTATTACTAAATTATCGGTTTTATTTTCATTTATAATGAGCCTAGTTAAATTAGGTAGTTTAGAGGAGAAAAAAAGCTTGGAGGTAGGCACCAAGACATTTTAGATGATTAATTTTTCTGAAGTGTGTAAGCAGCTGACAACAGAGGTAAAATGTGTAAATGTGTAAAATGGGTAAAATGTGTCAGCAGTTTTTTTTTTTTAAGTAGTTACTTGTTTAGAGCTGTGCATGTCACTGTAAGGTCGCAGCTGTATACAAAGGCTTGTTTCTCTGGATGTTCATTTAGCATAGTCTCTTTCCATTTGAAACTGGATGTGAAATTAACATGTTGGCTGTATCTAAGGGTATTTTCCATGTAATTGGTCCTTGTGTGGTTAAAAAGAATGACAAGACCGTTTACTGTGATTTTTTACTGTGTTAACTGTAAAAATAAACATTGCAATTATGAAAGCCTAGGTCTTTTAATCACTAATACAATTAATCAAAGGCTTGTTAATATATATTGCTTTTGTATTTCCTGTTTCTTTTGTTTAGGTAAAAAACTTTGCTGTTATTTATCTTGTGGATATCACTGAAGTACCAGACTTCAACAAGATGTATGAATTGTACGATCCCTGTACAGTCATGTTTTTCTTCAGGTACATGATGGTTTTAGAATATAACTCAGCTGTGAATGTGTCTTTAGTACAGTGTCTCAGTAGAACTATAGATCATTTCCAAATGCATATCAGCATACTGATGCTTATGTTTGTTTATGTTGCTCTAGAAAAGAACAAACTCTTTATCAGAGAGTATACTCATAGGAAAAGGGGTAATTGCTTTAAACTGAAACGTAGATTTACATTAGACGTAGGAAGAAAATTTTACTGGGAGGGTAGTGAGGGATTGGAACAGGTTGCCCAGAGAAGCTGTGGATGCCCCATCCCTGGAAGTGTTCAAGGTCAGGGTGGATGGGGCTTTGAGCAACCTGCTCCAGTGGAAGGTGTCCCTGCCTGTCGTGGGGGGGAGGGCTTGAAATAGGTGATCTTTAAGGTCCTTTCCAATCCAAACCATTCTAGTATTATACGATTGAATAGGCAAATGACTTGTTTTCCAATTAGCATAGTAACAGTATTTTGATGATAAAGCACAAATTAGTGATAGTGAAAACTGTTTTTATTATGCTTTGGGTATTGTTGTAACTCTTAAAAAAAACACTATTGTTGTTGTAACTCTTAAAAAAAGTTTAAAACTCTTACACTTTTAACTCTTAAAAAAAGTTGTAACTCTTAAAAAAAACACATGCTGCAGTAATATAGGAGTCAACCTTGTCAAACTTGCTCTAAAGATATACCCAAAGTACTAAAATTTCTCGAGCTATGGCACCCACTTTGGTGTAAAACATACTACTGGTAAGTGTGGGATTCTTGCGTTAGATAGTAGTGGGAAAGAAATACAAATAATAAGGAATATACTGAAGAATAATTGTATTGAGTAGCATTCTTGTTGTGGGAGCATGTTTGCAGTCTTTGTTCTAGCTTTAGGAATAGGCAATAAAACGTCAATTTGAGGGTGACAGGAGCGGATACCTTTTCTTTGACACTTATAACCTCATTGTTATAAGGCTTCTTTTGAAATCTACAAAGCATTCTTAGGGGGATAGATAAAGTTTCTTTTTGAATTGTAACTCTATTAACCTGTTTGGTTTCTTCTCTCCCTGTAAAGGAACAAACACATCATGATTGATTTAGGTACAGGTAATAACAACAAGATCAACTGGGCAATGGAAGATAAGCAAGAGATGATTGACATTATAGAAACTGTTTATAGAGGAGCCCGAAAAGGTCGAGGCTTGGTGGTATCGCCAAAAGATTATTCCACTAAATACAGATACTGACACGTCTTTGGGGCAGCCTTTTCTTTTAGCCCCTGCATCTACTGAAATTTATTATTGTGTATGTGCGTACTATATATATGTCTATTTAAAACAAAAAAAAAACGGAAAAAAAACAACCTCAAATCGTTCAACTTTGAGCATATTTGAATTATTTAAAAGCTTTGAATTTTGTTTTGAAAAGGTAGAAGACAAATCCTGGAACTGTCTGACTGCAGTAATACTGTAGCTGTATTATTTTTTTTTTGACATTTACTCTGTGTTGACCTTTTGGTATGATGCATTTTTGTACACAAAAAGCCTGTTTGTAGAAAAACATTTCAACTGTCTTTGCTTGCTTTTGTTGCATAAATACCTGAGAAAATTATAGTATAGCTTTTTTTAAGAAGAATAAAACGAGGTCCACTGATATGCCTTAATGTTCTTTAAAGTTGAGAATGAAAACAAATGTAATTGGATGCAAAATCATAATCTTAAAGATAAAGGCTTGTCACTTTTTTGTGGATTTTCTTGCATAGCGTCTTGGTCTTTTGTATCCAGTAACAAAAGGGAATATATTAAGGTGCATTTGTTAATATTTAACAAAGCTAAATAAAAACATCTTCAGTGATCCCCCCACCCCTCAATCAACTTTATTAAGTTGTGGTGGTGGAATTTCTTTTTCATGGTGATTATGTATGCTAGTCATTTGAAATACGTCATAGTAGATTCTGATCCAAAGGGTAATTTCAGTTCTGGAGCTGGTTGCATAGTTGATGCTTGAAGAAAGGATGAACTGTGCTTTCTCTAGAGCTGAATTTGTCTAATGGTAGAGGGAAGTGTTCATGTACTCATGAAACTTGGATTGGATTCCACTGTGGTATGGATTTTGAAGTTTCCATACATGTTTCTGGTAACTTCGGTTTCACAGGAATGGAGTCACTGTTGGTTTGTTATTTTCATGTTTGTTATTGGTTTTTGTTTGTTAGTTTTTTTTTTTAAACTGATACATGAATATTTAGAGAATTAATGAAAAGCAAGCCAGACTGTGCAAGAAATCAGGTATGTGTATTTTGAATCCAGTTTGTCACAAAATGAAGTGTTCAAAACAGAATTTCTACTTCTGCTGTCCATTCTTGACAGGAAAGTAAATACTATTCAAACTATTTCAAAGGTTTTATCAAACTAGCTTAGTACACAATGTTAAAGAATGGAATTAAGTCTAGTTATTCTTAGAGTTGCTTCCATAAACCTAAATAGAAAATTTACTCTGTTACTGTCTAAGCACACACAATTCATTAATGACTTGGTTGCATATTCTGTATTGCCAGTTGCTTACAGGCTTATCCACAGAGATAGAGTTTTTTATACTTTGTCTTCCCAGTGATAGCAAGGCTGACCTACAGTGTGATCTCAATCCATGTGATTTTAGCAAGACACTGTAATATGGTTAGGCCATAAATATTTTGGTACTCAGATTATAAACCATTTCAACAAACTAGTCTAGTGGATGGCAACTTTGGTACAGTTGGGTTCATTTTCTAATGTGAAGAATTTGAGCATCAAAATGGCACATGCAAGTGGAAAAGCACTGTCATAGAAGGAGCTTGTTATTCTGAGAACGCTTAAAAATGCAACAAAGAAATATGATGAAAATTTTAATATTAATATTAAATGAAATACACTTTCTACATTGAAAAGGTTTGTGACTGGTAAGCTTGCTGTATAGGATAGTTTTCTATCATAATATTGTTTTTGCCTCCCCTGAAACGTGGTTCATTCCTCATTACAGGAATTACAGTTTGGATGAATAAACCCAGCTTCTATCATGGCATGGTGCAAGTGTGTTAGTTTTCACTGATACTTTTTGTGACTGATTGCAAGCAATGACACATTCGCTGCAGTGCTGTTCTCCCATTATCTTTCTTGATCACATCCTCATTTCAGTGCTGCAAAGAAACAGTGAATAAGTAGGTTAGTGGTTTAATTATTCATGAATGTGATTCAGCATAAAATAAGATCTCTATACAGTTAAATATACAGTTAAATACATCTTCATGAGACTCTTTCCATATTTGCAAAAATAATTTCACAGCTTATCACCAGAAAAAAGGCAGGATAAATAGACACCAAAATTACTTCAACATATTTACAGACATTTCTGTCTTTCACTGCATAAGCGATCTCAGTTGGTTTAAATCAGTAAAGCCTGCAACAAGAGGAAGAAGGCAACATCAGCACGTACGGAACTGTAAAACAATGCTGAGCTAAATACCAAAGAACACCAGCTAAGGCATACATCTGGGGGGATCATTTGTAACAGACAGCAATATAAAATCTATCATGCAGCCCACCTACTCATACTACTGAGTATTTGACAACAATACTTAAGTTGTCCTTGTTAACTTCCACCTCACATTTCATTGCTGCAAAGAATAAATCATTGCTCTGGTCTGGGCAAGGTGTTTATGAGGTGTGCTCTGAGTCACACGGGGAAGCTGTAGCAGGTTTAAAAGAGATGTACATAAATTTATACCACAGAGAATCCTCAGCCGCATCTGTTAGCATACTTGAGAGACAGGAATAGTGGACAGGAATGCTTTAAGCCACGCACATTTTCTTACAAATATACAGCCTCAGTTTATGTATTTTGGATTAGTTTGCACAGCAAGCTACAGTTTGGGTTCTGCAAAAGTGGTAGCATATTTTGGCTCTTGGGGAAAAACAAATCCAGGGTAACTTTAAATATTTTAAATAAATTCTCAGTATATATTAAAATCCAAGTAACTGCAGGTATAGTAAATACATAAACACCACTTTCATGCTAGGTGCTGCCCATACTTCAAAACTGAGTAGAAATACATATAATACAGGAAAAGTAAAGTTTCTTTACTCTTGACTCTTCATCGGTATTCTCTATCCCAGCCTCTGTCATTAGGTCAGCAACGTGCTTCTCGAGGTCATCAATGCGCTCGCCCATTTCTTCCAGTAAGAAGTTAAAGATAACTAAGAAATATGAATGCTATGATTGTATTTTTTCTTCTATGAGAAAAATATGGAGCTTTCTTCAAGATGCCTCAGCCTTTTACTTACTTGTGTTCAACATTAATGCAAGGTGAAGCTCACAGGTGTAGCACAAGATTGTTTTATAACAAGACAATCCTACTTTCTCTTGAAACAGGGAAGCATTCAAGTTCTATATGTTTTCAAATGCTTTCCTGTCTGCCTATGAGTGAACTGGAGTATCTTCTGAGTAAAAGATTGTTTTCTGTCCAAGGAACTATTTTAGGTAATGCCATATGGTCATCATAAATAATCAAAATATAACTGCTGCTAAACACTTATTTTTCTTCTCTTACACTAAAGATGCAACTTCCTGAAAGTGGGGAGTTTCAGAAGAGTAAAATGTGGTGAGTCTGTAGTTTCAGAAAGCAGAGACAGATCTTGTTAACCACATCTAATGAGAAAGCTCAGTGACCCTTCACACCTTTTTTTTTTTTTTATTTGTGCTTACCTTCCCAAACTCAGGAGCCTAACAGAGTTGTTTCTAACCCACTGACATGCAACGATACACTAATTTAAATGCATTTTTGAAGATGGCTCTTTTTAAAATGTATCTTCAGAATAGTTGCACATGATTTGTCCTGTACTTTACTTGAAAGCTAGAATTGATGTACAGGGACTAGCTCACCAGGACCGATCCAGCTTTTAGTAAAATCTTTTTTAGGATTTCCTTAGTAAAGGAAAAAAAGAAATAGGGTACACTTCAGCTGTCTTCATATTATAGGCGTCTAACAACATCAATCATATCTTAATTTGATATTCTGAAAAAAAAAAAGCACATCCTGATTTTAAAAAGAAAAGAAAACAACAACAAAACTCCTTACATCTATTTGGTAACCCACAGAAGGGAAGGGAAAGCAAACCTATCCCTGTGGAGGAACTACACCTCCAGAAGTTACAAAACTTAGCTCACAGAACTAGTAACCCAGATTAAAAAGAGGATATTTCTCAGCGTTATCTTTTCAGTCAGAGCTTGAAAATTCTCCTGCAGCTGACACAGCAGACTCTCCGCCTAGGAAAAAAGAAATGATGAGATAAAAAGCAGGACGGTCCCACCAAGGCCCCGGACAGGAGGGAGGCGCGGCGGGGGTCAGCCCTCGCACAGCCGCGGCTCTCGCTCCCTCCCTCCCTCCCTCGTACTGCCGGCCTCCCCAGGCGCAAACCCCGTACCTCCCCGGCTCCCCGAAGGGAAAGCCGCGCGCCCCGTGGGCTTTTTGCCTTTCTCCATCCTATTCCTCCAGGGCAGCCGCTCCGCTGCAGGCGGGGGGGCCCGCTGAGGCCGCCCCAATGCGAGGCAGGCGCCTGACCGGGGGGAACCCAGCCCGGCCCGGCGTTCCGAGGGGCAGCCCCGAGCCGTGGGCGCCCCGACCCCCTCTGTCCCAAGCCCCCCCCTCCGCCGGCCGCAGGGCCTCCCTGCCGGAGCGAGCCCCGAGCTCACCAGCTGCGGGAGGTCCCCCGCGCCCGGCGGCTCGGCGGCCGCCATCGCTCGCGGTGCCGCGCCGCGCCCCGCTGCCCGCCTCCCCAGGCAGGTGAGCGCCCCGCCGGGGCCGGGCCGGGCCGCGTCGGTGTCTGTCAGGCAGCTGTGGGAAGTAGGAAGCAGGTTTTGTGTGTTTCTCATCTCCTGACAAACCGCTGGCGTTGCTTGCTCCGACCTGAGAGTGGGATTAGTGTCTTCCCCGGCTGGCTTTCAGCCTGGCCTCACGTTTGTCTGAGCTCACGGTTGGACTCGATGGTTTTGAGAGGACTATCGAGTAAATGCTGGTAGCTACTACTACAAAGTTAGTACTAGCTGGACTTTCTGTTCACTTATTTGTAAGGCATTACGGATAGAGCTGGTGATTCTTCAGCTCTTTCAACCCTGTAAAACTTGAGAGGTATGGCAAGGCTAGAAAAAACGGTCTCATAAATGTTCTCACAAAACAACTATTTTTGGTTAAAGAATCATTAAATTTTATTTACCTGTGGTATTCCTTTTTTTTTTTTTCTTTTTCTTTTTTTTTTCCCCAAAATAGTTGTGCAAGGCAATAAATAAGGATATTGGGGTTTGATCTTCAGGGGTCTTACAGCTTCACAGGACAGAAGTGATCATTTAAATGAAGAAAAAAGTTTGTCAATTAATAAGGCCGGAGCTCTTTTTTTTTTTTTTTTTTAAGTTTGTTTCCTTTTTCCTTGTAATTAGTTTTGTAATACAGAGTGGCCCAAATACCTGTGCTCTTTGAAGCTTGTTGCACCAGAACTTCTAAACAGACAGGACCAAAGGCATTGACAAGAATTGGGTGCTGCCTCCTAGCAGCCCAGCTAGCACGTAGGTCATCCATGGTTTTCAACTTTGCAGCACAAAAACCTCCCGGTCTATCTATTGCAAAGGTGTCTTACTGTATGTAGAGTATTCCAGGTGCTGTAACTGTTGCCTGATGCAAATGAAGAGGTTTTCAATTTACAGTGCCTGTATAATTAGAATATTACTGTTGGGCAATAGCTTTCCTTAGTCTGTTTTTCACAGATGTGCCAAATACGTAACAGTGCTTTCCTCCATAATAATTCTCTCTGCTGAGCTAGTAACCTCAAATGCTGGAAGGATTATCTTTTGTAAGTCTACTAGTTGGTATCTTTCTTAATAAACATAATTGTTTTTCTTTTTGACTTTATCCTACCTGATTTAGGAGGGAGTGGTAATCTCTGTGGTGAGATTCTGGCATCAAAACAAATCTCCCCTTTGCTACCTGCTTCCCATAATCACGGCATCTCCTCTGTCCATCCTTATCTTCCTACTCTTGCAGATTCTTCTCTTTGCCTTTCCTGTTGTAGAAAGAAAAATCAAGCAAGTTTTTCAGAGTTTGAGTAATCTAGCAGCATCACACTGCTCTAGAAGTCTTCCAGATAAAACAATTTGAAAAATAAATCTATGTTGATATGCTTTGCATTTGTACGTAGCAACTCGCTGCATCCACATAGCTTTTTCATTCTGTTGCATAAATAATAAGAAACAATTTTTGCTTCTTATGTGTTTATTAGTTGCTGATAGATCTCCTTCCCCTTAAGAGTAGATAGTAGAGCTGTACTGTTTTTGCATTTTTACTCCAGATAACAACAATAGTCTTGCTGGTTTTCCCACTTGCCAGAACAGCTACGTAAGCTTCCCTCTTATGCAGCTGCATTTTCCCCTTGAGGCAGTTGAAAAGATTCTGGCTCCTTGGGTCAAGCTATCTTGAATAAAGGCGTAGAGTCCTATTTGTGGTGAAGAGCTTGCAGATGTACAGAAACATCTGGAAATATGGAGGATTCATCATACAAACAACAAGCTCGTGAGAATTGCACTAAACCTCTGTAGTGCAGCATTTTAGCAATGACTAGGTAAGACTCCAACTAGTTCTCCTTGTTGGTGAGGCAGGTAACTGGGGTCATGACAAAAAACAAACAAACAAACAAACAACAACAAAACCCACAAGATATTTGGCCAGTACAGCAATGGAAGAAGGACAATTTAAAGTGTGAAGGAGACTGGAGAATAAAGGAAATATTCATCATGCTTTCCCCTGCCTCCCCCCCCCCCCCCCCCCCCCCGGTTCTTTTGTTTTATGGCCTCCATAAATAAATTTAATAGTTAGTTTAACAGTGTGCCCTGGCAGCTAAAAGTGCCAAACATATCCTGGGGTGCATCAAGCATAGCATTACTAGCTGGCCGAGGGAAGTGATTGTCTTGCTCTGCGCTGGTGTACTCACAGTGCTCACCTTTGAGTACTGTGTGCAGTTATAAACACCACAATATAAGGACATAAAACTATTAGCATCCAGAGGAAGGCTACCAACATGGTGAAGGGTCTAGAGGGCATGAGGTATGAGGAGCGGCTGAGGTCCCTTGGTTTGCTCAGCCCAGAGCAGAGCAGGCTGAGGGGAGGCCTCATGGCGGCCTGCAGCTCCTTCAGGAGGGGAGTGGAGGGGCAGGCGCTGAGCTCTGCTCTCTGGGGACAGCGACAGGGCCCGAGGGAACAGCATGGAGCTGGGACAGGGGAGGGTCAGGCTGGGGGTTAGGGAAAGGTTCTGCACCCACAGGGTGGTCGGGCACTGGGACAGGCTCCTCAGGGCAGCGGTCACAGCACTGAGCCTGCTGGAGTTCAAGAAGTGTTTGGACAATGCTCTCAGACATATGGTGGTCAGCCCTCTGTGGAGCCAGTAGTTGGACACGATGATCCTTGAGGGTCCCTTCCAATTCAGGATATTCTATGACTCTGAAACATGTAGTCGTGTATGGCTAGTACAAAGCTGTTTTTATGGAGTAGAAATAAAAGTGTTTGTAAATCCAAAAAATGGTTGTGGAAAAGTTCCAAAGTTCAGCAAACCTAAGAATAGAGGGGACAAACAGAAGAGAGTTTTGCTTAGCAAAGAATATCCTTAAAATAGCATTCTCAGCTTGGCCCTGCTGTCCACTGTTCTCTCCCTCCTTACAGGGCTTAATTTTTCAGAGCTGAGCTGTTACATTCATTTCCAGGGTCTGAAATCCAGGAATATAAATGAACTGTATTTTAAAGAGTTGTCCATGTTAGGAGTGCATTCATGGGCTAATAGAACCCGAGCAAAAATGTTTTTATTTTTTTATTGGTTTCAAAGGCATAGGTTTAAATGAGAACCCATAAATAGCCAGTGCTACTAGTATTTATGAGTACTTACTCCAATAAGTAAAGAACAATTCATTTATTAAAAGGGAAGTTGATGTCGGTAATGAATACAAAAACAGATTTTGGGGGGGCCAGAGAGAGGAAGAGATTTGACAATGTAAATTCAATTCCCATCCAAAATAGGCTCTATGTTACTTTCTTTCAGAAGAAGTCTTGGACTTTAGTCTCTTTCAATTTAAAAATGTCCTTGGTATGAAGCGCATGAAATAAAAATAAAAATGAGTTGACCTAGAAACTGGGGAGCCATCTTCTTACATCCTATTTCAGAATGGTAGGCCTGTACTATGAACTCTTCAAACTGTGCTTTTATGATACCCAGAGCATACTTCTTGCTCTTTCCTAGGGAAATTCCAGTCCCTCTCATTCTGGAAGGAGATGTCTGGGCAGCAAGACAGGAAGTAAAAATATTTTTAAGCATTTACAGTTCTACATTCTGTCAATGCCATTACTATAAAGACACCATGCTGTAAAAGCCCGCAGTGTGGGGAGAGAGAGGAATTGTTTTGTAGAAAAGCATTATTCTTGTTGTTCAGGTATTATGTAAAGTCCCTTCCCTTTCCTCTTTGCTGACAAATGAGATTTTATATAACAGGAGTCAGGAATCCTTCAGTCGTATACTTGGAGCATGTCTGGCTCAAGGCTGCTTTGGAGCAGTGGTGGTGATGGAGAGAGAGCTTCCCAACAACAACAAAACAACAAAAAACAACCCAAACATGTGTTTGGTAAGAAAGAGATCAGGAAATTTAATCTTAGAAGGAGACAGGAAGGCAAGCATTCCTGGGACACCATGGTGTGGTAGCAGCTTGTCATACTGTAGATCAGAAGGCGGTATGCAAATCGCGCTGCAGCTTTTGGGGGTTTTGCATTTTTTATTGGGAGGGTGGCACAGGCACGAGCAATTGTTAAAATTTTATTCTGAAGAGAAGTGGTCTAGGTACAAGCTAGTTCTTGCACCACAGATGTGCTATTTCTGCTACCAAATCGGACAGTTGGGTGTTTGCGTTGTGCTTTGCTTGGTCTTTCCCTGTCTCTTAGGAAGTCTCTCTTACATCACAGTTTGCAGTCATTGTTTGGAAGGATATAATGTGCAGAAAAAACATCTGTCATTGCTAGGTAATCAGATTTTGTATGTTGAAATCCTAAATGTAGCTGGTGTTTCTTGCAAGCTGTGAATGTTTATTTCTCTTGACTCGGCATAATCTAGTTCACTGAAAACATGTTCCACTGGAATACTCACTGGTGAAGGCATCAGTTTTCTTTCATCTGGTAACATCAGGAGAAGTAATGTTATTGTTATTTGAAAGTATGGAAAGGTGTGGTGAGTGAAATGCAAATGCTTCAGGCATGGAGAAGAGCAGTTGAGGTCAGCAGTGTCTGGCAGATCTAACACTTTGAAAGGTGAGTCATTTGAGGTGAAGATTAAAAACCTGGGTGTTTGTGCATGTTTCAAATCTCAAGTTCTGCGTCTCTGAGGAGAAAGGAGTAATTCCGGTGGTCAGGAAACCTGATTTCTGATTGACACGTTCTGCCTTCAGCGAGGTTGTTGCTTTTTGTTTCTGCTGCTCATGAATCCCCTAAATGTGAAGCTTGTTCACTCAGCCCCTTTCTACAAATTTCTCCAGAAAGAAAACTGTCAGGGTTAAAGATATTCTTTATGAGAAGTTCCTTGTGGGAAGTAGGGTGTCATGTATCACCAAGTAACTGTAAGAGAAAATAGGGTATAGTTTTCTCTCTAAGTATTCTGCACTGGGGATAAATGTGCGTTTGTAGGAGGAGCAGAACGCCCACCTGCAGATGCTTCGGCTATGGAGACTGGAGTGGTAGTGTCCTTTGGCTGTGAGAAGAGTTTTGTATAACTCGTAGCTGCGTGAAATCACCTGTCTAGCTGCTGTTGACCAAACTATTATGCTGTAATCCAGAAATCTCGAGCTCTCTTTCTCAGGCATGGGTGGTAAAAGATGCTACTTGTGCTGTTTTCTGCTCCAACCTTGTCCCTACTGTCCTTGAGCAGTGATGGTAGAGGGGCATTTGTTGTGCGGTTCCTGTCCTGAACTGCTGCAGGAGGGGACTGGAGGACAAATCCACAGTGGAGAAGGGAACAATGTCTGTCCCTGTGGCCCACCAGTGGCACACCTGGCACCGGATCTGGAGTTTACATTCAAATCACCCTGCAGTCTTGCTTCTTATGCTTGGATATTGTAGGTGCCAGATGGAGCTTTCCTGAAGAAAAAAACGTGTGACAGGTAAGGATCTGCCTGTGTCCCACCACACTGGTGAGGCAAAGCAGCTTTTGCAGCATAGGGATGGTGATCCAGCTTCACATGGGAAGGCCCCCTGCTCAAATCCCATAGCCTTGCCTGTCTTTGTGTAGGTGCCTCATGGCCACCGCAGAATGTATGTTTTATATGCAGAGATTAAATGTGGTATGGGTGTGGGCAGGGGTATGATGGAAAGAGTACAAAATTTGATGAAAAGGCCTGTGCTGAAGAGGTTGGAATCTGGGCAAAAGATGGAATAGTTCTGCTGGTGGGAGGTGGTGAGTGATTGCCATTGCATCACTTGTTTTTCTTCATGTACTAAACTGTCTTTATCTCAACCCATTAGTTTTTTTTTTTCTTGCTTATGCCCTTTTGATTCTTTCCCCCATCCTGTTGGAGTGAGCAGCTGTGTAGGGTCTTTGCTGCTGCCTGGGGTCAGCCCACCACAATGTCTCTTTCCTCAGTATCAAAAGCCCCTTGCTGAATGCAGTGGTCCAGTAGTTAGTAAGTGTTTTGCACTGGGGAGTGAAGTGAGGGAGAGAGAGACAGTACAGGGCTCTTTTTGCATCTCAATAATGAAGGCCTGATGACAACAAATGGCTTAATAAAACAGCTGTTTTTATAAGACAGTATAAGAAGAGGAATATAGATAGCAAGTAAATCTAGTGCCCCTTCAAATGCTGGGCACCATATGTTCATGCAGCATCAGATGGACCCTGGATGGATGTTCCCAAGGGATGCTGTGCAGTTCCTGTCCATAGAGAGAAGCTCCTTCTTTTTGGTCCTTCGAGCTATTAAATAATTCTCCTACAAGTGAACAGCTCCATTTATAAAAGTTGTTTACATGACAACTCCTTCCCGCACTGTTAGATAAAGGCAAGGCCACACAGGTGGAGTGGTCACCAGTGCCAGGTGGGGGCTGCCCGCTGGCTGCTCTGCCACCAGGAGCTGGCTGAGGTGATTCTGCAGTCAAGGGACACAGCGACGCAGCAAAGTGGAGCATGCCACCACTATGTGGAGTGAGAGAGAGATGGGCTTGTATGCCAGACACGTTTTGTAGGTCTGTCCTAAAAATGGAGAGGGAATTCCTTGTCATACCAGTGGGTGTTGCACCCACATTTATACTCACTGGTCTGTGGAGATTTTGGTCAGTTTACAAAGAACAGAGCAGAAGGAGAAAGAAAAAGTGGTGAAGATGAGCAATAAAACAGCGTCTCCCATTAATGTTAGTTTGATTCTTTCTATCAGTTGGAAAATCGGGGGCTCACCTGTGCTTCGAACAGTCCAGGAGGCAGCTTCTGCCACCAGCTGCAACAGGGTTGCTTTAGAAAATCAAGTGTGGAGTGAAGAGGACAGCTGATTTAGCGATAATGCATCTTGGTAGGAATGGTCAATTTCAATGTACTTAAGACTCATTTACTTGTTTTATGAACAGTACAGTGAATATTTCCTTTTAATCCCACTGTGACTCTATTTATAGGATGAGATAAGATGTGATAACTGAAGGGAATTTTGGCTACTGCAGGAATTCACATAACCCTTATGACAGCATTTATTGTGCAATGCATTCAAGGCTTGGACCTTATCTGCACTGTGTCTTTAGTCTGTCTTGCAGGGACTTCCTATGTTTGCTTCAGTGTAACATCATTTGTCTAATGTGGATTATAAAATAATTTCAATACTCATCTTTTAAAATGAATTGTCAGAACGACAGACCAGGTAGAAGACTTGCAGCAATCTGCTACTTTTTCTACTGCAATGATGACCTGTGAAGCACCCCCTCTCCACAGAAAACAAATAAACAAACAACCCCAAACTGCAGAGAAGTTGCTAAGGCTTCAGTCTGGAAACTGGTTGAACATGGATGGTTGATTCCTGTCTCCCAAGTGTCCCAGAAGGCCCTAGCATCCTTCTGCTGAGAATATGGCTACATGGATCCAATTGTAGAAACAAGCCTCTTCTAACTCTTCTAATTCAGTAGACCTATTTACAAAGCAAAAAGCAAAACCTTATATAAGAATTTTCTACCTCTCCAATGTTAAAATCTATTTGAAAACATCCCATGTCTATTCAACACCTTCATCTTGCGTAAACTCTATCCAAAGACAGGACAATTCTGGATAGGTACCATCTCTGTCAGATTTCTTAATTGGAATAAAGCAAAGTTCAAGTTACCATTAGAAGTTTAGGTACCGTGCTGTTACCAAAATACTAACTGCTGGGAGCTAGTTTGCAACTAGGCGACTAAAGTTGCTCACATACTCAATTTCAATCCTCTTACAGCATGTTATCATAGAAGATTAATATTAGTCTTCAAAGACCTGGTGTGAAGCATCCTGTCTGCTGTTGTTTTCTGAATGGGTAATACAGTTCTACCAAATGAAAGATATAGATAGTTAGAGATGTATATTTTGAAGGGGGAACTTTGCCAGTTCATAGGGAAAACTAAATACACCTATTTTTGTCTGCAGTTCACTCAGATTGATTTCTGGCAGTGTAGCAGTACTGTTTCCATGGTAGGCTCTGCTTTTACACCAGGGCAGTGGTCCTTCTGAGCTCCCTCAAAGTTCCTAACTATTGGATAAATAGAAAAGTAGTTGGATGTAAACCCTTACGAGGCTGAACACCTTCATCTGGCTGAACCCAGGCCTGTAGGCTGCTCAACTTTTCCTCGGTGAGGCAATGTTTAAAACCAGCTGTTATCTCCCAAGCTGTAGATTTTCTCCGCAGGACTCTCCTATCAGAGCCTTGCTGGGACTGTTGTGGTGGGATATTCCGTGTGCCAGGCTGTATGTTGTGCTTAGCCAGGGAGCACCTTAGGTTGGCCCTGCTGCCAGAGGATATTCAGCTGCTTATTCTGACACCTGAGCAATGCCCCCCTGTGCTGGCACAAGCTGTTGTGTGGCTAAGCAGCTTGAGGAGTTGAAGCCAACCTGTCATTGCACCTGTTACCCAGCCTGGCATCGGTAATCATTTTAGCTTACGTGACTAGATTAATTCCTGAACAATGAGGACCTTTTTAAGTGACCAGATCTGAGCTATGCTCAAACAGCAATGTGTTGATGATTTATTATTTTTACCCTTACATTTTCATCTTAAATGAACTTAAATGGCTTCAAAACGCCCTGAATTTATTCTGGGAGCTAAGATGGAGCACTGGAGCCAGCCTGTGCGGCTTCTTCTGTAGGGATAAACTGTTGCTTCACAATACGTATTTCCTCAAAACAATTGCACGGGGCTTTCTCAAAACACCGGTATTTACGTTAACAACAGCTGCCCTCCCAGGGCACCGGCGGGCAGCCCTCCCTCAGGCCCGGCCTCCCCTCACGGCGGCCGCAGCCCCGGCGGCCGCGCGCGCACAGGCGGCGGGGCGGCCTCGCCGCCCATTGGCGGAGGCGCTGCCGGTCCCCGCGGCGTCACGGGGCTTGCCGGGGCCCCGCCGCTGCCGCCGGTTCGCGGCCCGGTGCCGGGAGCGGAGGGGCCATGGCGGGGGCCGCAGCGCGGCGAGCAGGTCGGCGCCGGCGGCGGCGGCGGCGGGCGGGCGTGAGCGGGGGGGAGCCGCCGGCCGGGGGCGGTTGGGGCGTGCGGGAGGGGCGGGGGAGGCCCCGCCCGAGAACCGGTCTGGCGGGGCTGCGGTCGGAGGGGAGCGGGGCGGGCAGGCGGCCTCGCGCCCCTTCGCCCGTCGTCGGTGCTGCGCTCACGCCTCCCGTCTCCCCCCGCCAGGTCCCGGCTGCCCGAGGGAGGCCGCGGTGGCGGCGGCGCCGCGTCCCGGCGAGGCGAGTGGCTGAAAGCGGCGGCGGCTCGGCCCGCCTGCCCGCCCCCGCCATGGAGACGGACGGCCTGGAGTGGCTGCTGGTGCCCGTGCGGCAGCTGGTGGCGTGGGGCGCCGCGGGGGCCATGGTGTTCGGCGGCGTGGTGCCCTACATCCCGCAGTACAGGGACATCAGGCGGACGCAGAACGCCGAGGGCTTCTCCACCTACGTCTGCCTGGTGTTGCTGGTGGCAAACATCCTGCGGATCCTCTTTTGGTGAGTGGGTTTTGCACGTACGGGCGTGGATCTCCACGCTTCTAAGCCTTCGCCCTCGTATTCTGACTTCCAAGCTCTGATTTAGAATATTCGAGGAAATAATACCATTTATGTACTTTTCTTCCCCTCTCTTCAACATCAAAAACCTGTTTTGCCCTTAGCGGCTGAATCTGCGCCGAGTGAAATGAACTGGGCACAGGAGTGCTGCGTGTTGACCTTGCCAGATCTGATCGCTAGTCTTCTGGTGTTCCAAACACAACATTTTTTGACTCATTGGTAAATAAAAATGGTTTATTTTAAGTCAGACCTTTTTTCTTGCTCTTTTATCTTTCCCTTTCCCTCCAGCTCTGTTCTTTGAGTGAAGGCCCCAGTCCTGCGCGCTTGTTTTAACATCTAGTAGGTATTAAAGTTGCTGGGACGCTTGCCAGATGTTCCTGCATTTTCCTGAGATGCCAGCTGGCTTCAGAGGAGGTTCACTTCCGGAGCTCCACAGATGAAAGCATCGTAATTTGATAAGCAGGAAAATGGTGGGCTGTTTTTCAAAGCACATTCTTCCTGTTTCCAACATACTTTTCAATATTTAAAGGCACATTTTTTTTTCATAGTTTGATCTTGTGCTGTTGAACAAAGAATGTTTTATTAGGGCGTGCATGATTTTCATGAATAAATTTTATTAACTTATATTCCTTGTTACTTCTAATAACGTAGATGCTGCAGCATTGGTAACATATTTGAGAAACCAATGATGAGGAAGTCTGGGAAATGACTGCAACTAAGAACAGTTATTCTAAGAATATTTTGACTTAAAATAGTGCTTCGTAGTCTGCAAAGGACTGATAGATAACAAGCTACTTCCTTCTGTTTGTTTCCAGTTTCTTTTAAAAGCTTCGCTACTTCCTTAAGTATATGCAGCTTTCTGGATTCTTCTTCAGCAAAATCAGTGCTGCACTAGAGCAGGGAAAACAGTGGACCCTCTCCTGAGACCATAGCTAGCAGTTGAACTGAGGAATCATCACTAGATCAGAGCTACTTGTTGCATTGGAACTCTGTTTTCTTGGGGAAAAAGCATTTGCAGGAGAAGTGTATGGAATAGGTGTTGGAAAAAGCAAAAGGAAAGTAGAGGAGCTGACAGGAGGGGAGAAATTAAAGATTTTTTTTTGTTTGTTTTACTGAGGAAGCTGAAATATACAAAGGATTTACGGCTGAATGGAGATGCTGGCAGTTCCTAGGTAACCCAAGAGAGTGCATCTGTTAAATGAGATATGGAGTATGGAAGAACTGAAAAATCTTATTTTGAGTTGATTTTAAGTATATCTCATTAAGAGTTGTGCACAGGAATAAATACTGTGAGTAGTGAAATTTTTTTTTGATATTAACCTTAAAAGCTTTGTCAGCATTTGAAAAGAGAGAAAATGCAGTTACATTGGTTATGTGATTTATTTTTTTTATAATTATTTTATATTTTATTTTTTGCTGCATGTATTTAAGCTATATGATAGTATTACTCCTTGACACATAGTAGTTCTGTGTGCGCTCTGGTCATCTCAGAGCTTGTCAGTGACACTGAATGGCTTCATACATACACATAGACATATCTGGCATGGCTACAGCAGGAGCGTAAGGGATGCTGCTGGCTTGTGATACAGCCACTTCCACAGGGTTATAGTGTAGGCATGAGCCTGCAGAAACATTTCTATCTGTGCTTATAATGAAGTGTTTCTTTCTATTTCTATTTAGCTAAAAGACAGGAAAGAAGACTGGCATAACGATAATTCAGTGTTCACGGAGAGACAATATTTAGTTTCTCTACTTGGAAAGATTAGGCATCCCTACTAGTCCACAATAAACACTAGTAAGTCACAAATACGGTATTGAGGGTGGATATTGTCCTTGGCCATATGGTTGATTAAAGTAAGATAGCAGAGCGAGAGCCTCAGATTTATTGGAACATGTTTTAAATGCACCTATAGAGCAACTTGGCAAAACGATTTTTCTGTTAATTGCTTAGTGTCATCTGTAGCTGATGATATTATGTACCTTATCTTGGATGCAGCACTCTAGGTAATGTGACATAAGCATCAGAATTATTTTAATCATATATGTTATTGGAGAGAATTAGAAGGTTTTGGTATGTTTGATTTTAAATTTATTGAATAATTTGATCCATTCTTGTGCTTGAACAGAGCTGTTTATTTTGTTTTGCATATAATTTTCCCCAATCTGACTTTCAAAGTACCAGTTGATAAGACTAGTCCTCTTTCTTTTTAGCAAATCAATCCAGACCTTAACACAGGTCTCTCTTTTGAAATCTTCAGTGACATTTGGCTGTTATTTTCAATTGTTTTTAGTTTCTCTTCATTACTTTGTTACCATGTATGTGCCAGATTCATCCTTCCTGACTTCCCCTCCACCCTGATCCAAAAATAAGTACTTAAAATGGTAGTCTTTAAAAACTCTCAGGTTCTAATTGTGTTGCTTTGCAGGCTCTAATTATTTCTTAGGATGGCTGTTTGTTTATATTTTGACGTCAAAGACATTTCTCTAATTTGCTGGTTGTTTTTGTTGTTACTTCCAGGTTTTCCTTAATTTCATATATTTTTCTTAAACACAAGGGTCACAGAGCTGAATGTCACATTTTTTCGATCCATACACAACAGGAACAGACAGTTCCTGCCTTTTATGCCATGTTTACTATGTGTTTTCATTCTTCTATGTGCTGGTCTTTCTGTATCTGTGTCAGTCATAACAGATGTCCAGGCATCCAG
Organism: Cygnus atratus; assembly: GCF_013377495.2. NCBI lineage: Eukaryota > Metazoa > Chordata > Aves > Anseriformes > Anatidae > Cygnus > Cygnus atratus. The sequence continues at coordinate 48,107,946 of NC_066363.1, forward strand.
TCCCACCTCTCCCCTCTGGCTCTACTCTGCCTGTTCACTTAAGCTCTGGGACAATTCCCTCATTTCCTATTTGTGAATGGGCAGATTCCACGCGTTCCTAGAACGCTACTCCTCTCCCTCTGATGTTCTCATGGAGTTTGACCTCCTCTCCAAATAGAGTATTTATTTCCAATTATTCTTGGCATATTTTTGTAGGTGGAGTGGTAGCACTGTGATGGTAGCTAATGAACAAAGCACTTCTGAGAGCAAAGATAACAATCCTGATTCCAGTTACCTCTTTTCAATTTCTTCTCCTCTGATTACACTGTTTCTAATGGTAAGCAATTTTTAAAGTCAGAGGACTTAGCACACTGCTTCTTCTCCTCATCTTCCTCCCACCTAAACCCTTAGTTTCATGGCTTGTTCAAAGAGAAGAGTGTACGTTTGCTGGTGATGACAGTAACACGTTATCTACTAAACCACTCTTCATGCTTCTCTGTTTCAGAGTATCTCAAAACTTCATCTTTAGAAAGAGAGTTCTGCTTTTGCTTTGGTGTGTTTGGCCTTGTCTGTTCCAGTAGTGAGCTTTATGCCAGACTTTCATGGAAAAGCAGTGGGAGAGGACTGGCCTGCAAAAATGAAAACCGCACATGGATAGCAGCGTGCATGAGTCCGTTTCACTTTGTTTATGCATACATGGCTTTCGTTTAGGAAAAAGAAAGTAGAAGTTTGGGTTTGCAAACTTTTGGTCTAATGTGTTGGCAGCCTGTTAAGTCTTTGTCCCTTTTAAAGAGGATTAAAAAAAATATCAAAAATAGACAGTCTGTGCCCACAGCATCACACAGTGGGGTCTCCATTTGCTAATGTGAAAAGTAGATTTTGTGCTGTGACTAGACATTATAAAGTTAGTTTTGTTTTCATAATAGTAATCTATTGTTACACAGTTATATAATGCTTCAAATCAGTGCTTACTTTGGGGCGCCAGGGTAGCTGCTTGTTGCAATTGATTGTCAGTATCAGCTGCTTCTTTGCTCTTGTCCTCTGCCTTTGTCAGTGCTGCTTCTCCTGTCTGTCTTCTTCAGACCCCATAGATCATCGTTTCTGACTCTCCACTCAGTTCAGCTTCGGGGCTGGTTGGCTTGGAGAAGGTCTGCGCTGTGGATAAAGATGAAGAGGCAGTACAAAACTCACTGCCCTCCTAGTTCTGCTACACATAAAAACCTATGACAAGCTCCAAAAAGTCTGCTGTCAATTTATTTTCCTCTATATTTTTGATAAAGCACTTCAGTACCATTTTTGTTAGCTGATTCTTACTGTACTTGCTAGAGTTAGCTCTGATTTCTTGTTCTAGATCGGTTGGTAAAATATCCAAGGGATAAGCGCTTTTACTGGTGCTTGAGCTTGGGGTGGTCAATGATCTGGTGAAGTTGTCTTACACTGTTCTGAAGTTGAGGGCTGGCTGCCAGCGTCAGAGCTCACTGTGGCACTTGAACACAGCGGTGACAAAGATGAACATGCCTGCTTGGTTCGTCTGCCCTTCAGTTTGCCAGCTGACTAGCTTTGAATTCCTGTGATCGAGAACAGGAATAAGAAGGTGAAGAGTTGTGTAATCAGTTGGGAGTGGAGCATGCAGAAGAATTTGCGAGAGTTCTCTCTCCCTGCCTTCATTGCCCCCTTTCTTTTGTTTAAAACAGAGCTTATAATGAAATAAATTACGGTTTCTTATATTATTAAAACCAGAATAAATAAATAGCTGGAGGAAAAAGAACTACAGATTCCCTAGAAGTCAGCAGTAGGCATTTTAGTTGTATCTTGGGAAAGTTCAGCCAAAAGCTTCCTGCTGTTTCCAAAAGCTTCCTGCTGTTTCCAGAGGGCTTTGGACTTTTTTTGGTTGTGCAGTCAATAAAATGCTTCATATAGTAGTATAACATAACTTGTATATTTTTTAAGGAAAATGATCTTCTTTCCGTGAGTTTTGAGATACAATTCTGTTGGCCAGTGGCCTAAGCCTCATGCAGTAACGTCAGAGAATCCAAACAACAGAAAGTAACACAAAACCTTCCAATTTTTGAGTTGTTCTTGCAAAAGTGTTGCCTTAAGGCAAACTCTGGAAACAAGTTCTGACAGTAAGGGAAAAGGTGGAAACTACTGAATTTTTTACTTTTTTTTTTTTTTATTACTTTTGAGCAAAGCTGTCCCCCCTACCCATTCCACATCAGTTCATCTGAAACAAACTCGGTTCTGAAAGCTGGTGCCAGTAGAATTGAGAGCTCTCTGCTGGAGTCTGTAGAATCAGCTTCCTGTTACTAACAAGCTTACTGAGACAGGTATGCAGCTGGAGGTGATCTGTAGGAAGGTGCTGGACTTGCTTTTGGATGGGGTAGGCTCCTACATGTTTATTTTGCTGCAACACCTACAGTGCCACTTGTGGATCAGGTCCTGATGTTGGGTGTTGCTTTGGCTTCAGGTAGTAGGCCAGTGGGGTCTGTAGGATGTACTGTGGGAAGGAGAAACTTTTAAGACTTCTGTTACTAAAATGAATACTGGTAGCTTTTTCCATACGGGGAGGGTGAGATGATGCTATAAATGTAACTTTGAGAGATTGCTTTACCTGTGGTCTGCTAGTGGAGTCTTGCTCAGGTGCTGAGAGCAAAAGTGCTACGCAATTCCTCCTCCTCCTTTTAAATGCCAAGTACAAAATGCACTGCTGTTCTGTACAGAGAGTAAAGGTAAAGTAGGATTTTGTATGCCCAAGTGGTAAGCTTGTTTTGGGTGCTCTGTAATGTCCTGGAAGTTTACATGTCAAGGAGGAGCTCACATAAAGAAATCCTGTTTTTAAACAAGTTTCTTTCTTGAGCTTCTTGCTGATTACATTCTGTGATTGTGTGGGCTGTCTTTTAAGAAAGGCATTGTATGCCTTTCCTGTGCCCAGGTGGTGGCATACAGTGTCCTGCATGCTTTCCATCTTGTTTAGGATCTTTAACTTCCCAAAGAGTTGGAAAAGTTGATCCAGGGTGGTGAAGCCTGTGGTAGCTTTGGTTGCTTGGTGGTTTCTACTATCGCAGTGAGTAGAACTGCCTTTGTGGGCTAAGGCAGTGCTGTGATGGCCCTGTGTAGGGGCGGGCACAGCACAAAGAGAAAGCCTTGCCCCAGACTGGGCGCTGCTGGGGATAGCAGACAGCAGCTGGAAGCTGGAATGGTGGCCGTGAGCATAGGAGGAAACAATGCGGTCGGGATGGTGGTGATCTGGCTGCACCAACAGCAATCAATTTCTTTTTGAGAGATGTTTTAGGAAAAGAGATACTGTTTAATGTATTTTGGGCTTCTTTTTCACAGGACTGGATTAACAGGATTGTTGCAGTAGGATTGAGGCATCCTGATGGAATTACGTAGTTTTCCCGATGACTAGTTAGTTTCTGCTGTGGCTTGAATGTCTTCTCCTCTTGTCTTCATCACCTGACTACGCATTAATTATTTTAAGGCTGTTGAAATACTAATAAAATGTAAGACCCTACCCTCTTCTTTATTTCACACACATAACTAGTACTAGTTCTTTTTGTTGTTAACAGTATTTTTACAGTGAAAAACTTTGTCTCTACGTAGTCCAACATTTGAAGTATGAGGTCTTTGAATATTGCAAATGTCATGGTTGATTGCATCGTCACGTAACGCTGTAGTCGTAGGGTGAAAATGCAGAATAATGATGTCATCCCCAAGGCTTCACAGTTGTTATTTTCTATGAACCTCTTCTAGTATCCTAAGGCTCTCCATCTTTCTCTCTTAGTCTACTTCAGTGTTCCTCCCCTCCCAGCTTCTGCCTTGACAAAGGCAAGAATAACATCTGCTGGACAGAAAGGAAAGCATCCTGAGCAAACAGAACGTGGGGACAGCTTGCTCTCCCAGCAGTGCTTGCATCTTGTAGTGCTCCTAGGTCAAGCTGGTTTGAGGAATCTTGCCTTGGCAGATCTTAATATCAGTGTGAAGTAGAGCAAGCAGCTTGGAGTGGTGTGTGTGTGTGTGTGTGTGTGGTTTTTTTTTACTAAGAATCTTCACAATTCTGGTTTACAGAACAGTTCTTGTGTGTTGAGAGTTTTGATGTGCTTTTTTAATTGTTAAAGAGAGAGAAGATGTGCAGTAATACTTCCAGTCTCATTTACGTTAAGGCTGTAGTGACGGCAAATTGTTACGAGACAGCAGGTGGCCGTGCTTATGCGTGTTTGTAGTGGGTGGATGTTTGTACTCTAAGCCATGCATTTGTCACACAGCCATTACTGAATCACCGATAGTCTCATCAGCAGGGGGAAACTAACCTTGCAGCAACCTGTGCTGGATTTACCATCATAATAGTTTCTAGCTCATTGCACTGCTAGCTCGGCCCCTCTTAAATACCTTATGATTTTACATGCAAGTGTATTTGTAATTGGAGAGGGTTTTTCTAAGCTTGGCATAAAAAGTTTTAACTGTGTGTTAATTTTAACTAAGTTTTAGCCAGTTTTTCCTCATTACCTGAATAGGAGACAAATACAACACCAGTAAATTCCAGTGGTTCAGGGGACGTTGGCCACAGTCAGCAACAGAGGCTGCATGAGCTTTGGTATCATGGGCATGCGACATAGACTGGGCCAACTTTTGTTCCTTCTACCTTACATTTTTTCCCAGCGCAGTGAAAGCCAGAGCACTCTGTGCTTGCAGTTATATGTATCAGTTGTGTTATTTACTTCCTTCCTCGTGAGGTCCTCCAAATGTGTTAAGATACTGGCTGTCGGGGCCCACCACAAATCCACTGATGGTAGAAGGAAGGGTCGGACTTCTATATACTAGTGAAGTATGTGTCACTGTTACTCTTCCAGTGGCATCTTTGACGATGATGTGGAGGCTCAAGGCGTTGTAGTTTTCTGGCTGTGCCATTGGGCAGGGAATACTTAGTCATTTTCCTTGGTGTGGGCTGGTTGGCTGCTCTGTACAGGAAGATTTCCAAGGAAGCTGGTCTCCTGTCCCTTATCAGTTGGTTCATAACAAGAAAAAAAATGTCTCTCTGTTGGAATGGTTGTAGTGTAAATTCAGTATCATGTAAGAGAGTGTGATGATGACCTAACATTTTTTTTTTTTTTTTTTTTTAACCAACAGAGCTCTGCCACTGAACTAGCCCAGGCATAAGAAATTATCTTTTACCATAGAGCAGGCACTGTCCAGAGGCGGTTATCGTGGCCTTGGACATGGTTGCAGATGGCAGTGTAGCTGAGTTCTCTGGCAGCGTGATGTGCTTGGAGAAAGGCGTTAGTAACTGCTGTCAGGGATCTTGGAAGGCCCGTGTAACATGGTGCAGGCTGAAGGAGCTGGGGAGTACAGCGATGTGTCTTCACCATTCTCAGCATCTCCGTCCTCAGAGCTGAGCAGAGAGAAGCAGCTCCGTGTGTTGTGTAGCCTTCCTATTGTTAATCTAATACCCTTTGAGGGCTGCATGTGAAAAGCTTCCACCTTTTACCCCTAATCCACTTAAGAAGCGTGTCTGGTGAGGATTGCGGAACTTCCATCAAACAATGCAGAAAGAGAAACTTGGAGTCATGAGCCTTCACTGAAGGGTCTTGTTTTCATGTGGCAGAACCTCATGCGATCATAGAAGAGAAAGCCCTTCAGCAGAGACTGGCCACGATCCAAATTTTTCTTTTTTTGTTATGTTCAGGAAAGCTCAGTAGGCCCCACCACACATCATCTGTGAGCTAATGGAAATTGAATTTGGGGCTGGGGGGAAGCGGAGAGGGCAAGAGAGGACAAAGTGTGAATGTTCAGTTCTAGTACCTTTTAGACTTCTTTCTTTCCCAAACCTTGGTCCAAATTAGATATAACCTGATGAGTGAGTAGGTGTGTTTTGCTGACCTGCTCCTCAGATATCTGGAGGCAGACAAAGCATGAGGCTTATGTTTTTTTCTTTTCTATGGGAGGAAGCTATGTTAATCCTACTAAGCTAATATCTGTGGGTATTTTTTTATAGGACAAATGTCCTCAACAATAAGAAATTGAGAGAGAGAAGTTTTGCACGGATGTCCTTGTGAAATCAATGGGCTATGTATATGGAGAGAACATGTAGCTGATCTTAGGGCAGCGTAACTCTCCAGTCTCTGTGCCGTTTCAACTGCTGTTGAATCTGCTTGTCCTTTCAATATAATAGGTTTGCTGCTGGTTTGAGAAACAAAAACTTAAGCTTCTAGTTTCACAATTACTAGGATCAGTCTGCAGGGAGGATGTTTTATCCAACAACCTTGTTACTCCTGTAAGGGGATTGTGACTCTGAGCCTGCTATATGGGCATCTAGATTTAGCTAGTGACTTTTTCTTCCTGGCCTTTCACACCTGTTACAGTAAGGGTAGTTTAGGGTTTCCTTTTTCAGGTGCTTAGGGTGAAAGAATGAAAAGTAACTGAATGCAACATTTGTCATCTTTGAGATGTTTTATATATTTTCCTTTCCTTTTTGTTTTTGTTTTTTAGGTTTGGAAGGCGTTTTGAATCCCCTCTTTTGTGGCAAAGCATTATCATGATCATTACTATGTTACTGATGCTGAAACTGTGCACTGAAGTTCGTGTGTCCAACGACCTAAACATAAAACGCCGCTCTTTTGCAGGTTAGTGACAGGAACTAGTTGTTGCAGAATGAACCTTTCTGAAAGCGTATTGCACTTGTTTTGGACAAAAGTTCTGCCTGAATTGCAACCCAGTCTCCTTTCTTGATGAATCAGTGTAGTGCTACTTGAACTTTTTTTTTTTTTTTGAAACCACTTCCTTCCAGATGAATGTTTAACGTTTTAGCTTTATTTTAAATGGGTCTTGGTTCAGTCTGGAAGTAGGAGTTCTTAATGTTTCACATCATGCCCTAGGATACAGAGCTGGCTGTCATGCAGTTATGCTAGCCTGGATATTTTTTAAGATCTTGTCCTGCATAAGAAATTTTCTTCTAGTATATTCTCTAATGTGTTCTTAGGTGGGAGTTAGATCCTGATCATACACTATTATCTGAGATCTTATTTTGCAGTTGCCAACACTTGCTTTTGCACAGAGTTTATTTTCTGCTTAATAAATTATTGGCTATCAAAACAGGAGGTGTTGTCATATCTTAGATGCAAAACTGTCTTTTTGTATACCTTTTCCTTTTTTTTAACGTGGGAGTTACAGGAACTTTCACGTATATTTTTATATAGTTGTTTATTTAATTTTTAGGCATTGATACTTCCAGCTGGGACCAGAGTATTATCCTTTATTTAATCAAATATTCTTGCTCTGCAGAATGTCTTTGTTTTTCTCCCCTCCCCCGGATAATGACATGAAAGGGATAGTTTTTGTTTTTTGTCTCGAGTGACTTTGACTTACAACATTTTATTTCACAGCTTATTACCAACAAGATCAGAATTAATACTACCAGCTTTTTGGCAGTTGTTTTACCAATATGGATGCATGATTTATTCTCTCCATCTGTTCTCTTCCTTCACTCCCTAAAAATCGAGGGTCTGATTTAGTTCCAGATATTCATGGCCTTCATTAGAAGGCAGTGGATACTGCCTGTGCAGTAGGGTAATATATCTCATAGCTGAGGAAACTACTTCCATCCCTGCTCACTGTGGAGTGTAGTGTGAAACTGTTCAGTTAAGTAAATTCATGTGGAAGGGGGGCTGCACTGCAGCTCCTGAACAAAAGCCAACGTGTCCTCCAGTATTGTTAGTCTGGCAGGATGAATGTTTTAAAAACTTAGTTTCATCCATATTTAGCAGCAATTAAATTCGGGGAGTATTTAGGAGGGATATGTATGCTTTCTGCCTCTCAATGCTTACATTTCATGAACTGGCAGAAAGGTTTCTCTGTTTGCACTTTATGAGGTGAAATTATCCTTGTGCACGTTTATGCATACTCTTGCAGGCTCCCTCAGTAACCTTTGGACAAAAAGGGAGGCTATTCAGTTTAGTATATAGCCTTCTTTAAACATCTCTTCCTGAAAGACATACAGTTTTTTATACCAGGTAATGGAAACTCCTCAAGGTTGTGCTGTGTCATTTGATCCTTTCCTGAAACTCAGCTTGTTACGTGTTTTACTAGCTAGAGAGATTGATTTTTACTTGTGGACCTTAATTATTTCTTTTTGTTGGAATACTTGCATCCTCCCACGAACTTTGAGACCAGTTAAAATCCTTTTCTTATGTGTGATGATTTTTCATCACTTACTTAAAAATCAATCTCAAATGTCATCAGGCCGGACAAAACAGACACACTAAGGACATTGACCCTCTGCGAGCTATAATGGGATGTCTCAGAACAAACATTTAATTGCATACTAAACTCCTTTCAAGTGAGGCAGAAGAGGGTTTGTATTTCAAGCATGTCGAGTGAGATCTGCATTTCTAATCCTACTTCTAATCTTATCTTAAGTTTTATGGTGATTCAGACAAGCTGATAAATCTGTGTACTTACTTTCTTTCCTCATAGTTTACCAGGTTAGTGGGAAGCTAGGTTTGAAGTCAGTGTTTTTCATGAACCTTTCAGAATCCTGAGTGGAAGGTGCAAGATTTCTGTATGATAGTGTAATTTATAATCCCTCATATGGCTGGTCTTCGATTTGAATCTTTTTCTTCTTTAATTTCTATCCTCCCTCTGAATGTTTCTACAAAATAATCCAAAATATTTAGAAAGTGAAGTTGTTCTTACTGCTTTCTTGTATTACTAGCAAATGCTGTGTTTCCTCCCTAGTCACATTAGTGTATTTTTATCAGTGTATCTTGAACTATGTGGGAGTTACCTTTTCCTTTTCCTTTTTTTTGTTTTCATTATTCTCACAGTAAGGTCACTTAATAGTCCTGCAAAGAGAAAGCAAGTTGAAAGTGGCACAGCCCATCTTGTGCTGCTGCTGTCTTCTCTGTCTTTTTGTTCTGGATATGTAAATTTAGCCTTAAACTGCAGGTACTGATTGGAAAGAGAATAAGCCCTCTTTATATGTCCAATTGTTGTATTACTTTTTTACACTTGACTGTATAGCCTGTTTTTAACCGTTCTGGATTGAAAGAAAATAAAAAAAGCATCAAGAGAACCACAAAAACTTTATTTTAAACCCTGTAATGATAGGGCAGTTTTGTCTTCTGCCTGTGACTACTACCTATGAAAGGTAGTGTTTACGTGAAGAAGTCCTCAGATGAAGTCAACAGGCATGAATGATAGCTTATCATCTTTTATCCTTTATTTAACACCATTTTAATTCAAGCTTGAATGTTTTACATGTAGATTTCTAGGCACCATTGTTGTGGTAACAGCTTTCCTTCTTCATTGCTGGTGTTTAAATCGGTGTCTGTCCAGCTGTATTTATGCTGTCTTGTTGACTCAGTACAGAAAGCCTCAAGGTTCAGTGCTGGTTTATTTTGTTAAAGCTGGTTGTGTTCAAAATGCTGTATTATTTCTGGGTCATAATGATGCTACCATGGTAGAGAGCTACATACTGAAAAACAAGATCCACGTGCCTAACTCATGTCTCGACTCCAGAATCAAGGCCTTTTCAGGAGGCTGAAGCAAGTTGCTCACAAATACAGACTGCTAAAAGCATCTAGTCACTCTTGGAAATGTTGACAGGCCAGGACAGAGACTTCATATGCTTGGAGTGACACTCTACTAAGGGTCTTCCTTTTCTTCCCCAGTATAAACCTTTACCCTCTTCTCAACAAAGATTCAGTTGCAGTTATGCCTAAGGCATTGTGCCAGATGTCAAGCGCCCTGAGTATATGAACTCTGCTGAAAACCAGTGGGCAACTTTTGTTAAAAACAGGTTCTTAGACATGTCTTTTTCTTACAAGATAGTGAAGGCTCCTTAAGTAGAACTTGTGGTTGTCTGGTCTTACACAAAGATGATTTTGTCTGGTCATTTGTCCAGTTTTATCTTCCTTCTGGCTGCTTATTTTCTTAACCTGCTTTATAACTTGTATCTTATTATAGCATCTTGATCTCTTGAGGAGCTCTGATTTTGTCACTGGAAAGCACTCTTGCACAATACATGGTTTTCAACTGGCAGGAAAAGGAGAATTAAAAATTTTACTGTGCAGAATGATTGCAGATGGGCTCTACTTTGTCCTTGTTGATATGAGTAGCTTGAGCTGAGGCTTTTTGAAACCATTTTAGAGCAGCATTTTTCCAGGAGGTAATGCAACTGTACTGACTTAACTGATTATATACGTGTGTATATATTCAATGTTTTTGGGCTAACAACTTGTTTTCTCTGATTGTGAGAAATATATGAAGTGAGAGTTAAGCTTTTTGTTCCACTGTTTTTAAGTCTTAATTTTCTCCCCCGGAGCAAATTGCTGTTGGGGATGTTCACTGAGACTGTTCTGGGCCTTCCTGCTGCTCGACCCTATCTTAATATCACTGGGTGGGAGCATTAGAGAAAGCATGGAGACTAAAATTTCTGTCATATTTTGTTTTGTCCTTTATTTTTTATAAGCAAAATATACTAACTGACTAAATTTGAACTAAAAGACCCACTGTTTCATTTAATCATACAAGTCTATTTTGTCTTTCCTTCCTTTTTTCCCCCCCTCAACTTTTTTTTTTTTACGTAGCTGCAGATAGTAAGGATGAAGAAATTAAAGCACCTCCCAAGAGATCCTATCTGGGTATGTACTGTCCAAACTCACTCTGCATGAAGTTGCCTTTTGAACTACCTATTTCATGCTTTGCCACTTTTTGTAACCATTTTTAGAAACACTTGCATGATCCACTTCTATATTAAACGTTTGCATTACGTTTTTGTGACATACTAAAGCGTGGTGCATGGTTTCGTTTTAATTTTCCCTTCCTCACTCTTAACCTACATAATGGAAAACATGCTTACAGTTCTGCTTCAGAAATCAGTTTTTGAAGGCAGTTGAATTCATTCCATTGTGTGTTTCAATAATATCTTTCTCTTTTTCCTTCCCTAAGGTAGAAAAGCAAAATACTGTGTGATACAGGGATCCATATCTTCATAGTCATATTCCTCCTCTTCTAGCCCTGCCTCTGGAGGAAACAATGGAAAATACAGGAGTATCTTTCAGCATTGTTCAGAATGCTAGATAAGAAATTTCCCACAACATCTGATGTTCAGCAAAATGCCTGCGTCTTTGTGATTTTTTTTTTCTGTGACTTGTTCCTCTCTTATAGAGTAGCCTCAAAATTGTTTCTTGGTAATTAGTAACGCCCTAAACTGAGAGCTTCCAATTGTTTTCAGTTTCAGAATTGGAATCTACGTTCTTTTGATTTGCCTAAGAGGAAATATTAGGTGCAAACTAGCCTTGTAGTGTTTTCAGCTCTCAGTAGCTAGGGAGACAGTTTTTGTCAAGTCATGGTGGTCTTTATTTATTTTTTTTAAACTAGTTGGGGGTATCATGTTAAGGTAGTTATACCAGCCACAGACACAAAAGTTGCCCAAAGTCAACTTTTATATTGGTTTAAAATGAATTGATGTAGAATCTCACACTGATACTTGTTATTCTCTGTTGCAATTCTCAAGCTAATAAGGGATCAATTAAAGATATACAGGGTAAAGAAAAGTATTCCTGGTGCAAAAGAGTCTCTACTTCTATATTTATCAAGTTAATTAAACTTGAGCAAGCTTTGAGAAACACAAAGAGAAGCATTAACCTGAGTACTGTCTTGAAACTGTAAGACCAAACCTGTAAGGGTTAAATAGACTCTTTCATTAATCTTCTGGACCTCTCCTTTCAGATTTAGGGGCAAAATGCATCTTAAACTGGTTTGTTGGCAGTATTTTGCAAAGTGCCTTTTCTTTTTGTGCTTTCAAAACATTTTTTCTGGACTTCTTATGAAACTGCTTTATTTTGCTGTTTTCTAGTTTGTGGTGGTTTTCACTGGCTTGCAACACTACCCAATGGAATGTAAAAGCTTTAAACAATTCTATCGGTTTTGCACCTATCTTCCTGTTGTCTTTTACTGATACTCAGAAATGTTTTATTTACAGCGGCAGAGCTAGAATCAGCTGCCTCTGCTCTTAGATACAATTGAGTGGGTTATTTCAAAATGCTTCATGTGGTTAAAATTAAACAGAAAAAAGTAACTTAATGTGACCTTTTATTCATTTTTGATTTTTTTTTTTTTGTTAAAAATTATTGCTTGGTGATTCAAGTGCTTAAAAAGGTTGATGTTTGTAGGAAAAAAAACCCTGTAATCTTAGTCTAACTGATTTAAATCTGAAACATTTGGTTAATAAATGGTGACTGAAGGTCATTTTGGAACTGCTTAGCAAAATAATGAGATGAATCGCATTATCACTAAGGAAAAGGGTAGTCTCATGCTCAGAGGTTTAATGATAGGTTGGCAAGTCTGTTCTCTGTTCAAATGGCGTAATTCTTACTGGTGCGAACAAAGTAAGAAATGTTTTGAGGTATTTGTGTATAGTATACGTGCAAAAGTATGCCCAAGCGGCCGTACAAGTGGGCTATACAGTGCTTTACATCACAGCATAAGTCATAGTTTGACTGGCAGAGGGTTATTAAACTGAGTGAGCTGTGTCCTGAGGTGCTGTTTGCTACAGCTTTGGAAAGCTCACTCAGAGTAGTTAAGGGGAGTATTTGCTGTATTCTCAAGTGGTATGAGGACATTCTCACAATGTCTTTTAATGAGTTTTAAGGAAAATTTTGTTCAAGAAGGAGAGATTGGCTTCTTCCTTTTCCCTGTTTATTTTGGTTTTCTGAAAATATTCTTCAATATGCTTTTAGACTCCAGAGATCATTGTATTAGTTTCTTTTTCTTGTTATATAGTAAACATTCTGCCTATTCTTTTTGGCTGTCCACGAAAACTATTATTGTAGATGTTGAAGCATTAATTTGAGAATGTACTGTGAAAGTTAAGGACACGATTTATTTATTTTTTCTTGATGAGGTGCTTTAGAACAAATCATAGAATCATTGAATGATTTGAGATGGAAGGGTCCTCTAAAATCATCTAGTTTGTGGATAAATGTCTTAATCTGTTTCACTGAAATGCAGTAAAATAAGAGTTAGAGGTTGTCACAGAAGTAGCAAAACACTAAACAAGACATTGCTCCAAAGATGTATTGTTTGAAACTGTTTCAAAGGGTCTCATTGACATGGCAGACGAGTCCCAAAGTGAATGTGATTTGTTTGATTTTCCAAGTAAATATTTAAACGCTTTGAAGGACGCTTCCAGTAGATGACAAGAGTGTTCCTCCCTTATGTGAAGCTGGTTTTAAAACTTTCTGTGCTGTTGAACCCTGAACCTTGCTTTTTGCCCAAACAGAAAGTTATCCAAGTAACAAGTTTTAAAGCAACAGTAATAAAATAAATAAAATGCAGATGATCTACCTGTTGCGTTAATATTTAAAATGACTTATTTTCTTTGGGTGAAAAATGTAAAATGTCTGTGCAGGTAAGTTCAGAGTTAGAACCTGCATAGTGTTGAAGACAAAAGAGCAATGTGAATGAAGTAGGCACAGTTATCTGCTACTCTGCTGTTTCCGCCGTGTCCTGGTTTCGTCTGGGATAAAGTTAATTTTGTTCCCAGTAGCTGGTATGGTGCTGTGTTTTGGATTTAGGATGAGAATAATGCAAATAACACACTGATGTTTTCAGTTGCTTACAGGAAGCAGTGCTTACACTCAGCCAGGGACTTTTCAGCTTCTCATGCTGCCCTGCCAGCGAGGAGGCTGGGCGTGGGTGCACAAGGAGCTGGGAGGGGACACAGCCAGGACCGCTGACCCATGTTGGCCAAAGGGATATTCCGTAATACCTGATGTCATGCTGAAAAGTAAAACTGGGGGGGTTAGCCAGGGAGCAGGTTGGCTGCTGTTTGGGGACTGGCTGGGCATCAATCAGCGGGTGGTGAGCAATTGCGCTGTACGTCAATTGCTGTGTATATTATTTTATCATAATAATAATAATAATTATTATTATTTTCCCTTCCATTTCCTATTAAACTGTCTTTATTTCAACCCATGAGTTTTACCATTTTTCCATTCTCTCCCCCATTCCACGTGGGGGGGGAGGCAACGACTGGCTGTGTGGTGCTGAGCTGCCTGCTGAGTTAAACCACTACACAGTTATCGTGACAGCCCTGTAAGTAACTTACGTGTTCACCTCTTCTTTTGTCCCTTAACTTTACTCAGGGGATTGGTTGGCTCGTGGTAAATTGGGAGTTGGCACACTCTGGGACGCAGCTGATACATCGCGTGCGCCGTGAAGGCTGTAAGCTTTTTTCAGTCAGCTCTCTGGCTCCCTCTGGTCGTAGTATTCAATTTGTCTGGGTCGAACAGGAGCATCCAGCTGGCAGACAAGCAGATGTGCGATGTGGTTGTCTGCGGGTGCTTACAGCGCGCTTCTCTGTCTAGGCCTCGCTAGCCTGAGCAGAGCCACAGGCGGTGGAGAAGCACAGTTTCTCTTTGCTAGTTATGTGGGCTTTGCATTGGTTTCAATGAAAGTGTATCTTTCACACCATAGTTTGTAGTTACTGAATTCCCTTTACAACTGTTGGGCAATTAAATACATAACAAAAACCCAGTTGTTGCTGGCATGCAGCTGTCACAGCCTCTGTCCCTGCATGACTGCAAATAGACACGAGGGGAGTTAAATACCTTCTTGCCAGGAGTACACATTCCCTTGTTAGACTCATGTTAAAGTGCTTTTTTTGGTCTTTTAGGAATGGAGTCTAGGAGAGGGGTTTGTGACAGTGTCTCTGTGTGAAACTAGGATTTTTTTTTTTTTTTTTTTTTTTTTTCTTCCCTTAAAATAGACTTTTAGCTGTTGAGGAATACAGATCTGCTTTGCCTGGTGGAATGACATCCAGCTGCATCGGCAGTTTGGTTGTGGTTCTGCGTGTGGTGGGAACAGTTACTCCCCCCTTCTTTCTCTGCAGTAGTATCTAATCCTTTTCAGAAAACATTGAAAATGAAAATCAGAAATGGAGAGTCTAAGGATAAAGTGGCAATTTTGAACTTGTTATAAAAAAATTCTTATGTTGAAAACTGTAGAATCTTATTTAAAATATATAGTTTTGGTTACTTCTTAGTTATGTTGCAGTTGAACAAATAGACATCTAGAAAATAATTTCTCTACCCAGTTATGGGTCTGTGCTGGAGACCTAAGATACTACTTGGGCATTTCATTTGGTGTGGTTGGGGAATTAAACCTGTGAATAAAGTTTAAATTTTGCTTTGCTGTATGTATTTTAACTGGAGGAAGAAAAGCTCATAGCAACATCCAGCCACATGAGGGTGCTCTCGGGTTTCCCAGACTTGAGCAGAGCCACTCACCTGGAACCTGTGAGGGACTGATCCTGCTTTCAGGCCTGTTGTGCTACCTGTAGAAATAGTGAATAAACAGATTTTGAAAAATCTTCTTTCAGGGTGAGATCCGGACTAATTAATTTAAGCTTACAGTTTCAAAATGAAACATCTAAATGTTCAAATGCAATCCGTTCGTCTGCTGATCCTGCAGATTAGGGAACATCTGTGCAGCAAAGCTCCTGCCTCAGTTGATAGAGAGATGTGAGAAGCTTTTCCAGGTGCTTACATCTTGAGCGTGTCACATGCCTTTACATGCTTGATCACATCTAAATCAGAATGGTTAGACTTGTTCTTTAAACAAGGGTCATGGAATAATTTGGCGTGGAAGGAACCTCTGTGGTTATCTGATACAGCTCCCTGCTTGAAGCTGGTCCGATGGGATGAGGTTGCTCAGTTTTGTCCAGGTGAGTGTTGAGTGTGTCCACAGATGGAGATTCCACAACCTTTCTGGCACCTGTGCCAGTGTGACCGTCCTTGTGATGGAAGTTTTTCTTCCATCTAACTGGAATTTTCCCTGTTGCAACGCATGTCTTCAACCTCCGGTCACCATGTGCCTCTAAGGAGAGCCTGCCTCTGTCTTCTCTGTACTCTCATTAAATAGTGGTAGGCAGCAAGAAGCCTTGTCTTCTGGAGGCTGAAAAAAGTCAGTTCTCTTAGTCTCTTCATGTATGCCATGTATCTCAGCCCGTTAGTCATCTTGGTGACCCACTTCTGAGTTCATTCCAGTACAACAATGTCTGTCTTGCACCTCGGGGCACAAAACTGAACACAGTATTCCAAACAGGGGCTCGAGGGTGTTGAATAGAGAGGAGTAAACACTTCCTTCCACCTGCTGGCCACACACTTACTCAACTGTATAGTTCAGTATGCAATTGGCTGCCTTTGCCACAAGGGCATACCACTGACTCTTGTTCAGTTTGCCAGGCTCCCCTCCACTTTTCCACAAGCCTCCTCTCTAGTAAGGCAGCCCCCTATAGCCGTACTGTGGCATGTTGTTATCACTCCCCAGGTGTGCAGCTGCACTGAACTTCATGGTATTCCTGTCAGCTCGTATCGCTATCTCTTTGAATAGCAGTGCTACCCCCAGTCTATCAAACACTCTCCATAACTTGGTATCATTCATGAACTTCTTATCCAGGTTGCTAATAAAACATTAGGGAGTATTGGCCCTAGTATTGATTGCTTAGTAGGTTGTCTTGTAACTGATCATCAGTTGTATGTTTTTCCATTGAGAGGAAAAATTCCTAGAGCCTGGTGGCTCAAGACAATTTTCTGCACTCTTTAGTGTCCGCTTACCAGTTGATATCTTGCTAGTAAGCATATTGTAGGAGACTGTCAACTGCTTTGCTAAAGGCAATATAAACAATATCCAATCCTCTCTTCTTTCCCTTAAAGTCAGTCATCTCCTAACATAAGGTAATCATGTTCTAATGCAGTTTGCCCTTTGTAAATCTGTGCTGTCTGTTACTAGTTGCCTTTTTGTCCTTCGTGTGCTTTGAAATGGATTGGAGGAATCATTTTCTTCCATATTTCTTCCATAATCCTCCTAGCGATAAGGTTAGGGCAACTGGCATGTTGGTTCCACAGATACTCTTCATTGTAGATGGGTGTGATTTTTATTTTCTTTTTTTCCTTTTCCTTTTTCCTACCGTTGAGAACCCATCCCAATCACCATGAACTTCCAGAGGTGACTGAAAACATCCTTGCAAAGGTATAAGCCTTGCACTTTCACATCCTTAGATACTTGCCATCGGGATCCCATGACATGTATAAATCCATTGACATAAGTGCTTCCAAACTCATACCTTCATCATCTGTGGGTAATGCTTCACACACTCAACCCTGTTAGTAGGGCTCAGGAACTGTAGAGGGCAGACCTTGCCAGTGAAAGTGCATTAAAGCACAGCTATATTAATGCAAGAAAGTAGAATGTAAGTTTAAATCCAAGAGAATTAGTTGTCTAGCTTTCGTGATATCTTCCTTTGCTGCCTGTCTCATGTCTTTCAGTTCTAAGCAAAGTAGGCAGGTGAGAAGAAACCAGGATTTTCTATATGATGGCCAAGTTGACAGACACTAATCTCCCTGCAGACTTCCAAAAAATCTTCCAAGTTGAAGTACTTTTAGTTCTTAGTACAGATATGTTGGTAGCACTGTTTTTTCAGTGGTTTGTAACACAGGATGACAAGAAGTACGCTTAAAGAAGTGTTGTTACCCAACTTTGTTCAGACATAATGGATTGGCTAGACAGCTCTCTAGGGAAAAAAATCTGGCTGCAGCACACTTTTAGGGTCTTGTTATAGATCCAGACACATCTATATTATGTAGATTTCATGTATTTCTAAAGAACACTGTCTTTGCATTTATATAAGTGATTTAGAATCAGCAGTTCAACACCTCAACAGGGTCAATTCATTAACAGTTCTGTCCTGTACAAGAGATGGGGGGATGGCTCGCACTCAGTTTCTGCTGATGATTCTTGTAAATAGACTCGATATGAAAGGCAGACATGCTGTCACTCTGGAAAGCTGCTCATTTGATACATGCTCAGGACTCCTACTTCCATTTACAATTTGTCTTGGTCTGTTGGAAATAAGTCCGCCAAGATAGCCATACCCCCTGCAGTATATGGAGTTGGGAGCAATGGTCAAGGAGGTGACCCAAAGTCTGGTACTTAGAAGTGCTGAGCTAGGTGGCAGCTCTCACTTGGTCCCAACTGCAATGATGTTACAGGGGGCTTGTGTGACAGTAGGATGTCTGAGCTGGCGTAATGCACTTTATGAACTGAGCTATATGTGGAGCTGATGGTAAAGGACCGTCCTTATTCTTGCAGTCAGCCTGATCTATTTTTTCCACAGCATTTTGTGTCCTTTACGTTTTATTAACCTTCTGTCATTTAAAGTGCGCCGGGAATGTAAAATTAATAGTTTCTGCTAAGCTAGAAATAGGGAACACTTTTACTAAGACTGCTTTTCAGAAGGTCTTATATATTAATAAAGGTGTTAATAAGGCATTTCCTTATGCTGGATATTGGAAGGCATGTATCACTGCAGCATTGTTGCTGTTTCACGGGGGGAAAAAAGAAAAAATGACCTTTTCTATTTAAACCCAAGTGTCATGTTTTTAACTTGTAATGCACTACACTGACTATCCTTGAATGAAAACGATTAGGGATAACTTTATTTTGCTGAAAGATTCCCACCTTCATGCCCTACGCACTCCCACTTTACAAACAGTGATTTCCCAAAGATACATTTACTAGAAAAGGATTTACAAGCCCTAGGTAGATTTTTCAAGTAAGAAAGAAGAAAAATCTTTGGTACACTCCAGTTAGCCAGTCTCCCCGGGCTGTAAGCTTTTGGGAGAAGATGCAGGAAATTCCATTTTATGCCTGAGGTCTGAAACCAGAAAACTAAGCAGTGGATTAGACTTTATCTAGATCGCTCAGGTTTGGTGAGATGAATACTGACTGTGCTCTGTGGTACTGAGGATCAGCATTGCATTGCATAAAACTCCCCCCTCTCTGTTATTGAGTTTTGCTTACTAACTATTCTTTTAAGACAATGAGTTCACAGTTGTCTTTATTAATGTTTATTTTTGTGTTATTTTTTATGACCCTGCAGGCCCAAGGCATACTGAAGAGCAAAAGGCAAACAAGGACCCCTCTGGTACAAGTACCAAATTGTCACTTCTGATGCTGGCAAATTAACAGGTTGTCCGAAGAGCAACTTACTAATGCTGGCAAGAAGAAATTTGTTTAGGAATTATTCCTAGGCTCTGTTCCCAAATGCTGGGGAGATAGGCATCGTTAAGGAAAACAGCATAGAGCTAGGTGTTCAGTGCAATGGCTGTTTAATGGGAACACTGCAGTAGCACAGACTTGGCTGACACATAGAAGCTAATAGCTAAACTCTTGGTTTGTCGTATTTCGGATAACGTAAGAAATCTATTTCTTCTGAATTTAGTGAATTTAGAAGAAATATCTTCTTTCTATGCCTGTACTCTGTCTCATCATGACAGTCAACTTTTGAAGAAATGCAGTACATTATCATCTCCCTTCCCTCCCTCCTGGCATGATACATTTTATTGTTACATGCACCCTAAATAAATGATTTTAGAAGAGATAATTGCAGCAGATGTTAGGACAAATGGTTTAGACATGAGTATTTTTAAGAGGCATGTTTAAAAAAAAAAGTTAAAATGAATGTTAAAGTTGAGACATACAAATTAATAGCACTGTAATGTATCTGGAAAGAAGAACTTGCCCATCTCTTGCATAATGAAATAAACACAAGTTTTTGCCTGTGCGGTGACAAATTACATTTTTTTTATCATGTTAGAAATACATTAGATGTTCATGTATTAGATTGCTTTTACTTGCAACTTATGTCAAACAGTTTTTGTTTAAAAACTGATTTCAATTGAACTGCAGAATAACTTATTTAAATTAAAAAAAATTGTAAATAAGCTACAGTATATTGCATGTTCATTTTGTGGGAACATACTTTTTAAAAAAAATACTGTATTTTTTTTAAAATCTATTTTTGATAAATTTTCAGTAAAATTCATTTGCTCATCTTTTTTCTTATCTCATTCTTTTAACTCTCAGTCATTCTTCAAAGACAGAGAGGGAAGCATGTGTTCATTCAGTTCCCAATCATTGTTTCCCATTATTTGAATAAATAAGGTATTTTTATGGAAAAATCTTCAAAAAATAAAATAATTGTTCTTGCAGAAGCAAACAAAGCTTTCTGAGGTCTGGTTCCAGTGAAATGGTTGGTAATTATTTAGATTTAGTATTTGACTCTTTAAAGCTATGCAGTAGATGCACAGTGATTTAATTAATATAATAGATTGGTAATCACAGGCCTCAGTTAATGTTTGTAATCATATTTTTAATTTTTTGATAGTTCTGTTCTTCAGAGTAAATGTTATAAATTTTAAAATTTCATTTTATCTTGTTACTAGAACGATTATATACACTCTGTCTGTGTGAGGAGATGACAATGCTGAGTGAGGTTGGGGAAGAAAGAATGTAACCTAGCTGTTCCTGAGAAGGTGTGTCCTGTATCCTCTTGAATCAGTAACAGATGAGGTAGCTTTTTTTTCTGCAAATCATGAATTTATGGTGAGAGTCAGAGCATACGCAGTCTCCATTCAAATGCTTTCATGGCTAGTAATAAGCATGTTTTACTCCTTGTGGAGGAAAGCATACCACCAGTAATTCTGAAGTTCTTCATGTCTCCTTTCATATGCATTTGTTATGTGCCCTAATTTCTCTTTGCTCTGCTCTGTGATCAGTATGCGTTACACATATTGCATCAGGATCCTACGTTCCCTCCCATGGGTAGGGGAAAAATCCAAAACCCAGAATTCAGTTCTGACAGATTTATTTTTACTTGCATTGTAGATTAAAAAAAAAAAAAAGGGGGGCAGTCTTGTTCAACCTGGGTGGATTCCTTGGAGGCATAGGAACTAGAGAAATGAAGACAGATCCTGATTATTTCAGGGAAACATTTTTTATTTTTAATAGCTGCTTAAAGCTGTCTCTTTTACTATTACTTATTGCAGCTCAAAAGCCTGATGAGAGCTTTGGAGATTAAACATTTTAAATATTCAAAATATCTCTTTCTTCAATGAAGATTTATGAGTTTTAGGATTTTTTTCCCTCCATCAGAATCAGGACCAATGTAGCTGTTTCTAAACTAGAAAGACTGCTTTGTTTTTATACACACTAGCCTTTGTGGGTTTCCTGCCCTCTGTGGGTTACTTATTTACACCTACAGCCCCCACCTACCCCACTTTTAAAACCTGAAGAAAAAGGATTTTCTCCTTATCTCCAATTTTTATAGCCTTTGGAAAACAAAAACAAAAACTGTTGCTGTTTTTGGAAATTCTCTACTCTCTTTCACACTTTTTTTTTTTGGTCCATTTATACAAACCAGCAAAACTTGGAATGACTCCTCGCCTACTCTGAAGTTTTACATTGCTGTGCTTTCTTTAGTCTTTTCACCCTTTGGCATGTAAAAAATCAAAGCAGTTGTTTCAGAAAATTTAATTTGCTTTAAATTCCTTACTTTGTCTTCAGAGACACTATTTACTCTCTTATGCCTTACTTCTCACTCCCTGTTGGGAGTGGGATGTAGTAGAACATGTAACTGTGCACTGAGGGAAAATAGCAAACTTAATATCAAAATGGCTTAAGATAATCTTTATCTACGAGGTCCTTGTTAAATTTCTGTGTGCAGTGGCTGTCAAAGAACAGCCTTTGACAGCCACTGCACACAGAAATTTAACGAGGAACTTGTGGGTAAGACTGTTGTTCAGCAGTTAATTATTTATGGTTCATCAGCTGTCATTTCTGCATCCCCTGCACTCCTGAGTAAGGGATGTGTAAAGGACGTGGCAAAGGAAGGCAAATTACTGCATCGCTTGGTCAGGAGAACAAGGACTGTAACCTGTGGTGACAGAGTCATCTAACTGGTAGACACTGACAGCGTACTGTCTTCTGTTTGCTTTGGATTTTTTGTTGTTGTCATTTTAAAAACTAATTATATTTATAATGGGGCATAACAGCCAAAGGCTTTTGCCTCCAGCAGTGGCTGAGTGCCAAACCGTTTGGCAGCAATGCCTGCCTAAGATAGTCCTGATCCTCCTCCTCCCCTCCTGATACTCACTCCCCCTCCTGCTTATCCCAACCTCCTTGCTCCCACTTTCTTGCTCTCGCAGTGGTACTGAGAAAACTGTTCCTGGGATTACATTTCGAACCAAATAAAGAACAGATCTGGCTGATGATGCAGGCTTTTTTTTTTTTAATTTAAAAAAAAGTCCACATTCTTCATCTTCAATAAGAACTAGTTGCTTCAGGAAACTAAACAGTTGTCTTGTTGCAGCTTGAGGGGGATGAGAGGGGCTTAAACTTCTGCTTGGAAATGTGAACAGTTTGTGAGTGCATCACCTGCATTGCAACCAAACTCACCTTAAATCTACTATTGCTACCTTTCTTTCCAGATCTTGAAGACACCTTGACTACAGGAACGTTAAACTGTAGACACAAGGCGTTCAGAAACCCTGTGGTATTCAAAAATGCATCTTGCTTAACAATCACTGCTCCTGTCAAAGCAGGGATTTATCTGTGGTCAAACTAAACAGCTGGGAAGTTGAAGGGGAAATTCTGTTTCAGGGTAGCTCTGTTTCACTTGGCTCCTCCAGTTACAAGTGCTGTAATCAGTAAAGCAGTCTGCAGGCACTCAAGTGAAACTCTGTATGGGTCTCCCTCCCTATAAATTCCTCCTGCTAATGTAATGAAGTCATTTGTATGGAAATTTCTCCTGTTTGGTCACCGTATACAGTAATTTAGATCTCTGGAGGCATGTGGTAAATAGAATAAGTTTTGGTTTAAAGGTTGTAAGAGAACACTGCAGGCTATGTAGGTTCTGGAAAACTTACCACTGCCAGAAGGCCCTTTTTTTCCTTTCCTTAAAAAATCCTATGGAATAAAATTGTTTCCAACTTCATCTACCTGAAAAGCATTTTTTTTTCAAAATGGATGATTTTCCATCATTAGTACTAAAAGTGCTGGCATGCTTACCTGATGTTTATGCTAGCAAATGAGAAATTATATTTGAGATTTTTCTGCTAGTGCTGCCCAGAAATTTGTGAATCGATTGTTGGGGATAAAGGTTGTCACTGGTGGATGATCACATGTTCACAAACACACGCATAAATGATTTCAAGGAATTTGTTTGATCGCAGTTGCTTGTCTGTAAAGGGTAGGATTTATGCTGAGACAAGATGCTTTCTGACCTGAATAGGTCTAGTGACTGGGTGGTCCCTTAGGATGTAGAAAAACCTGTGCTGAAGGTCCTTATTTCAAACCAGAGAGGGTAAAAATTTGAATCTATTTCCCAAATCCCTCCATCTGAGGATTCTGAGGTGTTAAACTACTGATACTGAAAATGGGTCATTCTGAGGTTAATTTAGGCAATTGCCAGGAGATGTTTAGCAGGCCACATGATATACTTTAGCAAAGGAGGCAGCTGCACAATGCATTACTTTGTTTGGGTACTAAATTAGTAGGGCCAGTTTGGGGGTTAGAATTTGTCTTGCCTGGTGGTGGGTTACCTAGGAAAAGGACTAAACTTTCAAAAAAAGATCCTAAATGAAGAGAGGAGTTTATATTTTTAGGAAGACTGTTTAGCTTTGTGTTGTATACACGCTTGCAAATGCATGGCTGACTTCAGTTTCTGAAAAAAATAAAAATAAAATCACACAAATGCTTTCTTTCTGTGGTGTCTTCACAACAGAGAAAATAGGGCCTCAGGTACATCAGCTCAGGATTAATTAAAAGTAAGAGAGATCATTTCTCTTTATGCAAGTAGGTGGCTATTTAGTGTTTTCCCCAGAGACATACAGTTCAAAAGGGGTGTGTGTTGCTGTCTGACAGTCACTTCCAGAGTTTCTGGGGGTAACTTGCTGTATGATATGTGCAACCTGGCATCATAATCTCCAGCACTGTGGTACCTGAGACAGCCTGCATCTAGGCTAATGAACAGCTTGTTTTGTAATATTTAGAAGAATTTTTATTCATCTCTGTAAGTCTAATTGTAGTCTTGGAATGGACTATGACGAGTACACATTGTTTCTAGCACTGTAGTAGGCTTGATGTCTTTTGAGAATTAGACTTTGCTAATTAGACACTAAATTAGCTTTGGTACTATTCAAAATAAATTAAACTGTTTCCAATAGAGTTTATAACTCCAGCTACAAGAAATTGGAGCCAAGGCAGCCTGCTCTGAAGTACTTAACCGATTGCCTGTTAGAAAGAAGTCTTTTGTCTGGGGACCTTTGTGTACTGCCTGATAGGGCTGTGGGTGATCACTTAGAAAAACCATGCTGAGGGTAGTGTAAAATGCTGTTGAAATGATTGTAAAAATAGTAACTTGGTGCTATACGTTCTTGCTGTGACATCCGCATCATCCCTGTGTAGCTAGCTGATTAAAAAAGAAGCTGATTTCTATAGTTAGCATAGTATCTAGCCAAAAGAAGAATTTAGCTCTAATCTGCTGCCTCCATCATTAGCGTCATTTGGAGTGAAGGCCTAACTTCAGGGCTGTCCTTGTGGGCAAAGGGTTGGGGATTTATTTGTTTAGTTTGACTTACTGTGATTCTGTGGTACTTTGGGATTTGTGATGCTCTTGGCAGGAGGTGAGCAGGATCAGGGATGTTTGCCTACTGTAGTCATCAAAATTCCTTCTTCTGGGTTGCTCCCTGGGCTTGCCATTCCTCTTCTTCCCTTGCTGCTCCTTGAGAGATGCTCCTCCTGAAGTCCAAGCTAGCTCTGTCTCATGTGGTTTATAAAGCTGTTCATGCTGCTTTCACTCCAGCTTTCAAATGCGTGGTTTGTTTTCCATAGCGCTAATTCCTTTGGGTCACAGCTACCACATTTCAGTGGCTTTCCTAGCTCCATTATCTGCCTAATTATTAAGCTGTTCTCCTTCATCAGTCATCTTGTAGGTCAGATAATAGCTGCTTTTTCCAGCAGTTGAGATGATCTCATAGAGACAGTGAGTAAGAAGAATGGTCAGTGCATTGGAGTAGAAAGAGAGAGCCTTTTTCTGCTCTGAACAGGCCAAAGTAGCAGTATCATGGTAGATAATTTCTGTGTTAACGTTACTGAGAAGGCCAATCTTCACAGAGGAAATGCAGTCCTATTTTTCCTGTTCATTTTGGTATATCTAGGATAAATTTAAGTGCCTTGCCCTAGTAGCAATGTTGGTATGTATCTGTGGTACTGGGTCTCTCTTTTTTCTTCTAATCGGACTGACCTGCTGTAGGAGTACAGACTTGGTGTTTTCTCTCAGCTGGAATTGGGGGGAAAAGAGGGTTTGGATGCATATGCTTCACAAGGTAACTTGGTAGGGTGTTGCAAGAATACCCTCTGCAAGATTGTGTTGAAAACACCTGCCATCTGTATTAAAACAAAAAGTCTTTCTTCTCCTCTGCTTGCTTCATAATTTTGCTTTCTCTTCAATGCTTATAAAATTAGCAGTAGTGCCATGAGGAATATAGATGTATGTATGTGTGTGCAAGTGTATGTATGTGTATATATAAAAACATGCATGAAAATTTAAACAGAGGCTGGTTGTTGGGCGCCATAAGTGATGTAAATAATTTTGCATCTTTTTGTAAAAACAGCATAAAATGCTGAAGATGAGTTAAATGTAGTTTCAGGGACTTGGTTTTTTTTTAATTTAATTTTGTGGGTTTATATAACTGCATTTTTCTCTAGAATGCTTTTTCTTCTTTTTAGTGTGAGCCTCCCATAAACTGAAGCTTGTGTACAAAGCAAATTACACTGTTAGCACAGCAAAGGCTGTCTGTCAGCTGCCCAGGAGGTGCCCAGGGAAAGAGTATTTTGGTTTGGGTTTTCATTCTTAGGTTGTCTTATGTATTGTTAGCAGCAGGGGGTGAAATTTTCAGACTAAGTGTAACTTTTAAATTGCTGTTCCTTAAGGTTCACAGAATAGTCAATAAAGCTGTTACTGCTAATTATCTCTGGTAAAGACCAGTGTGCTAAGTGGTATTCAAAGGTTTCCCTTAAGCCAAAGGCCATAAAATAAGGAAAAGAGCAAAATAATGGGAAAGGCGGGGTGTTGCAAAATAGAGTGTGGGTTGTGCGACTTTTTAATATATACCAGTTCATTTGCGTGTTTGTTATTGTTGTTGTTTTTAAGTAACTAATGTGTTTCTTAATCTTGCAATTATTAATTTCCTTTGGTGAGGTGATGGAGTGGACCTTAGAGAAACTGGAGGAGGACAGCAGAACAATTGCTGATGCTTAGAGCTGTGCTGAGGAACTGTATGGAATATGAGTGTAAAACTCTGAGGTGGGGACAGTGCTGGAAAAAAAATAAGGAAGATATCACCCCACTCCTGTATAGTTTTGTTGAGAAGGAGGAAGAAGAGTGGGTGACAACCTGATAGTGGGGAAGAAATGAACTTGATGTGACAGAACAGAGAGCTAGTATAAGAGACTATAAAAACTGATGACAACACATAAAATGAGGCAAAGAAAAATAAGCCAAGTATGCACCTTCAAAGGATATCAAAAATGGATTTCATTAAATGACAAAAATTTGTTTTGTATAGGCTGGGTTGATATTTTCAGAAGATTTAGGACTTTCTGCATTATTTTGCTTCCATCCTAGAAGTGCTGGAGAAGAAGAAGAGACAGTGTATACTACCAAGTGTGAAGGCCAGATAGCAAGAATTTGTAGGACAGGAACGTTGTAGGATAGATACGGGGAGATGCTTGTGTATTGTGGTAGCAGGGCTGTCAGATACTTAAGAGTAAACAGACGCAGAAATTCCTAGGTCACAAGCCTGAAGGAATGGTGATACAGAGGGTGTTGATAGTAGCATCTTCATCTGTGCAAGATGAAGGATTCCTTAATTTTTTTTTTTAAAGGAGAGGTGTTTGGATCACAGCCAGAAGTTCTTGGTGCTAAACTCTCATTTCTTCTCTTGTACCCTGAGTGAAACATAGCAAGTGCCTCTTCAGTCCCAGAAAGTGTAAAAGAAATTCTGGCTTCACACAGCATGTTGCAGGTTTCCATCACTTTCTCAAAAAAATGAAGAAAAAAATCCTAAATGTACCAGTACTTACTGCATGTCTCTTACGCTGCTTCCTTTCTTCTTGCTGAAAGAAAAGAAGTGTCTAGCTGGATGCATTGCTGATGAGTATGAGAGAATTGGTTATGGATCACCTAGGAAGAGTCATGCAAAGCCTTCCAGCTCTTGTAACCCCAGTTATTTCTTGGGTGCCCAATACTCAGGAATTTCAGAATGGGGGATTGGAGAAACCTGCCTGCTGACTGGGGAGCTGTTGAGAATGAACACGATGGGAAGTACATCTAAATGTCCTATCTTGACTAATGCCAACCACGGCTATTCGCAATAGTGTATCTGCCTGCTTAACATTTTTCATATCTAACCTGCAATATGCCTCTCAAAGGAGTATTTTAATCTCATCTTTCTTCGCCCTCAACCTGTGTAGACTTTTCTGCAGCTGCCTTTCCCCTCAGCATCAATAGGATTTTCAAACATAAAGAGGAGGAGGGGGAGCTAGTGAGAGGAGTGAACAGTGCAAACCGCGCTTTCCTATTTCAGGGAATAGAAAGGTATGCATCTGGGCTTAACTAGGACAGATTTAGAGATGCTTGTTGGAAATAAATTGTGCTGCAGTGGAATTTCCTGTTTCATCCTTTTAAAGAAAAAGGGTGGTGTTTGCAGGGGGCAGAAGAGCCAGTATTTTCTTTATCATTCGTGATTTTCTTCAGATGTAAATATTTTCAATAATAATCTATAACCTTGGTTATAAACTAGAAATTTACTCATAAATTTCAGAAACTAGAATTTGCTCATAACTTAATATAGCAAAATGGACACTATATAGCATCATGATAGTTTTGGGCAAAAGATGAAACAAAAGAATCTCAGTCTCTTTCCTTGTTTAGTAATTAATTGCTTCAGCTGAAGTCCTGTTTCACACAACGGTTTTCTCATCTGTGTGTGTTATTATAATAGAAATAATACTTAACGTTTTCAGATAAAGGATGATGGCTAAATTACTGCCATTACCAGATTTCCTGTCTGCCTAATACTGGGTTCAGAGATGTATTTACGTGAATGGAAATGAACTTCAGTGTAGCAATACTGAAAAGGCACACGAGCAGCTGACAAAGTAGGAGGTAATCGTGTTCAAGTGCTTGCACGAGGCCATGGATCTTGTAGCTCGCCTCACGGTAGCTGTATGAACATTGACTTCTTTTGTTTCATGAAGTTCTAAACCTTCTGCACCTCCTTGGAGATTTGCTTTGTTCATTTCTGTTATGACAATGATTTAGGGAAGTAAAAATTTGGTGTACAGTGATGGTTATCTTAAAAAGGGTCTTTGAGCATGTGGAGAATGCAGGAGGAAAAACACAATGTATGCAGAGCAACTGTGGCAGCTGTGTGAGGGTTTAGTAAGTGAGGGGCCAAGGGTCCTGACGCTGTGCAAGCAAGATCCAAACTAAGCTGTCAAGTCCATGATTCGAGGTGTAACAACTATATGGCCAGCTTGAGAGCCAAGAGGGCCTCTTCTAGGGCTGGAGGAGTGTGGCTGATGTGGTCTTGTCTATGGCTGCCACTGGTTACTAATTTTCTGGTAGTGGTCTGAGTCAGTTATCTGTTGAACACTGTATAAAGTTGAATGACCCATGCTGGAAAGTAAATGCAGGTTTTCCACCCAATGTGTTTGAATGTAAGAGGTCTGAATTATAATAAAACAATTGCCTCTTTAAGGGATGAAAGCCAATGCTTGAGTTGTCTGTAAAACAAACAAACAAACAAAACAACTAAAGTCTCTTTGAGAACATCTCAGAACCGGGGTTTAAAGAAATAATCTGGTAAAAGTAGCTATTATGTCTTAATCCAAAGTCATTAGTAGCTCTCCTCTTCTAGAATGGAGGTTGCTTTTTAAAATGATCCGTAACCTTGCCACATTTTCTCTCTGTACACTTTCTTCTGCTGTTCGTTATTCTGTCCCCATTGTACACCCAAATGTCTCTGTCCCAGAGAATCTCTCGCTATTTTAACAGTTGCATAGTGTCAGGTCTCTTGTTGGGTCAGGCCATTTGCTTGGTATTGCTCAAGAAGCTGAGTGCATAGTGGGAAAATTAGAGTGATTTTACTCTGTTCTCCCTCTTGCTAATTAGTATTAAAATAAGGATAGCATAGGATGGAATAGTTCAGTTGGAAGGGGTTTACAGTGGTCATTGATTCCAACTGCCCGACGGCTTCAGGGCTAGCCAAAAGTTAAGCCATATTAATGAGGACATTGTCCAAACATCTTTTGAACACTGACAGGCATGGGGCATCAACCACCACGCTGGGAAACCTGTTCCAGAGTTTAACCACTCTCGTGATAAAGAAATTTTTCCTAATGCCCAGGCTGAACCTCCCCTGGCATAGCTGTGTGCCATTCCCATGTGGCCTTTCATTGATTACCAGGGGGAGGAGATGGGCACCTCCCTCTCCACTTCCCCTCCTCAGGAAGTTGTAAAGAGCAATGTGTTTGCCTCTCAGCCTCCTTTTCTCCAAACTCGAGAAACCAAATGTCCTCAGTCTCTCCTCACAGGACATGCCTTCCAGCCCTTTTACCAGCTTTGTTGCCATCCTCTGGATGCTTTCAAGTACCTTAACGTTCACTTCATATTGTGGAGCCCAGAACTGTACACAGTATTCAAGGCGAGGCCACGCCACCACTAAATACAGTGGGACAATCACCTCTTTTGGCCAGCTGGCTATGCTGTGCTTAATGTGGTAAAGTAAAATGAATAATGTATTTCCTGCCTTGGTGGCTATGGCTGTCCTGTTATGTCCTTTTTCTTCTGCTTTCTGTTTTGTTCTCCCTTCACCTCCACAAAGGAAAGCCTTCACAGAGCTCCAGAAGTGCGTGTGTGATGCTTGCATGCTGGGTTGGCTGTGCCAGCACTAGCACTACCTTTTATTTAGTCTTATGTCCCTGCAAGTGAACTCTGAGGCCGAGGAGCCACTGCCATAAAATACTGAAGGTCAACATTATGTTGACAGTGGCCCTGCCAGTGTAATGTAATGATTATTTAATGTAGTGTAGTTCATGTAGGTGATGGCTGACGTACAAAAATGTGTTATGGTACAGGTTGGGTATGGCTTCTGGCTGCTTTTGCCTTCTTCTTTGTATGGCAAAGAAAGGATTTAACTGGGTGCAGTAGCTGTCTTGAGGCATGGTTTTGCCGAGTACTAAAAAAGGGAGACTAGTTAATAAAGAGCGTCCACCAGACTAACAGCTTTTTTAACTTAAAGTGCTCTTAGAAAGGAAGACACGAACAGCAGCTGCAAATGAACAGTTATTTCAGAATTTTTATTATTGGAAATTAAGCTGTTGTTTTTCTATACTGTCAGTGACTATGGGTTTGTATATTTTATTATTCATCAATAAAATAAATTTGTATCTTCCAGTGGTACGTTGTTCATGTAAGCAAATATCACACTCGGTTTGTTCTTTGTCTTATTTTTTCTTGAGAGAGAGCATTGTGTTTTGTGGCATAGTGTTCTCATAGGTGTAAAAATGAATGTAAACCCTACACTCACTTGTGCTGGCAAAGTACAAATGTGAAAAAGTACATTTTGCCCTTGGAGAGGAAAGTGGTGATGTCTGTGGGAGGTCTTGTTCCAGGTTGGATTCTCTTCACAGTTTTGCATCTTCCTCAGTAAACCTGTACTGCCTGTGCATCACAGCTTGCCCTTTGTGGCAGGCAGCAGTACCACACCAGGGTACAGAGATGTAGACTTCGAGTGACCTTCTATCAGCCTGGATTCAGGCAATTTGAAGCTAAAGATAATGGTACTAAATGAAAGCACGCTTGCATTGATGTGCTTGGGAACCATGCTTGGTATTGTGAAGTTTTTTTGTGGAGCACTTCCTATGCCAACTCTGTCAGATTCATCTCCAGAGTTTATGTTTCATACCTGAAGGTCAAAGGTTTGTCTTAAAAAAAAAATCATTTTTGTGAAGTAATATTTAAATTAAAAATAAAGATTTTGCAAATCTTTGTTTTATTGTTTCGTTATTGAACACCCCCACCAAAAAATGTTTTGCAGATCAAGTTTTCTATTTTTTGTTTTTCATTTTATTTTTTCTATTTATATATATGTATTGATTTTTTATTTATTTATCTATTTATTTATTTATTTTAAAATCCCTTTCCTCTTATTTCTGCTTCTCCCCATCCCCAAAGGCTGACAGTGTCTTGCTTGTGCTTATCGGTTCTCAATTCCTGTTCTGTTGCAGATTTTGACTTGAACTATTTTTGGCATTGGAGCAAGTTTACAGACTACGTGCAGTGTGTCCTGACCTTCACTGGTGTCACCGGTTACATCACTTACCTCTGGCTTGACTCATCTCTATTCGTGGAAACACTGGGCTTCCTTGCAGTGTTCACCGAGGCTATGTTAGGTGTTCCCCAGCTCTACCGTAACTACCAGAATAGGTCTACAGAAGGAATGAGGTATGGTGTTTGTCTTAAATAAAACAAGTAAGTGTGTGCATGTGTGTGTAGGCAAACTTTTGTATTGTGTGGGTATAATACTTTCTGTGTGGGGCGACATCAGCTTTTTAAATTTTGCTTGAAAATACAGCAGTTGTTGGAGTAGGTCCTCTGTCAGCACAAGCTGGTGCTGCACTGCTGAAGGCAGTGAGACCTCATTTACACCTCTGAGGTTGGACCCATTGTTCAAGTCCAGCTGGGCAGTTCAAAGGTGGAATGCGTTTTATTAAAATAAATGTGTAAAACTACTGCTTTTGCCATTAGCAACGTATTGTAGTTCAACTCAAGCTGTGCCACGCTTCTGATTAGGAATGGACTAAAGAGAAGGTATTTTGAGTCTGCAGCTTGTGACTGTCAAGAGTAACTCACATATTTGCTCATCACTTTTTCTCACAAATTCATTCATCACTTTTATGTAATAAATTATTAGTGTATTTAAAAATACTGATATTTGAAAAAGCTCAAACATGAGAAGTTTACAGTCATGTAAACAAGTGTGGGACGGAAAATTTTCATCTTGTGCCCACTGTTGAGGCATTAAACTAGATTATTGTTTCATATTGTTTATTGGATATGTCAGTGTTAACACGAAGGTTTCCAAATTGCAAAGGCAACTTGTAAAACTTTTAAGAGAGGAAAGATTCACTGTGGTGCATCAGTGCACAGGTCTGTAGAAACAGTTCAGCAGCAAATTCAATTGACTAAGTGCTTTGGTCATTTGTGATTGACTTCTCCTTCACTGTTTTGAAATACTTTCTCTTTCATTGATTTTAAGCTTGCTAGCCTAATTTTTACTTCGGTCACAACAAATAACCACCCCTCACCTCTCTCAGCTCAAAGTAATTATGTCCTTTGTGTGTTGATATTGTTTCCCTTGCTTGTTTGGCTTGGAAACACTTATGTTAGCTACTTAAGTTCTTTTCCAGCTTGAAATGTTTTTGAGGGAATGTTTAGAAATCTGCTTTGATGCTCAAGGCATTTTTTGAATGGGAGTCCATTTGGCACAGAGTCAGGATTTTCTTCCAAAATATTTGATTATTTTGCATGCACACAATGCCTTGGAATTGTCGGTACCCATGATACCCAGATGACAATTTACCTGCTAGACCTTGTTTATACGCTGGTTTGATTTTTCCTTGTATGTTTTTTATCTATGAGTAGTAATGACATAATGCCATATTATAATAGCTGCTGCCAGGTAGTGTTTCGCTTTTCCTTAGTTCCTCTCTGGAGATCTGAGCGTTAGTTTTCCAGTCTCCTGTATATGCTATTTCGTAAAAGGAGGAAAAAAAATCTTTGTGTTCCCATGTAAAGCATTAAGCAAAGAATTGCAGAATTCTCATCTAAAACTGCTTCAGAGAAGAGTGCTGTGTTTAGTCAAGAGAAAACAGCATAAAAGCTCTCATTCCCTTGCCATCAAACAGAACTAGGTCCAAAGGTAGCCACCCTCCTTATCAGCTGTGCCAATGGGTTTCCCCTGGGTTCTACTCCCAAAGCAGTACTTTGCATGACATCGGACACTGATGGGCCTGGGTACTGATGAGACTGTATACCACTTAGTGTACATGTACTTATGTTCGTGCCAATGCAGATGTTCATCTTTCTTTTCTCGGGTTATACTGTAGTTTTACATATGTTGCCGGAACCACTTATACTTTCTAGCAGTATGCAATACTGAGTTGTCTTAATGGTAAGCATTACCAGGCTGTTCCTACTGTTAGAATGCCTTCTGCTAGTGTTTTAACATCTCTTGAAGGAGCTGTTAGAAATTTTTCTTCTGAACTTTCTTTCCTGTGCCTGCTTCCCTGTCTAAAAGCATGTCAGAGAAGATACACCAGTTCTGGAAGGACAGAACTGAGCGTGCCGCAGTCCAGTCAGGCTACTCATAGGACTGAATTTATGAACTTGCTGATGCCCACAGGGATTTGTTTACCACTCCATGCAGAAATAGCGTGCATGTGGATGTTTACACCGTCAAAAGCAATTGAGCTGGTGAGCCTTTGCCTGTCAGTTGGGCCATAATGGCTGGCTGCCAGATATTCTTGGAGCAGTCCTCAGTGGCAAAGTAAAATAGATGAGTTTCAAGTATCTTTGTGGCTTTAAACTTAATGGGGAAGGCGATGAGAATTTAGCTGCTCTGTTTAGCCTATTTAGTCTATTTAGTGACCTTCTGGACAATTATGTCTTGGTTAGAGGTGATAACTTTTTAAACCACAGCAATTTTGTCACCCGTGTTGCGCAAGTGGAGCCCATGTTGCTGATGTGCATCGCAAAATTTACTGGGGTGTGAGAAGGGGTTCCTTGAACGTCCTCATGGCTTGGCTGAGGAAAACAGCAACATGCATCTGTCACTGAATTAGGGTAGAATAGGACACAGCAGCTGATATGTTAAGTCCTTTTCTACTTTAGCAAACAATTACTTTCCTAAGTGTAAACCAACAAAATAGAGGCAGAGATGCCAGCTCTGCTACAGTTGCGATCAGATGCTCCTGGTATTACTCAATGCTTTTGCTTTGGGACAAAAGCCATACGGACAAGAATTTCCCCGCTTATTTATCTTTGTGTCCCCTCTCCTGAGATACTTGACTTACAGTTGCTTTCCCCTTCTAATAAGCTGCATTTTAGAGAAAAGGCCGTGTTCAATGTGAGGCACCGGAGAAGGACGTTGTAGATCTAGCACTGCTGCACACAAAGGTAGGGACCTCCTGATCAGTTCACTGAGAGAATCCTATCCTTATGGGGAAAGCAGCTTTTGCAGAGCTTCTGCAGTTGGAGTTGTGTGCTTTTTGGTGGGAAGAATCTCATCTCTGTGGAGGCTCAGGCACATGCAGGCGCTGGTGTTATTACGCACCCTTCATAATCCCATTAGACCTACCTGTACTGAAGGAGGAGTGTGGAGGTTGTGCCTCTTTGTATGCTGTGAAAAAGCTGTAGGTGTGCTGTCCTACGCAGGGATGTGTTAACCCTGGTACTGCACAGGGGGTGGGTTTGCTTCAGGGCAGTCGTTTCTTTTTTTTTTTTTTTTTGCATTCCTGTCCACTGTCCTGCCCTGTTCTGGGACAATAATTGACCATCATTGAAGGTTTTTCACAAAAGCTCATCAGAATCACTTGGCAGTGACCATCTTTGCCTGTCAACTTACCCAGCTGCACCCAAAGCAAGAGGCAGCACAGCAAAAGTGCTGTGCCTGGCTCAGGGCCACGTGTGTGGCTGCAGGGTTACAGGCACAGAACCAGGGAAGGGCTGTGGTGGTCCTCTGTTCCCCAGGTCTCCCTCTTCTTGCCAGTTTTCAGTCTACCTGAGAGGAACCACCTTTCTGCAAATCCTTTGCCAAGTTTGGCCAACATTGGGTAGAAGGCTCAAAGCTTTGTCACACAGAGACAGCTGGCACAATCAGTTAGCCTGCTGTTCTGTCCGTATCAATCTGTCTTGAGAAAGCTGACCTGAAAAGGCTGAACGAGGAAAAACTCGGTATGGCGTTCAATCAGATAATAGTGCGATGTAGGTCACTGTGATTAGCAAGTTTAAAAAAATACAAGTTGGTATTTATTGGGGAGATAAAATAAAATTTTGTTGTAGGCTGCTTTTACTCAGTGCTGCTCTATAGCTTTTTCCTTTATGACACATGCAGCTCTATATCATATTTAAGGAAAGCTTTTGGCTTCTGAGGAAGTCTTTTCTTTGGGTTGTCCCAAAGACAAGTCCTCACTTTATCCAAATTCCATTAAGGTTAAGGAAAGCTGCTAGACTTTTCTGCTTGCATTAGATTAGTCAGATGCCATGATAAACACATGTAGAAGGCTTTATTTAGGAATGGCTAACCAGTATCTGGTCACCTACAATAGTGAGATTTTGCATTTAAGCATATTGGGCAAGTGCTCTAAAAATGGTTAAGGGAATTTTTGAACAGCAAGTAGGTAAAACAACTCAAGCGAGTTCTTATCTTTGGAGTTCTGGTGTTTAAAAGAAAACAAAACCCTAAATTAGAGAGAACTGGCAAGAGTTGTGGATGTTTCCACTAAGGCACAAACTATACATTAGCTTCTTAACTAATAAATAAATTTAGTTCCATTGAAAAGCGATGTTAGATGCAATCAACATCTGTTACAGCAATTTTGTTAATATCTGTGGTTCTTTGGGGAAGTTCAGTAAAGGAGGAAGAGAAATAAACTGGAAAAGGATTTAAAAAGTGCTGAAAAGAAGGAAAATGAAGAGAGGAGAATGCAGTCAGTGGCAGTATTGTGGTTTGTTTGTTAGTTTTTATCCCAGCTCTTGTTTCTCATTGCCAGAACTTGCATGGATGAAAGCAAAATCAAAAAGAATAGGAGTGTAGGAATAAAGGATGCCTGTATCAAAATTCTAAAGTAGACACTGTTGAATGTGATGGTTACCTGAGTTGGTAATGCATTGTGTCTCATCCGGGACTTTAACCAATGAAAGCACTGAAGAGAGTTAATTGTTTAAGAGAGTCTTTGTAATTGTAGGCTCCAGATGCTGATATAGGGTAGTGTCTGCTCTTAAAATAGTAGTTTCTTTATATATTAAGCAGTCAAAATAAGGAAGGTGAAGGATGGGCCATGAGAGGGTGGAGCTGTTCAGTTTGGGGGGGAAAAAAAAAAAAGCAGAATGCATCTGATCCAACTGCGAAGCAAGTTTTTATTACAGAAAGCATTGTATAAACAGTTGTGATGTACTAAGCTGCAGAAGAGAAAGCAGTTTTCAAGAGAATAATTAGGAATAAAAAAGTAGATCTGGGACTGAGGCAAATGGAAAAATCAAGGTCTTAAGCGTGAGCCAGAAAGATGTTGGGTAAATGCAAAATCAGCAGCACTTCTTAAAAGTGGTTTGTGCTTAGCTTAATGCTGTATAGGCCATTCCGTAGTTTCATTGCCTTTCCTGTTGCATGGAGTTAATCAAAACTGTCTGTCAGTGTACTTACAAACTGGTTGTTTTAAGCTGTTCTTATAATTTGCTGTAGTTCTGTGGTAGTATTCTTTTTCGTAGATACTCTTTCTTTCTAGTCAGATATTTAGTTTTCTCCATGTGTCTGCTAAAACCATTGTCACTGCTTCTGAGGCTCCAAACAGCATTCATACGATTTTTCTGGGGAAGTTTTAATTCTTTGATCATTTTGCTTTGCTGACTTTTCTTCTTTCACTACTATAGCACCAATTAGCTGGTTACCATTGTCCTTTATAGTGACCTTTATAAAAAATATTCTTTGGGGATTGTCGCTTTTGGTCTTTGTATATACATCCAGGTTTGCAAAAATTTATGGAGTAGCCAGTAAGGAGTTTTCATGACAAGATGGACAAGATTTTGGAAGGCTTAGCACTTCTCTCTTTACCTCTTCTATCTTCACCTTTTCATTTGAGGTTCTAATGAATACCAGAAACATCAGATTCCCTTTCTGAATCTGTCTTCTTTAGAGTTAAGTGGGTAAAGCAAGTGTAAGTCCTCAGAAGATTTCTAGCTTCTTCTAAGAGTTACTACATCAGGAAAATAAACAGGCTTGGTCTCTCTTTAGTGCACTCAGAATGGCATGGAGTCCTCTCTCAGCATGTAAACAGATAGTTTGAAAACCATTTTGTTCCAATCCCTGGAAGCAAACAGCTTCTCTCCTCTTTTCAGTTCCAGCAAACCTGTGATCTCTCTGCCCTTGGTCCTGTGTCCTTTCCTTTCCTTGTTCTGTTCCTCTGTGTCCGCAGACTTTCTGTGGACACGTTGCCTGCAGATTGCTGTGCTGAGGCCAGCACCATGTTCACCTCTGTTCTTGCCTGGCATATCTCCCCAGAGCTGTTCTCTCAAGACTTGCAGTCACACAAAGACGGTTCTTTGTGCCCTGTGTACTCAACATGTAAGAATTTCAGGAACTGAAGGAAGAGGCGGGTTGAAAAAAAAACAGAGGAGGGAGTGTGAGACCTTCCTTCCCTCGCCCTTCCAGCACTTCTGACAGTGTATGAGCAGCGGTATCAGCTTCCTTATGCATCATCCAGATTGTAGAATGGTATGGATTGCTAAAGCTCTTGTACATATTGAACCTCTTTCTCTTTTCTCTTCCCCTGGCACCTAATCCTATCAGCTCAAAAAGCAAATTCAAAGAAAATGACTCCAAACCAAAAGGATTCATCTTTCACAAATAGTTCAAGGCTTCATCACATTAAAGGGAATAAAGCACTGCCTGCATGTCTAAGCAATGCTCTCTTCAGTTGGTGCTTTCTTCTGTGTCCTGAAAATTTGAAATGCAAGAAAATTTTTTGTACTTCTGTAACAAAAGCACTCCATTAAGTCTGGTCACACTGTTTTCTGCTGGCGAGGAAGTTTCATGCAAGTTATTTTGCAGAATTAAGGTCAGGCCTTGCCAAATCACATAAGGTCAGAGTTGGTCTTATTAGAGGAACCTGAGAGAGGAAACTTTTCTAAAAAATATATTGTTCCTTTGTTACCTAACAAATTTGAGAGAAAAATGCTTTGATTCTTGAAATTCCAGCACCTGGATTATTCTGCTATTGTTCACAGCAGCCAGTTGTATAAGAAGGATGATTTGTCTGCTTGCTTGGCTACAGAGTTACCCCCCTCCATACAGTGGTACCAAGCTAGATAAGGAAACTGGAATGGAAGTAGAATGAGATTCTGCTTGGGACAAATATAAATTGAGATGTGAGGATGCAAATATCCAGAGTCGTGATATTGAATTGTGATGAAGATTTGTAAAGTGAACACAGTAGCGAGCGATTTAAGTGGTAAATAGTTGAATACCAGGAAAAATGGGTTAGTGGAATTTAGGCTGGGAACTGACTTCGCAGAATGGTGCAGAAAGATGGGATTTTCTGTTTCAAGTTGACCTGCAATGGTGCATCTGGTCCCTGCTCCTCAGATACAAAGGGAAAAACAAAGAGAAGAAGAGCAGGCAGTGCTGTGTCTGCTGTGCTGGATGGTCTGCCCAAAAGCTAAAAGAGGGAAAGAAGTGCTTGTAACATTCATGAGTGGGATGATGAAAGAAATGAAACTTGCTGTCAAAAAAAAGCTGTTTCAATGATGCTCAAAGGTAGGGTTATAATTTGTTCCAGGGAGGATGGCTGGAAATGGTATATGTGAACATAAGGGAATGGAATCAAATGACAAGAAAGGCGCCCTGGCATTTTCATGTAAGCTTTCACAGTAGTGGTGGAAGAACTGTCCCTTCAGATACTAAATCCTGTGCTAGAGAATTTCCTAAAACAGGATTCATACTGGGCGAAGGAGGAGATGGGAAAGAGTTTGGTGATGAAGTTAGCCTAGGGGATGTCTGTCCCTTTTGGATTGCATTTGGATTTTATCCCTCTTTAAATTGATTGTGTCACAACACAAGTATAAAATGAAAGACTCTAATGGGCATTGCACAGACATTGCTCCCCTGTTCCTAGCAGCAGCCCTGTGGATAGCAGCAGCTGTGTCCCTCTTGCAAGCAGGCAGGCTGCAGCACTTTTGTGCAGGGGGCTGATTTGCTTTGCTGGGAGATGTGACGTGGGGGTACAGGGCAGCCCTTGAAGTGCCACAATGGGCAGTGTGGGGCCCTGGGGATGGCAAGTTTGCTCATTCAGCTGGCTGTGCCAAACTGCTGGAGATGGGCTGCGTGAGAGCATCAACAGCAGCATGAGCCAGCAGCTGTGCCCACAGCTCCATTGATTACAGTGTCTTGAGGGGGAGTGAGAGAGAGGTAAAGGGGGACAAATGCTCCAGAACAAATTCATGAGGGAGATCCTAAAGGATGCTGTAATTCAGGTGTGCTCTAGACCATCTCCACTAAACTGACACTACTGTGCTCTGTGGTGGTGGCAGACAGTGCCGCAGACTGTACTGCGAGCACTGCAAGGTGTGGTTTGTTTCCCAGCCCCTTTACCTGAGGTAAGCAGTTCCCTGTCTTGACAGTTCTTGCAACTTCCAAACCCATCAGGAGCAGAAACTCAGAGTCTTTCTGATACATGTTTGTGCCAGTTGTCTGAGCAGACCTGGGCTTCGCAGTCTGGCCAGCGTCCGTTTCTCCATTTCCTGGAAGGAGGGCACTGGTGTGAGATGTGGTTCAAGTCTTTCCTCTGATCCACAGGAGAGGTTTATTTTAACACCTGCTGTGCAGACTGAGGGTGTTTGAGGCTGTTAAGATCTGCTGCCCTTCTTCCTGCAGCATCACATAGCCAAAGGCTGTAACACATTAGAAATGCTTTGTGGACATTAAGGGTTACCAGTCAGGGGATCCTTACAGACTAATCTTTAGGCATAGCTGCTTGAAATCGCCAGAGCAGTGATCTTGGACCACCCACCGTCCCCATGTTGCATGTCTTGTAGTTTCCTCTTAACTCTCCTTCGGTAGATCTATTCTGACAAACACTGGCTTCGGAGTGTGTGTGCTAAGCAGTGTCAAAATGCCTGA
Source organism: Cygnus atratus (assembly GCF_013377495.2). Classification (NCBI taxonomy): domain Eukaryota; kingdom Metazoa; phylum Chordata; class Aves; order Anseriformes; family Anatidae; genus Cygnus; species Cygnus atratus. The sequence continues at coordinate 48,147,785 of NC_066363.1, forward strand.
CATCCTGCTGCTCTTGGGAGTTTAGGAAACAGGTGTTCATGAGGAGAAATAACTGATAAATATCTGCTTACCTTTTTTTTTTTTTATAACACTTTTTTTATTTGTGTGCCTGCAATAAAATGCATGTATTAAAAAAAAGCTACCAACAAACATTCACTACATCTTCCTGTGTTTGTCTGCCTCGTGGTGTTCCAGAGTGAAATCTTCCATTCCATCTTTCCTAAGTGAAGTGTTACAGTCCTTGCAAGTTACGGGAGCTTTCACATAGTTTGCTCTTGTGTTTAGCCTTCTGTGGTATCCATTACTTACGAATGAGGCTTCAACTCAGCTCCAGAGACCCAGAATAAATGCCGCATCTTTCTTGCTGCATTCTTCTCAAGTCTGCTAGCAGTGTGGGGCTGGACAAGTGGCTCCCTCTGGAGACTGTCAGTGCTGCTCCAGCTTTGGAGGAATTGTTGAAAAGTGAGGTAAGGAGCTCTCTTGAAGATAGGGCATGTAGGACTGGTAGACAGTTTCATGCTTGGATTCCTAGCTGGCTGTGCAATATTTAAAACACAAGATCTATGCTTGCTTACCCAGAAGGACCTGGAGACACATTTAGTTCCCAGATTTTCGAACTTCAGCCTTTGTATATTTGATCCCAAAGTTGCTCCCCCCCACTCCCGCCAATAACTTTTGGCATGCTGTGTGATTTGCTTAGCATCAGGAAAGCTCCTTCTTTGTTAAGCCTTTTGTTTGTTTGTTTTGTTAGGAACAAATGCTGTGTTTACTGATTTTTGTTTGTTTTGTACAGTGTTAAAAATACCATGCCATTAGGGTTTCATGTTTTCCGGTTTTGCATTTCACTGTTGAAGGCAGGCCAGCCTCTGATTGAAGTGCAGTGTTTGGGATACTTTTTGTCTTCTCTAAGTAGCTTATTTTGGAGCTGCAGATGGGAGCTGAAAGTTTTCCAGAGTCAGGGTATTGTAACAGAATCTGCTTTCTCTTCCAAACATTCCCATGCAAATGGCTTGGGGGAGGTAACGGCTTAAAAGGTTGCAAGAGAGACTTTCTGTCCCCTCTTCCTCACTTCCCAAGAGCAAATGCAGTGTTCAGAACATGCATTGGAAAACTATTTTCATGTGGACCTTATCCCCGAAAGGGGATACTTGCTTGTCAGCTCTGAAATGACTTTATTCTGCTTTTATATCCCAAGAACTGTTGCATTTTTTAACATATATGGAAGCCAGCTGCCAGTATATGAATAAATGCCGGAAATTGTGGCAATCTAAAAAAATCAGACTTTGAATCCAGCATTGCCTGTGTCTTGGTTTAGCTCTTGGCCGTGATTTGGAGAAATTGTGGTCACCTTCCACTAAGTCTTCAATGAAAGGAATCTAAGCTAATTCTCCTTTTTTTAATGTCCACTTGCCTGAGACAGAAGGAAAAGAACAACTTGTTAAGTATATGAAGATCAATAAATCATATTCATTTCTCTGTTATTGAACGTAACTGTTAGGATTTTTGTGATCATTGACTGTCTGAGCACAGTAGGCACCAAGTTTGTGGCTGTCGCAGGATGCAATTACATCAGGGCAACACGTATCTCCTGTTGCTATTTGTGCCGGTATGTCTGGTCAAACCACTACAGAATTTCTCAGCAGAAGTCACTGTCTAATGTCTGATTCTCTTTGTGCCTTCCAGAATGCAGGGTATTTTTGGGTTTGTGTGTTAAGATACAAATACGCAGTCATAACATTGATGTGAGAAAATCTACAGAGCAAACAGGAAGCGAGCACTGCCGTGTTTCTGTTTTTGTGTAGGTTGGTGCCAAGTATCAGCCCATGTTCTGCGAACTGCTGTTCTGCAGCTCTGCTAATGTGTCACAGTTTGTAAGTTATTTTGATAGGTGGTTGCAAGTAGTCTTAAGACGGAGTGGTTTAGCAGGGAGGGGAGGGAGGAAGCTTCTTGTGTAGTTTTTTCTACAAGATCTTCTTTGCAATTTTGCGCTTCCAGATGAAGACAGAAGAAAGGTGTAACGACCAAGAAGTGGCTAATGTTGAGCAGAGTATGCTCAACAGACTCCAGCAGAAAATCAAAGATCTGAGATTGTGACAGCCAGGTTTTGAGCAGAAGTAATGAAAAAACTGAAAAGCTTTGATTCCAGCAGAATGAGTGCTGGATAATGGGGCTGGGATGGGTGTTGAGCCTAAACACCTGGCTCGTCTCACTGTTTTGTAAATTACACAGACTTTTGTACAGTTACTCACAGAGAAGAAACACAATGTGTTTTTTTTTTTAATACACTTTTCAAACTCTTTCTACACCTGAATAATTTGGTGAGTATTCTTTAAAAATCATTATTCATTGGCTGACTGTAGATAATGACGTACTCATAGACATTATCTCTAGTTGCTGTCACCTCAGAATTAATACACAAAGGACAAGGAACATGAATGAGGCAAGTTCATTTCTTGAGAAAAATGAATGCTGTTTTCCAGCATGCCATTTATTTGTTTCGAAAATGATATTGGTACAGTGTCCTTATGAAATGTACTCAGTGGCACAGAACAGAAGCACTGTAGGGCATTTTTATATCACCATATTAAAAAATAGAATTTAGCAACGCACCCCTAGTCGTCATCAGAAATGATGATCTAAGGAAGGTGCTTGCTTTTAGGTTTGTTGTCATTGGGCACTGCAGTACTTACTACTTTTACATTACATTACATTACTGGTAAGTGCTATTTTTGCTTCACGCCTGTTTTGGCCTCTGGCTATACCATCTATTTCTGTGCAGTTCCTTCCTCCTGCCCCTCCAGTTGGCATTTGTGTTATTACAAAACCAAATGCTACCATTTGTTTCTTTCTGCCTCCTCAAACTGCTCTGTGGCTCTGCACACCTGTAACCCACTCACTTGTTTGTGCCAGGAGCAGAATGGACACTGTACTCTCCTAATGACTGTATCCTTCATATCAACAAGGTGAACATTTCCTGCCTTCCATGCCTCTCCGGTGTGGCTTTAAGCTATTACTGGAGGGATACGAATTTATTTACTCCTAAATCCTGCTTTGCTGTGTACCTGGTGCTGCATAGAACAGCAAAGCTGAGCTCACTTGTGCAGCTTTGCAGGTGTCAGGAAGGTCAAGTGTGAAGTTAGACTTTGTGAGACAGATTGGGAAGTCTACTGTGTGCAGCTTCCATGTGCTGAGCTGACCAGGCTTGGGCAGTGGTGACAGTGGGGCCTGCCTGCCTCTTCCAGCAAAGCTCATCTGCGTTAACAGCGCGGCAGCTCCTCTTGCACTGTGATGCTGTGATCTGGCAGCTGGTGGCACCTGGTGCATGGTGTTTTGGAGACGCAGAGCCAGGCAGAAGGCTTGCTCACCGCTGTTGACAGCCTGCACTAGAGCCGCTGCTGCATCATGTGGCTCTGTGTAACAGCTCAGGCTGTTAGTGTGATCCTGCACATCTGTCACGTGGCATGCAGAATCCTGCAGGGAAAGAAAGCTGAGGGACTTGTGAGTTGTCCCCTTTGGCATATTGGTGGCTTTTTAAAAACGAGCCCCACACATCTTACAGGAAGGGACTGGAGCTTCATTCAGCAAGTGGAAGTTACAGCAGAGCAGTGGAAGAAAGGCTCAGGTATGCTCTCCTCTTTTTCCTGTTCCTTCCCCACAACCAACTGAAAAAAACATTTATTTGGTCAACAAAACCACGTTTCTGCACAGACACTCTGCTCTTTTCTCCTCCAAGGCAGGTAGGATGGCAGCTGATCTGACTAGGGTTTGTTGCTTTCTTTGTTTTCTACTCCAAAAGTAAGAAAAAAATCACGAATAACTTCCCTTTCCCGAGCAAGTGGGCAATGTTGAGAAGCTGCAGATAAAAACTGGCTTTTCTGTACAGCGTGGCATCTGGAAGTGAAACAGTAGCTGGAGATAGGAGAGCAGTGATGGTATAACCATGCAGTTGGTCGTGCAGAATCATGCATGCACCTTTGCATTACTGTGAATGGTGTATGCAGCTAGGACAAAGCAACTGCACAGCCTAAGTATGGGGGCAGGACCATTACTATTGCATTCTTCCCAAAGACTTGTACCACAAGTTTGCACTTCTCTTCCATTTCCTGTCATCCCCTGCACCGTTGTAGCCTCTTTTTCCCCTTCTCATCCAACCAGCCTCTAGTACCTTACCAGCTTTCCTCCAGGGCTTTTCATCTCCTCTCACTTCTTGTTTGTGCCCGTTTCCTTGCCAAGCTGTTTTTGGCTACCTCACACACCTTCAGATCTGTGCTGTACATGCTCCTGTCATCCAGACCAAGTCTCTACTCGAGGGAAGCAGAGGAGAGTGAGCAGCTGGCACTCCCCATCACTGTTCTGCATTAACCCTGGGTTCTGGCAAGCTAGGTGCAGCTGCAATACGAAATGTTTGTGGAACACCTAGTATTTTGTGTGTTTTTATTTTGTATTCTTATAGTCCTTTGGTGATTTGCAGGTTTTGTTCAAGATATTCAACAGAGGAAGGATGTATGTTTTTTGATTGCTGTTGTTAGATTTTTAAACTGTCCATGATGTTTCTAGAATAATTTTTGAAAAGGACAAATTGAGATGTTCTTGTGTATAGAGCATTTTGCCAGATCCCAGTGGCAACACCTCAGGCATGTTGCTGCTTTCCTTGAGCATCTGATATACCAGCTGAAGAGAGGGACTCTAGAACATGCAAAGGCTTGTGAAATATGTACCAAGTTACCCAGTTGGTACTGCAAGCTGTTGAGTTTACAGGTGGCTTTCTAGCAAAACCCTGAGTTTACTTCAGTAAACTCTGGTGATTTAACACTGATGGCTAGCTCAGCACCACCACAACATGCTCTCACTCCCCCTTCTCAAAAAGACGGGGAGAAAATGATGAAAAGAGCTCATGGGTTGAGATAAGGACAGAGAGATCGCTCGCCAGTAATCATTATGGGCAAAAGAGATTCAGTGTAAGGAAAATTAATGTAATTTATTGCCTACTGATAACAGGCTAGAGTAGTGAGAACTATAACCAAACTAAAAACACCTTCCCCCATCCACCCGCTTCTACCTCCCCCAAGTGGCACAGGGGAACGGGGAATGGGGGCTGCGATCATTCCCTAATGCTTCGTCTCTGCCACTCCCTCATGGTCATGTTCACTCAGTCCCTGCTCCACGTGGGGTCCCTCCCACGGGATGCCGTCCTTCCCGAACTGAGCCTGAGGGGGCTACCCACAGGCAGCAGCTCTCCAAGAACTGCTCCCACACGGCTCCATACCACGGGGTCCATCCCCCAGGAGCAAACTGCTCCAGCACGGGTCCCCCACGGGCGGCAGCTCCCCCCAGACCCCCTGCTCCTGCGTGGGCTCCTCTCCACGGGCTGCAGCTCCGGCCCAGGGCCTGCTCCTGCGGGGGCTCTCCATGGGCCGCAACCTCCTCCAGGCCACATCCACCTGCTCCACCGGGGGCTCCTCCACGGGCTGCAGCGTGGAGATCTGCTCCGTGTGGGACCCATGGGCTGCAGGGGGACAGCCTGCTCCACCAGGGGCCTCTCCACAGGCCGCAGGGGAACTGCTGCTGCGTGCCTGGAGCACCTCCTGCCCTCCTGCTGCACTGACCTGGGGGGCTGCAGGGCTGCTTCTCTTCACATTTTCTCACTCCTCTCAGTTGCTGTTGTGTAGCATATTTTAGCCTTTCTTAAATGTGCTCCCACAGAGGTGAAGCCAGCATTGCTCATTGCCTCAGCTCTGGCCAGGGGCAGGTCCCTTTTGGAGCCAGCTGTAGCTGCCTCTGATCTAACATGGGGCAATTTCTGGACTCTTCTCACGGAAGCCACCCCTGCAGCCCCCTCAGCTAACAAAACCTTTCCATGTAAGCCTAATACAAAACTCAGCACAATGTGTGACACAACCAGAAGTGTGTGTCTAGAGTTCAGTTCCTAAGGCACTGCTGAACTGCAGGTATCCATAAGGTTTCACCCAGTGATTATTCCTTCTTTGGGTGTTGAAACTGTTAAAACTATAAACCTCCTGACAATGTGCATTTTCTCCACGTCTTCACTGCACTGTGGGGTCATTCTTAAAACCTGGCTAGCTTTCTCCATGTGGAATATATGACAAACATCCCACGTATGTTAAATTCCTATTCAGATCTTTGGTGGCATGCCTAAATTAACTTTAAGTTGATGACATACAGTTTGTCTGGCCTGACAACGTTAGCATGTACTGCACCTTTAGTGCCGGTCCCCAGCCACGCTTTTAAATTGTGATCAGCTGCCCAGCAAACACTGACAAGCTTAAAATCAGAGGAGGACGAATCTTGGCTGCCTGCAAGCAAAGCGGCAGTTTTCTTACCCTCACAGTTCACCATTCTCCCCAGTTAAAATCCCACACAATCTCCACCACCCCCTACACGTGTAAACCTCCTGTAAGTGGAACATAACGTGATCTGTTGAGACGGGATGGATGCAAGGCAGGTGGCGCAAGCTATTTGCGCTGAGCACAGATGATGCTGTGGGTTCAGCAGTTGCTTTCCTTCTTCTCTGATTATTTATTTACATTTTTAGAATTACCTTGAGTGGGGAGTGACTGCTCACTCAGCCCCATGTCCTTGCTTGCACTTCCACACAAAGCCTCTCTTTGGAAGGTCTGTAGCATTGTAGACTTGTTGTTTTATGCTGTCAGTTGGGTGACATGAGTTACAAAAGCTTATGTTTCTGTAGTGAACTCAGTCAATATAAACTGATGCTCTTGACCACCATTCCCATCTGGGGAGAGAGCGGGCTGCAGCATTTGGCTTGCAAAACAGCATTGTGTACTTGTGTCCAAAACAAAAATTGTGCTAGCTCCCTGACTGAATGTTTGGGAAATGAACGTTGTCCTAGCCTGCTGCGTGTGCGTGACTGCATTTGATGAATTGAAGTCAGTGCTGGCAAAACATAATCGTTCATAATTACAGCAAATCATGCACAATGCTCATACTGTGAACTACAAAGCTTTTGTTTACTGCCGCTTATCCAGCTGCTCTGTAAACTCTCTGGTTAAAGCACATTAACCTCAGAAACAGCCTTCAGGAACTAGCTGTTCATGTTTTGTTGAAGGCATAGAAGAAAACTGGTTTGTGTGAAGTTTGAAGAACTTGCTTCTGTTCCCCCGAGTTTCTTCTGATGCAGGAGAGCAGGAGCTGGGTTGCAGGACAGGAGGTGTCTCGGTGATACAGCAAAATAAAAGCAAAGATGGCTAATTAAAAGGAAGTCTGGGTGGGCATTGTTCTTATTCCGTGTCCTTGATGAAAATCCCTGGTGATATTCAGCCTTCTGGTAAACAGCTGCAGACACGTGATTTCCCCTCTTTCCCTGTTACTGGACAGTCTGTCTTTCTGGTTTTTAGATTTTTATTTTCTTCAATAAGAAAAGATTTCGTGTATCTATCAGAAACGTGTGTTTCTACATGATGGTAAAATAACATGATGCTATTGTGTTTCTACAAGATGCTAAAAAAGTGTGCGTGCATGAGGGAGCAGGTGTATCTTGTTACTTGACATGGTGTGAGCACAAAATTGTACACACAAGAAGAAGCTGGGATTAACTGATTTTTTTGCATGCACTGGATTACTTTGTTTCATGGTCAGTGCTCTCAGCGTGTGTCCGTCATGTTTACAGAGCGCTTCTGAGTCAAATATCCTAGCTGGGCATTTTAAAATGTTGGATGTCTAAAATGTACCTTCATAGCCATGGCATTTGAAGCTGTAATTGCTGAGGTAAGAGCACCGGAGGTTGTGGGGTGGAGAATTTCCAAGTACAGCGCCATGCCTCGTGGCTAGGCTAAGCTGTGTGTCCTAGCAGAGAGGAATCTCAACCCACTGTAGAGTGTAAACCCTTGCTGATGTAGGTGGATCCTCTGGTACAGCTGATCTAATCGCACGCTGAGTTCTTCCTTGCAATAAATACCATTACCCTTCTTTTCTGTCTTTTAGTGTCAAGATGGTGCTGATGTGGATGAGTGGGGACACCTTCAAGACTGTTTACTTTATCTTGAATCAGGCCCCTTTACAGTTCTCCATCTGTGGACTCCTGCAGGTCTTTGTGGACATCGCTATCCTGCTGCAGGTTTACTTGTACAGCTCCTACCCTCAGAAGCCCACCTCCCACACGGCGCACCCTGCCAGCACCAAGGCCCTGTGAGGCGCTCGGCAGGACAGGCTGCAGGTCAGTGGTGCTGCAGGGTCAGCCATGGCACCTCCTCTTCCACTTGTAAATACTCCTGCATTGCTGAGCTGAAAGCAGATAAGAGAACAAGGATCGAAAGCCTGGTTGCACTTCCAGCTCTGGGGTTTTTATTTAAAATAACTTGCTCTCTCTGTTCTCAGGCTTTGCTGTACAGAACTGGTTCCTGGTGGGGGGAGGGACACTTTATTTTTGCATATGTACCTATGAGCCTTATTGATTCACATAGGTTTGTATATTAATCACAAGGGCTGGATGTTTTGTGTTTTTAATGCTATTTAAAAATGTTACACCACAGAAATGATAGGATATTTTGTCTGAGACTTTTACCTATTTATATAATATGAAGTCTGTATATTGGCAGGAAGGTTGTGGCATATGTTAGCATTCAATATCTCCACGATGTAGGAAGAAGTATTGAAGAGCAAATGTTGGAGCTTTCTCTTTTTTGTTGAAGAAGGGTAAGCAGAAAGGGAGGGAAGCCCTGCAAAGAGGCGAACAACTGAAAGTGAGCAAGTCATACACAGTACGAAGTGTCAGCATGCCGAAGAGTGAACTGTAACACACGCCTGCTGCAGTATCAGTGCAGCAGGCAGAAGTGTCAGCGTGAGGAATGGTGGCTGAGTACAGGCAATGCTGTGCCACGTGTAGAGCAGGCACAGTCAATCAAGTGGTCAGTCAAAAGGAGAAGCGAACAGGAAATTGCGTGAGGGGCTCTAACAGAGCCTTGCTCAATGGGATTTGGGAACAGACTGACTGCTGCAGCCATGCATAGGATAGGACTGGGCTGGAAGATGCCTGTCCCAGGAGTCAGTAGACATGCATTGCCAGGCAGGTATTTCTAGGTAGCAAATCAGAGCCACAGAGGTAGAAGTGAGTCCACTTTCATTGCCCTAGAGGGAGAAGTGAAAAAGTTTGAGACAAAGTCGTGTCCTATGGAATAGGCCTAGCATCTGACCACTTGATTTGTTGAGGCTGAGAGTCACGTTCACGCAGTTTAATGCCAAACAAGAACCAGTTTGTATTTGGGGATGTTTCTTGCACTGACCCAAAAAGGAAGGAGTCCACATTTTTCCTTTTTTTTTTGTTGCTTAAGATCTTCCAAGCTCTTTGGAGAATCAACAGTCTGTAGTTAGACAGAGGGACTGAGAAAACAGATAGGACAGAGAGTTTATAAACACAGATGTTGTCTGTACTGGCTGCTTGCCAGCATAGGTCATTGTGCCCTTTCTGAGCACTGCACATGTCTAGCAGCTGCAGGTGGTGTGGGACCCTCAGGGGGCTGTGCCCAAGCCCACAGGCTTCTGCCAGTTGCCATAAGGAAACCATTGTGGTTGGGCTGAGACAACTACAGCAAGACACAGAGCCCCAGGAGCATTTGTGCCTGTGCTGCTTTCTTCTTTGTGAAACTCCCTCCCCGCTGTGGGATGAGCCCCGTGTGACTGCAGGCAAGGCATTAGAGCTAGGATAGATTTCTGAGAATCATTTTTTTTTTTACTCCAAGATCAGCACAAGAGCTTATGTTTCCTTATCAACGGGAGCAAGTCTGAGGTTTAATAACTTCAGTGAGTAAATCAGGTACTTTCCCTACCCTATTTTATTGGGGAATCTCATGACCTGAGTCTGGACTGTCTTCACTGGTGGCAAGCTCTCCTCTGTTGGGAAAGCAGCAGCAGGCCACAGCAACAGTTGCATGACGTCTGCTTGGGAATGTCCCTTGTAGGACAGGGGGGAGTGGGCTGGCCCCGTGGTCTGTGCTGCTTTGCAGACCCATGCCCCTGCCACTGCCCAGGCAGCCCAGGCTGACATCGGGGCTCATGCTGCACGTGCCATTTGGTTTTGGCACTGCCATGTTGGTGGTGGAGCGCCGGGCCCCAAACCTCTGAGCAGAGGTGGTCCCTTGAGGCTGGGCCGTCCTTCCCTTCCGTGGGGCACTGCTGGAGGTGGAGGTAAGGGGCATCCTCGCAAAGTCCCTCCTGCCCAGGCAGATCCAGCAGACCAGAACAGAGGACAGCTGCTCTTTCTGAGGGGTGGGCAGAGATGCTCTGCCTGGGCACTGCCGCCACGCTCCTTCTTCGATACCCTTCTTTTTTAGGCCTGAAGTGACCTTACAATGACAATGTACCCGGCATGGCAGACTATGAATGTTTTGTTCCTCTCTTTTTTTTTCCAATGTTCTGGTTATGTTAAATGAACATCTGGGCTTTTGTCTTTTTAAATTGAAGACTTATTTAACAACTGGCTTCTCTGGTATGCTGCTTTAATGAGGATTGTATTTCTACTGTATGCAAATGAACACTTTCCTGTGTGTTTTAATGGTCTGATTTTTTTAATACCTTGTAATGATAAGATTTTTGTATATGGTGGTCTTTTCTAATCTATGAAAAGGGGATATTAAATTTAAATGGCTGTTAAGAAATATGCTTCTGTATGTTACAGCTTCACCTGGGAGTGCACACTTTTGGCCACCTCTTTGGCTTTAAACTACAGGTATTACTGATAAAACAACTGTTGTTTTTTCCTTATGGGACTCTCCCCTGGGCAGTTTCTTGAGCCTGCCACCAGTACCCAAACCAGTGTGCAGTCTCATTCACACTAGAGGTGCAAATACTGGAAGAGAAGCCAGTGAAAACACATCTAAAGTCATCTTCTGTATGTGGCATTTAATAAGGTAGGACTCTTGGCTGGGAACTGTTGAACATCACCTTGCAAGATACTTTACAGAGAAAATGTTACAGAACTTTGTTCTTTAGTTGTCATGAAGTATCTGTATCAATGATCACCTCGGAGAATAATAAATCAATTACTTTAAATAACTCTCTGAATGTACGGCACATTTCATGAGTTTATTTTCTGTCAGTTGTAATGCTTTTTAAATAAAAGAAACCTATTATACATAAACTGCAGCATTGCTGTGTTTTGTTTGGATATAAGATACGTGTTTCTTAAATGCTACTGTAGTTCATCCTGTACAGAGCATCATCCATAGAAATAATTAGCAGTATTTTTCCTCCTGATGGGTGGGTAAGCACAAGGTGTGGTTTGTCATGAGGTCATGATAGAGGATGACAGGAATTGTGGATATCTGTCCTCAGCTCTTTCATACATTCTGGGGCGAACTTACACTTGCTGTCTTTTTTTAACCTACTGTCTTGTATGCTTGTGATGGTCAGGGTGAAAAGAAATTACTAAGAGATTACTATGTAGCTTTAAGAAAAGCAAGCAAACAAAACCATGTCAGGCAAACTGCACAAGGTCAAAGACAAAACACAGCTGAGGGACAAGCAGGGGGACATGAGGGACATGCTCCTCACAGCCTCAGCACAAGAGATGAGGAAAACAGGTGTGACATCTCATTGTCAACCACTGTGTCAAGGAGGAGTGCTCACCTTCTTCACTGTTGATAACAGAAAGAATTCAACAGTATACCAATAAATAAACATACTGTTGGAATACCTGCGATAACAGCAACAAATAAAAGAAGCGGACTAGAACAAAATGTGAGGCATGCCCAGAAACAGCGGACACATCTCCATATGAAAGCCTTGTAAAGTAACCAGGTCCCAAGCAGAAAGCAGTATTTGGAAGTGCCCCAATGGACAACTTGTGACTTCCAGACCCCCATCCTGCCCCTTCTGTGTCCCAGTTTACTTGGATTTGACTCTCACGGGTACTGTCCTACCTGTGCTAAGCTGAAACTGAGGGGTTTTGCTCAGCCTCAGACGGGCCAGCAGAACCACACAGGATTTCCTTACTCCCTTCATCTGCCTCTTCCCTCTTCTGCTCCAGTGCTTCACACTCTCTTAAGGCTGTAGTTCGTAGGAGTGAGGTGCTGTGAGAGCTATGGATATTTTACCCCCTGTGAAGCAACTGCTGTGAGGCTGCCACAGGTTATGCCTGTTCTGGCCCTGTTGATGTGAGACAGCAACTTTTGTCTGGGTGACCACTGAGGAGTGTGTTATGACTGTCATGGTTTTATGATTGTAATTTTTCTTAATTAAGGTTGCTCTGAGGTGGAAGATGGCTGTACGTGTGCCATACCAGCAGCAGGAATTGTGTCTGACTTTGTGCCGCTCCCTCTAACACTGTCCCTTTACAAGCCTTTTGCCACATTTTGAGCTCTCAAACATGTAATGAGTCTGAGTCCCATGCCAGAGAGGACATTCCTTTTTCTTTGATGCAAACAGAATGTGCTACAACCATGAAGTGCTAGATTGTGCTTCACAAGAAGTATATATAACTATCTACTGGCACTGGCATGCATGCAGGCAGTAGTACAGCATTTTTTCTAGTTAGTGATAAATGGCCCTAAATCATTTGTGTGCCATGTCAAAGAAAACAACAACCACACACAAAACCAACAATTCTCCAGCTACTGATCAAAAGTAATAAGCATCGCTCATAATAACAGCTATGCTGGGGGGAACTCACTGTCCTCTGGGTATCTTTTATGTCTGGCAATGTGTGCATCAGAACTTTATACGGCTTCCAAAAATAATTTGTTTAAAAGGTTCCTGGTTTATATTTGTCTCCTCATCTGTCATCTCAATAGATAAAATGAAACTTTATTAAAAGTCAGACCTCGACTAACAAACATGATGAGTGGGTTTTGTCACTTTATTAAAACTCTGTGGGTACTGGAATTAATTATGTGCCTTTTGAAAATACAAAGAACTCGCTGTTATAGGACAATAGCAACGTGATGGACCGCAGCAATAATGGGTGTCAACTTTTGCTACAGAGCTGCTGAGCTGCAGTTAGCTGTCTCAGTGTAGTTTTTTCATGCTGTAGGACCACAAGAGGCATTAATTAAAGCTTATTTCTAGCACTGCAAGCATGAAGCTCTTCATTCTGCAAGGATGTCTTAAGATGAGTAAGCTTTTAGGAGTAAGCTTACACTGACGAATGTTCATGGGCCCTACCCCCCTGAGGAGATTCGTTCTGCACCCTTTGAAGGGCCGCTGCTCACTGCATTCACACCAGAGATTTAGCTCTGAACTGCAGGGGATGTCCATGGGACATGAAGTATCATGGAAGGCTTTCACCTGAATGCACGTGAAGACATCATAAAATGCATTGTTCCTCCCCCCATCACCATGCCATGCCTTGCCCACCCACGTTCTTCACTTTGCTTCATAGCTGCAATGCTGAACCTCAATGTCAAACCTTAATAAGCCTTAGTGCAAGAAATTCCTGTGTCAGGATTTAAAAAAAAAAAAAAATCTCTCAATGAGTCACAGCAACCTAACGCTGGTATTGGTTTGCCAGGAGTCTGAGTCAACACAGGTAGCATCCATCACCCTTTAGCCCTTCTTGCCTGGCACACGAAAATGAGCTCCGTGTGGTGGCAGGCTGTGACTGGTGGCAGAGCCCTGTGCACGTGGCTGTGCTGAGTTTGTTTGTAACTCAACGCAGCCAGGGGACCGGAGACCCAGGCACAGCCTACTGAGTGCCTGGGCTCAGTGTGCTCCCTTCACATCTCCCAGCAGTGCTCGGGGGTGTCTGGCACAGCTGTGCTTCCCTGAGGCACCCTCTGCTGCGGCAGCAAGGGAGCAGAGCCAGGGCTGCAGCTCCAGTGGCCGCAAGCACAAAGCCCAGAGTGTGTCCCACAGCCCTGGCGCTGGGAGCCTGGCGTAGCCACGTGCCTCCACGGCCCCGCTCCTGTCCCCAGAAACAGGCACACGAAGCTCCCTTCCCAAAGCAGGTGGCGTTGAGAGGGCATCAAGCCCTCCCCTCCCTGCAAAATGCATTCATGGCTGTGCCAAGCAGTGGCTGCTGCACAGCCTGTGCACGCACGTGTATGCGTGTGCATATGTGCATGTGTCTTGTCTGCTGACTCCACCAGGCACAGCCTGCAGCCGTACTGAGAGGACACGTGCTGCTCTTCTCTAGGGGCTGAAGGGAACTGGGGGCACGGGATCCTGGCTGGACCACTATGACACAGACCTTCATGCCAGCACAAAACAGAGAAACATCACCTTCCCCATGTCACACAAATCGTAAGCATCACTAGTGGCACTTGTTCTGCAACACAGCTTCCAATTTTTATTAAAATCGAGTGTAACCTTTTATTTTCCCTTGCTCCATTCCTATAAGGAATGGCTTAATACAGAACTCTGCTAGTGTAGGGTTGGTGCTATAAGCTGAGGCAAAAAAAAAAAAAAAAAAAACAAAAAACGCCCTAACAAACCCACCTTTAATATTTTGTTCTCTTCCTAGGAGGAGGTGAATATGAAGGACGACACCACGGTTGGTCCTACAGCTCTGCTAATACCAATGGAGCTGTAGGTACAAGAGGCATTTGTGCCCCCTTTCCTGCTATCTCCTAAAGTATCCCACTATCCCACTTGGAGGAATACCTAAAAATGCACACAATGCACTGACTTAGACCAGCTACACAGCTCCTCAAGTTGGAAAACCACATGTCAGAAGACTGGAAAGCTCATGAGACTAGCAGCAGTAAACAACATACAGATGACACCATACTCATTTTCCCTTTCAACTGACAAATTTTTTTGAGAATCAGAAAGAACAGGCAGAACAGTAATATTGATTTTTAGATGACAGCATTGTCTTTTTCTTAGTAGGGGGAAAAAAGCCTACTCCTAACGTAGATCACAGCTGCTGTGCTGCAGCTTAGGCCACTGGAGGAGTCTCATTGACTTTACTCAATTTGGACTGTTCCTGACGGCAGTCACTGAGGAAGAGTATGCGGAACTGGGAGTCACTGCTGGTATAACATCACCTTCCCCTTCCTGGGCAGCACGTATTTGAGGTTTATTCACCTGTTAAACATGGTTTTGATACATGGGAGATGGAAAGCATTAAAAGAAAGTGGAGAAATGTTGTGAATTGTAAAAGTATTTGTTATATTCAACTGTAAGAAAAGAAAGAAAACCAACAATTCAACGTTCAGTACAATAGTCAGGAAGATTTTCTATGTATATTTCTGTCATGGGGCTAAGATACAAAGCTTACTGTGGTAAATACGCATATTTACTAAATAACGCATACTGAGCTAGAGCACACGTTGGAGCTGGCAGCTGGCGGTGCCTGATTTGTAAAACAGACAAAACCAAGCCCCTGGGAAAGCTGAAGAGATATTTCTGCCCTTCTCTCCCCCTCATCCCTTTGCTTGTCTGAGATTTGTGTTCCTCAGTGGAGCGGCCAAAATGAACTCCCCATGCACGGAGCACACCAGAAGAAGCCCTTCACTCGGCGTGTTGCGCACGGTGTCGCAGAGACGGGAGGAGGTGGCACGTTCACTGCCCCACCAAATGGCACCCCGGTGTGGACTCTTGGTGCTTCGTTATATCCTCCTGCCTGGCTGTGTTCAACAGCTGCTCCTTGAGGTTGCCAAAACCAGTTGCTCAATAGAAAAGAAACGCCCTACAAATAGTGATGGAGCAGAGCTGAACTTGGTAGAGTTTCTAGGGACGCTTTTCAGTAGGCCCTTAAGATCAAAACTTGGTCCTTGGGGAAAATCTTGTGTGTGTCTGCTCCTAATTTATGCAATTCAGGAGGTTCTGATTGCAGAATTGACCCCATCCACCATGTCTACAGCTTCTTGTGCTGCCAACTCACTTTAACTGTTGAGAATTAACTTCTTTTGGCTTCCTGGTCCACCGCTGGCTGACCCACCTCCCTGGTGGCATCTAGTGGGGATGCAACACCGAGCCCCTGTGAACTGTCACCACCTGTGAGCCTGGTGCTCTCTTCTAGCTGGCGCATCTGCCTGCTTGCTGCTCGTTGCTGCTGCTCCTTCAGCTCACTGTAGGAACGGGAAAAGGTATGAAAGATGGACGTGACCGGGAAGGCCATCAGTAAAATACCACTCAAGATACTGCTCAGGGCTACCACTTGTCCAGGGATGCTACGAGGCACCATGTCCCCATAGCCAACAGTGGTCATGGAGATGACAGCCCACCAGTAACTGGTGGGCACACTCGTGAATTCTTGCTTGGCTCCCAGTTCGCTCTCAGCCAGATATACCAGTGGCGAGAAGAGGGCCATGGCAACACAAAGGAAGAGCAGGAGGAGCCCAAACTCCCTTGTGCACCGGCGTACGGTGAGCCCAAGGGTCTGCAGCCCCAGCGAGTGCCGAGCTAATCGCATCACGTAGAGGATGCGCAGAGCCCGCAGGAAGCGCAGCACCAGGCCCACTCGTTCCAGGTACTTGTTCCCTGCTCCTCCACCAGGCTTGCTGCTGTTTTTTGTAGAGACCATATCCACAATGAGAGAGATATAGAAAGGCAGGATAGCCAGGATGTCGATGATGTTGAGCGGGGTTTTCAGGAAAGCACACTTGTTCTCTGCCTGGATGGATCGCAGGAGGAACTCAAACGAAAACCAAGCCACACACACTGTCTCCAGCACAAAGATGTTGTAGCACTTCTGTGAACATTCACCCTGGGAAAAAGAGGAGCAGGAAAAACAAAAAAAATGGGGAAGAAAAAGATTTAGCCAGAGAGCAAACCAAAGAAACACAAAGTAGGAGTTCTTGAAGGCAAGTACCAATAGCATGTTACATTGATACAAATCGCTAGCTACCAAAGTAAAATCATTACTGCTAAGAGCAGTTGGAATGAATGACTGAAAAACAGAGCAACTAATTGTGTGCTTGGCTGCAGGACAAGTTAACAATGTTCTGGAGTGTCCCAGGGCTGCCAAGAATTTGGTGTGATGTTATCAGCTGCCAGTCGGACAGCCCCTGCTGAAAAGCCAGCGGCTCACACCTCATTTCTGAGTAAGCCTTTAACATTCTGCAGAAAGGATTAGTAGACAATTCACAGACCTTAATAAATGGAAGATTGCACCATCCCCTCCTCATAAATGATAAATTGCTTATAAATGGCTCATAAACACCCACAGCTTTTTATGTTGTGTGGTTGGAGTCACCTACAATCTATTATTCACAGAATATAGAATGTTTTTGAAATGCCAGCGAGCATTTATTAACCCACTAGCCCTATAGCCAAAAGCTCATAGGAAGTACTGATAAATGTAGGTATTTCTAAAAGAAAAAGAGGAGGAACTCCATGGACCATTTAAAATTACCTAACCTATAGCAACTAATGACCATGATGACCCCACAAGCTTTCTGAGGTAGAAAAGCACTGGGAAAAAAAGTGCCCCAGGCTCAATGAGTGGAAAATCAACAGAACCTTACTTCTTTCCTTACAAAGCCTGTAAACAAGCATCTGGAACATGTGAACAGAAACAAACAATAATGGTGATGATGACTGTTCTTTGATTGTTAATTCAACAGCAGAAAGACTGTGGCAATTCTCCTCTACTTCACTGCTGGTAACTCCAGCTGAATAATAACCAGCTTCTTTAAATAGATTTTGATGTGGACAATTATAGGGCTAGAGCTGTTTTCTCTGTAAATGCTCACATAAAAGTGTTAATGCACTGGTGGCTTTGAGCGGAAGGGAAGTGTGTATTTATTTATGGGAAGTGTATGTTTACTTGGTGAATCAGTTTGACTTGGAAGAGTTTGTGAAAACTCTTGTAACCGTGTAGGAATACATCCACACTGGAGGGATATGTAATTCCCACTGAACACACCAGCTATTAGGTATGAACGTAAAACATCATTCTGCTTGCCTATGCTAAATTATAGCTATAAAATCTCATTAAAGAGCTGCAAGGCTGTGTTAGTGGGTGAGGCCTGTTTCACCAATGGTCAGTCTGAGAACCTGGCACATCTATAAACAACTTCTGCCCACACGCTCACCACAGGTGTCTTCTGCAAGACAGAGCTGAGGAAATTTTTACTGCACAGTGACACATCCTACTTTCATCACTTCTCTAAGTGTTTATACATTCTTTTATTCTTGTTAAACATAACAGCAAAGAAGTAATGGATCTTTCTTCGCCCGCTAACTACAGCATTCCCCAAAACATGAGGGAGTAACTGGATACACATTTTGAGTACAAAAGCCCTGCTACCCCAAGATATTATCCAAAGTGTTGAGGTGTTCTTCCCTTTTCACATTTAAGATAGGAATCCTCAGATCCTGCGTTTGTGATCCTTGTATGAAACATCACGAAAGACTGCAGTGCTTTGTACTTCAAGGTGTTTTTAAATTCTGCTTCCTATTGGCATGATACACCTCCCATTGTCTCCCAGGGGGTCAGTCTGGTATGGGAAGAAAATTAATTACTTGTCCCATTGAAATTGCTGCCCTGCCAAGATCTTAAGCATATCACAGGGAGGAGAGAATCTGGTTTTACTAATGTAGTAGCTCAGCCTGTATTTAACTTCCTCTCTAATTTTGATAGGTACGAAGACTAGAATTTATATCTGCCTCACTACACTAATATGGTCATAAGCATTTTTGTTACAGATATAACACATGGGACAAAATGTAGTTTTTAGGGGTTTCTCTCATGTCATAGTTAAGTTGTGAGGTTCTTCCAATAGGTAACAAACAAAGAAGCTTTCATCCCACTGCACAAATCTAGCTTATCAGGATATGCTTGCTCTCACTCCTAAGGGCAACGGTTGCAGGTGATTTGCAGCTCTTGACACTATCCTTGCACTTACACAAAAAGATCAAACTGAGACTTTCTGAAGAAAACCTACAGAAGAATAATCATGGCTAAAGCGAAGCAGCAGAAATGACAAGAAGGAAAAAAAAAACAACAACAACAAAAAAAAACCAACACCCACCAATGTGCACATTTCCTTTCTCTGAATGGTAGATCACTACCTGGACCACCATGCAAGGAGACTAAAATGTAGCCTGCTTTAACAGACCTATCTGCCAAGAAGTGGTCTTTATTTTTATGTGTTTTCCATGCCATTAAAAGTTTAAGGAAGGTCAGTGAAGCCTATGGAAAATTTAGCCTTGGAATAAACCTATGAAGATGTTAAGATATTTAATAGTTGACTTGGTGTCTAGTATTCCACCCCACGTGGTGCAGAAGGGAAGGTAACATTCCTAAGCAATTCTATATATGAATTTTGGTATGGGAACAAAGAGGAGTGAACATTGTTCTTCATTAATGGAATACCAGCGGAGATGTCTTCCGTAAGACTCCATCTGCCCTCCTACATTGTGACATGTTTATCCTGGGTAGATCCACAAATCCACAGCTTTGCTATTTATGCCTCCAGTCTTCTGCAGAACTACATCAAAAAAGCATGTGCAGGAACAGCCTGGCAAGCTGCACTCAGCTGAGCATAAGAGGCTTGGATGTATCTGAAGTTTGGGCCATCCAATACAGCAGAATTAAACCAGCATCTTTACCCATCACTGTAATGAAGAGCCAAAATGTACTCCATCCAGAACTGATGGGGGGCTCTGGCTTTTCTCCACTCTTCCCACTTTCTGCAGCTGACATTGCGAATGCTGCGATGTTTACTTTTAGTAGAGTGGAGCGATAATGCTCTGATACACAGAGCTCACTTTAATGGGATGAAACAATCCCCTTTTTTAGCTGATGCATAATTATCTTCAGCAAAGTATGACTCCTTCTCTGTATTGTTATTAACCTATTGCAATCTGAACAAGTCTGGCTCTGTCTGAAAGCTGTCCTGAGAATAAGAGGGTCTGAGCAGGTCTTAGAAAGCAGACCTGTGTATCAATTAACCTGCCACAGGCCTTTTTGCATTAATTAAATGTCTTCCTCTTCTCTGGACCATGTTTCATTTATACCTAGGCATGACCTGTTACAATCTTCAGATGAAATCACAAACAGAAACAACAAACGCATGTTTCACGCTCTTTGCACTTTGCTTCTTTTGGCTGCAGCTACTTTTGCTTGCAGATTTTTCCCCTCGATAACAGCATTGTAAAAAAACAGCAAATATTCTCATTCTAAATTTTTTAACTATGTATTCAAGAGTCCATCCAGATGCTGTAACTGTGCTTAGGTTTTTGAGGTTTTTTTTTTTCCACTCAAGAAAACAAATAGAAAAGTACAGAAACACACACACAAATGGGAAAAAGGGCAACCAAGAATGAACCAGCCATTGGAATACAGGAAAAACAAGTCCTAACAGAATCAGATAGTGTCCTGCCCAAAACAGATCTGTATCAATGCTGTATGTTCTCATAAAAAGATGAAGTTATATCATGGCTATAAACATGTACATTAACAACTACATATTGCTTTTTACTTTTTCAAAGTAAAAAATCTAGCTTTTAGCTAGCTCTCATTCTGACTAACCATATTTCTTTGTCTGGTAATCTAACTGATACATTTTTATGGTTACATTTTCATACCTAGTTTTATAAAGATGGGCCATGGAAAAAAAAAAAAAGTTTTTTAGCTTTCACAACAGTTTGATTTCTTCTTGTCATTTAGGGGTCTAAACAAAAAAAATAAATAGAATGAACAGCAATCACAAAGGATACCTCCATTACACTTTTTTAATACTAAAAGACTAACATATTTTTTAAATATGTATATAGCTATACCATTAAATAAACAATGTCTTAAGCTTTTGATTACAGAAAGCAGTGATATAGTAAAAATACATTTGCAGTTACACAGGATTGTGAGGACACATGCGAATGTCAACTCAGGACACAAAAAAAGAAAAGACGGAACGTCTTAGTGAATAATTCTGTGCAGTCAAATTAAAGTGAGTCTCTTTCACTAGGATTTACAGAAATTTGCTGTCAAAAAGCCAACTGCAGTACCTTTCTTCTGGGGACAGATTTTCTTTGCCAAAAGAACTACTGAGAAAATTACATAAAGAAAAGCTGGTGTCACTGGAGTTCAAGCCCAACTGTACTCACTGCTCTACATAGCCTAAAAGTTTCAGCTGCCTCTCAGAAATGTTGTGGTTTGGCCTGTGGCGTCCCTTCCACTGGCACTTCCCTGGACTGTGTCTCAGAAAAATTCTAGACTTTGTTACGTGACTTCTTGATCCTTGTTTTGTCCGATTTCCCCTGATTTTCCCTTTGATTTCCTGAGAAGAAATTTTGACTTTTCTCTATTTTCTCACAGGCTTTGATGCCATCTGCTCCCTCTGGTATGAGAAGATGCCAAAAGCCAGATCACCTCTTAACTATCCCAGCTCTTGTGTTGTTTTCCACACATTTTTGCATGTCCAGTAGCTCCACAGTACTTTCAAGGAAGAAGTTTCAATGCCACCCCCTTTACCCGCATAGAGAAGGATTTCCCTTCCTGTCCAGTTTGTAGCGTAAGAAAACAATAACAACAAAACCATGAGAGGAATTACATAAAAAAACCCTTACATAAGCTTTAAAATCATGACATTTCTAAAATGTTATTTGGATCCTCTTCTACTTGCCTTTTGTCACTTGAGCATTTTGGGTCTTGTTTTTCGAATGCTGCTCTGTGCATGACAAACCAAGTTATTTTTTAAATAAAAAATTCTGTGTAATGAAGGTCTCAGCACTGGAGATCAGCGTTGCAGAGACCTGCAGACGAAGGTCCTTATACAAAGGGTGTCCATAGCTGCAGAGTGCGAGACAGCCCCCAGCCCGGTGCTTTATGTCATTCCTGCCAGATTTGGGTGTGAGGCTGAACTGCTTGTTTCACTGAAGGTCTGCAGAGAGGTTTAGAGGACAGACACTCCTTTCCCACACCCCCTCTCCCCCCAGACACACTTCCAATTATTCAGCGGCCTAATCATTGGTGTGCTCGCCTGGCTGGTGAGAGACCCAGCTGCTGCTCTGAAATAGGAGTGTGGAAACCTGCACCTGGCCCTGTCCCAGCCTGCCCTGCCGTACTGGGTCAAGGTCCCGAGCATCACCCTGAAACGAAGAACCCTTTCCTGACAGAAGTTCCAGCAAAACCAGCAGCATTACCAGGCATACACACAAAGAAGACACAAAGATTTTGCTCCCACTGGCATTTTCTGATGAAAAACAATTTCGGGATGAAGAGTGATTTTCTGATAAAAGTACCCAGTCAATTTTCACAGCAAGGATGGGTGTACGACTCCTGCTATGTGACCCACCGCTGGAGTGCTGGAATGGCAGAGCAACCCCCCGCCTCGGGCACAGGCATGCTCCCCTCTCCTGGTGGCCACCGACAGACTCCGTTACTGCAATTTAGTACCTCTGCCATTAAAACTGAGGTCAGTCTGAACTGGCAGCCAGCCTGCTCCGAGCATTTCTTGTGCTCCTGAGCAGAGATGATTCAGCTACTGCACAGTCTGTCCTCACAGCTCTCTGGCTGTGAATTCAAAGTAGTGTTATCTGTTTGTAAAGCCACCAAGGGGCCACAGAAGAACCCTCTGGTTCTTGCTGTAGACACTTTGATCTGGAGCTAGAGCTCAGTTTGTGCTTCATCTAGCTGCTAGAAAAGATAACAAGAGCCTTGCCTTTATTGGGGAGGACTGTCACTAACAGTCTGCAGTGGTATTACTGATATAAGATAGCTCTTTTCCTTTTCCTTTTTTTTTTTTTTTTTTCCCCCACAGAACTTTATTGAGAACAGAGGAGATAGGCAAGAGCTATACCTGCTCTCTCTCTGAATTCCTTTTGACCTCCAATACAACACAGCCACAAATCACCACTTTTCAATACCTTTCAGCCTGTAACTTTTAATCTGCTCGTGAAGCTGCAAATAACCATGGAACACCAACAGGAACAAGAGATGCCTACAGACTATGGTAACCGCCAGCTATAAATGTTCCTAAGCTAAAAATGTTGAACCTTGAGACCTGTTTAACCTTTTTCCCTGAAAATCTTGTAAACCTCTTAACAGCTGCACTCTGACTGCACAGATTGGGTGTATATATATGAATATTAAAGGAAAACACAGGAATTTCTGGGAAGAATGGAAAGCAGATAACTAGTACTACAGGTGCACAAAACATCCTGTCATAAGCATCTGCTTCTCAACCAGTTTTTTTCCTCACAGCTGCACCTAGTTTTAAAACCCACATCTCAAAAAGCAACAGCATTTGTTGGAGGGAAACGAGTGTTATCTGGCTGCGCATTATGGAAAGCAACCAAAAAACTGAGAACTGCAAGGAAGAAGCATGTAAAGAGTAAAAGAGACCATAAATATCCATGAAACAGAACACGATCAACCTCCCTGTTCTTCAGATGCCTATCAGTAATGGAACAGTACCTCATCTGGAGAGGCTGGGGGGATGTAAAGACATCTAAGACCTTAAAAACTTCTCAGACTCTGTGACTGACTTGAGGGAATGGTATGTGCCCCAGCAGCCAGCTGCTGCTATCTCTCAGTCTGATCACACTACACACAAGGAGAGAGGGGCTACACTGCTACTTCAGAAGAAACAAACAACATTTGTATGTGGAGCTCACTGACAGATTGCAAGATGTACGTGAAGGATTTGATTTCTTCAAGAACCATTCATGTTCAAGAAGGATGGTTCAAACTGGAATGAGTTGAGAAAGTAATAACCCAAGGTTACTTGGATGATTAGTGGAATGGAAAAACTATCTTAAAAACAGACAATTAATTGCATTGGAGTTGTTTGCCATCATCAAATGAAGGCAGAAAAGAGGCACAGTTGCTGTCTGTAAATATTACAAGGAGATGAAGAGAAGCACTGTTTAATGGTGTGGTCAAATGTTCTCACACAGATTTATGTGGACTAGCTGAAAATACTGTAATCTTAATCTACTGCCTGGATGTTTAGTCCCCAGCTCAGTCCACAGCATGGGACTTAATCCTTTTCAATCTTTAATTCGCTATTGCATAACCCTTAATTATCATTCTTTAGTCCTCTTCAGCACAAACAGGATAACCCAAACTTCCCTCACTTCCTTCAGAAGCCATCTGGACATGGTCATGAGTGACCTCTAGGTGTCCCTGCTCGAAGAAAGGAGTTGGACCAGACGACCTTCAGAGGTCTCTTCCAACCTCAACCATTCTGTGATTCTGTGATTGTTATTAATCTAAAGGACAGTGTAAGACTATAAGTGGGCTAGTAATGACATTTAGAGCCCTACGACCTCAAGAACATGTTTGCCATCATTTTTGTGACCAGATATTCTGAGTCAAAACAGCAGTTAGCTGTATCTGGGCTCTGCTTTGGCAGTTTTATAACCTCCCAGTGACCTTTGGAAATTGTCTGAAGATTAACAGCTACACAAGAAGACATAGGTCCATGAGACTAAGATACTATATCTGAAATTCAAGAACTCCCACAGCATTCAAAGCAAGATTTCACAGGGCACTGCCTATATCACTTTCTTTCTAGCAGCTTTGTTCTGCAGCAGATCCTCCCCGTGGGAACCACCCGGGGCAATGTGTGTATGTGGCTCCCACAAAGCCTGCCATGCTTGGACCAGGCATTGCTTGCCCAGCCTAACCTCAGGGGACTCAGTGCAAAGGATTTGCTTATCAGTGCCACTGCCAGTATTACCAACAGTAACACAGAAAAGAATGATGATTTTTAAAAGGTTGGACCACATGATCTTAGAGGTCTTTTCAGACCTTCAGGTCTTCTTTTTTATCTTTATACAGATATACCGTTTCTACAACTGTGAACTTCCTAAGAATCATAGAATAGCTTGGGTTGGAAGGGACCTCAAAGATCAACCAGTTCCGACCCCCTGCCACTGGTAGGGACACCACCCACTAGTTGGTTGGTGGAGTTGCTCAGGACCTCATCAAACCTGGTCTTGAGCACCTCTAGGGATGAGCCATCCACAACCTCTGGGCAACCTGTTCCAGTGCCTCACCACCTCCTGAGTGAAGAATTTCCTCCTAACCTCTAATCTAAATCCCCCCTCTTTTAGATTAAAACCATTCCCCCTCATCCTGTCAATATCTGATTGAGCAAAGAGTTGTTCTCCATCTTTTTTACAAATCCCCTTTAAGTACTGAAAGGCTGCCCTGAGGTCACCCCTCAGCCTTCTCTTCTCCAGGCTGAACAGCCCCAGCTCTCTCAGCCTTTCTTCATGGTGGAGGTACACCAGCCCTCTGATCATCTTTGTGGCCCTCCCCTGGACCTGCTCTAACAGCCCCACATCCTTCTTATGCTGGGGGCCCCAGACCTGAATGCAGCACTCCACGTGGGGCCTCACAAGGGCAGAGCAGGGGGCACAATCACCTCCCTCGCCCTGCTGGGCACCCCTGTTGATGCAGCCCGGGATGCAGGTGGCCTTCTGGGCTGCAAGTGCGCACTGCTGGCTCGTGTCGAGTTTCTCATCCACCAGAACCTCCAAGTCCTTCTCTCAGGGCTGCTCTCAATGAGTTCTTCTCCCAGCCTGTGCTCATGTCTGGGATTGCCCCGGCCCAGCTGCAGCACCTTGCATTTGGACTTGTTGAACCTCATTAGGTTCACGTGGGCCCACTTCTCAAGCTTGTAAGCCCAGCATCATATTCTTTTCTTCTTCTTTTCAAGATTGCTTCACACACTAAAAGAGAATCTTTCTTATTCTCACTCTCACACACACATTTTGTAACTTGCTAATTGGATTAAAAAGAACAACTGATTCTTTAAAGCATTTTAAAGATTATTTTCCCTAGTTTTCCCTTTCTTTCAATCCATTTTATAGGCTTTTCTCCTCCTCCTGCCTCCCACTCACTGCTGGTTCTATTTTACTGACCCACATTAGTTTTACTGGTTCCTGCAACCCTGCAACCTGCTATAGAAGTTGGGGTGTCTGTTTTTTCAACTTGGAGGAATGAAGGACAGAGTCAAGCTTATTCTTTTCCTCTTACGTGTTTTTCCAAACCTGCTTTTTTTAACCCCCTCTTTCACTTTATCCTATTAGCTGAAAACAAGCAAAGGATTTGCCTGTGTTGCCTCTGGGCAGATTTGCTCCCCTGCTCTGTAGTGGCTCAGTCGCAGCTGGCAATCTGCTGCTGCATTGCCCTTGCACTAAAACACCCTAAGCTGTATTCCTGAATTTGTGAAGTGGGTGAATTTTTTGCATGATGAATCTGACCACTGTGGAGCCCTGCACTCTTCTATATTTCTTCTTTCTGCCCAAGGCAACGGTGTTTCCTGTGACGCTGAAGCAGAGCAGAACTGGGTGACTTACCTTAGAATTAGGCAGAAGTTCTGCGTACACAGTTCTGTGTACACAGGCAGCAAGCTATGGTCTTGGATGAAATATCCACAGCTTCTGCCCACAGAAACTGTGTGTGTGTGTGTGAACTTTTCAAAAAGGTGCTGGAATTTCTGTTCCAAGCACAGCTCAGGATGTATTGAATGGCTTGAAGCTGCAAGCTCAAGTCTGAACAGAGCTAAGCACTGAGACTAAACCTTGACTGTAAGATGCTCCAGCCTCTGTAGGACACCCTGCCAATACAGTCAGTGACAGATGAGGTTCAGGATCCTGCCATCCCAGAGAGGTTTAGAAAGGCTGACAGAATGTATTTAAAAACTACATAAGATGTACTCCAGTATCTTTAGGTGTTTTAATTACCAACACTGTGATATATCCTATTTAGAGCATGGATTTGTCTACCTTCAGGTTCTGGACACTTGTTCACTGTTGTCCACAAGCATTTTCTTATTCTGCTGTTTATCACATTAAAAAATATTTCACTATCTCACTGTAAAGCAGATTTTTCAAGTTTTAAGTAATTCTTTTCACTTTTTTTTGCTAATTTACCTGCTTAATGGATACCAGATCTGGACACTATCTCAAGCCTCGTGCTTTGTCTGTTAATTACTCTCACACGGGAAATTGCATACAGCTGATTGTTCACCAGCATCTACAAATCCTCTCTTGCGTTCCCACTTTCTGAGTCTTTCATCCTGGGCATACTCACTTACACTCACTTACAAAGTTGTGGTCTCTGCTGATGAACATAGAGTTAGCTGGCCACATTCAAATCAGTTCAGTTTACTGTGACAGGTACTTCTAGCACCTGACTAGCGTGTTGTTTCTGTGCTATGTGTAAATTTAATTTGCAATTGTTTTATATTTTCTCCCAAACCACCAACAAAACACCTAAGCAGCTCTGAACCAAGACCAGAAACAGTTTCATGACTTTTCACATACACTGTCACTGGGTGATGATTTCTCATGTTAGTTTTCTGCTACTTTGAAATCTAATAGAAATTTGTAAAACATTTAATATTGGAGGTAAGTTTTTGAAAAATGGAATTTTAATTAAAGAAGGATATGAGGCACTGAATTAAATATCTTACAGAAGTATAAGTACCTACACTAGAAGATATTTTTTTCCAGAAAACTTCATAATCTTATAAAATTATATTGTTTGAGTCATCTTCTGAACAGACTAGAATTGTTTTTTTAATAGTTTTACTTGGAACTAATATTATGCTTATCTTTTTAGAGTCTATCAACTTTATAGTTTTCTTCAAGCCCTTTCTTAAGCCTTTGTTAAAAAGCTATTGCAAAATTTTTAACCTTTTTTTCCCCATTTGTATACCACTCCTCTCTTAATTTGTCTTGAATTTAAATGTCTCCATGAACACTATAAAAAGTCCTCAATTTCAAGAACTTCTACACTTCATCTCAGTCACGACATGCTAAGCAATGAAAATGTAAGTATAAATTTAAATGCTTTAGTGCACAGCCCAGTCAGCTCATTACCTCAGCCTACTTCTATGAGATCTAGCCAATCAAAAATCTGGTTTCTTTCTTTTATTCGAAACCCCTGGGATGGACAGCAACATGCCCTCGAGATATGAGATGAATACACAGACCTTATTTTTATTACAAATCAACAAAAGATTCCTCTCTTTCAAAACACTAGGACGATATTAAACATACTCATACAGCACAAGCTGTCTTGCAAAAGGCAGTGGCACAAACTCTGGGGTGAAGAAGCTATGCTGTACCCTGACAATATTACAATCCAGGCTATACTTAGTAGCTGTATTAATTTTACAAATATGACTTGAGGCCACACAACTATTATCATGAGATTGCTTCAAAGACTCCCTGGATGATTTACCTGGAGATCTGGCGAATAAGCCCACTGATAGGTATTGATATTTCTGGCAGTGGAACCACAGAAATTTAAAAGAAACTAAATATGAGTACATTTTGCTGGGTGAGACACATTGCACTGAACATACACAAGTTAACGTGACAGAATTACCAATGTTTTTATGGAAGAGTCTTAGCTGTTTAATTATTTATCACTAATGTTATATTGCAGTATATTTATACAATATTTAAAAGAAAACCTAAGCCTACTATTTATTCATGAGAAGATACCTGGTAAACAGAGAGTTCATTAGTATATCATAAAGCTATCAACAAGTCAATAGGAATTTTATCTTACCCAATTCTTACTTCATCCCCCAGCTAACAGTGCAGAGAAACACTCTGCAGATAACCAATACAGGTTTAGATTCAGATCCACAAAAGAAAGATTAATACACATATTCCTTTTACATTAAGGGCTGTACCATTCAGATGAATCACAGGCGAAGCACAGTTCCCTGTGCTGTGGTGGTCAAAGGACATTATCACCACTATCACCACTTCTTTGTATTTGCAGAGAACATTTTGCTGCTAGTCTTTTATTTGCAGATTCCATGGGAATTAGATAAAAGATGAACACAACTCAAAAAAAAAAACAACAACCCACATAATTCAACATTGTGGAGAGGTCCTTGATTCCTTGACTTTAAAGGTATGTGCGTGACCCACAGAAGCAACATCTCTTTTATTTTTCAAACGTCATCATTTCCAACCACTTTCAGTCAACCTTCAGCTGCCTGAAAGGCAACATGCACAGCAAATTTCTCTGACCGTCAGATAGGAGCTGGGAGACTACACTACGATGACTCAGACTTGCACCGCAAGAAACCTTGCAGCTATTCCTCAGTCTGAGATAGTAACGATATCATACAGTGATTGCATCTTGTATGAACTAAGATGGTCTCATTGATGAAAATAATAAAAAAAAAAATCCTTACTTAGAAACCTAGCTCCCAGGCTGACATATGAGGAACGTGCACTTGTATCTGAACAGCATTATAGATGCAATTTTTATTTGTGATGATAAAGTCCCCAAACATATTCAGGCTTTCTGTCCAAAAGCATTCACAATCTAACTGAACTACACAAAACTACTACCCTACACAGACTACACAAAACAGGAGATCAAACTACATGAAATAGATGGAGCATGCAAACATTGAAACAAACTTTTGCTTATTTCTGATGACTAAAGCTGTGGGTAAAGGATGCTCTCAAAGCCTATAATTTGGGGTTTATGTTAATATTTTAGTGTAAGCACTATCTGAACAGAAAATGTACCTTAAGTTTATGATGAAAAAGAAAAAAAGGAACACTTCAATTATAGTTAAAATACAGCTCTGCAATGGTGTGAGTATTACGCGAAAGTGAAACTGAACATGAATCTTAGGAGTCTGCAGGAACTTCACTGACAACAATGCTGTAGAAAAGGCAGGTCACAAATCTTAGCAAGTTATTTGGTCCCCTCCATCCTTACCCCCCAGCTGGCTGTGGCCTGGACTGCCCAGAGTGAACACAAAATGCAACCTAGCAATATGCGAGACGAATACATCAGTATGATGTACTGACAGTTCAGATGCCTTAACTGCTGATATTGCCAAAGCTCATTGTTTTTGCATTTAAGCAGCAGAGCTGTGGAAATGGTATAAAGCATTCTCCGATGATCCCTAGGGAAATAAGTTAGTTCAATTTCTTAAGATTCTTTTTATAAAACCTCACCCTTGGTGCCTATATGCTATAAATAGTTATCTGTAATTCCAGATGGGATTTTTTTAAAATACATGTTTTATGTTGACTGTATGGTAATTCCTATAACAGTTTATTCCATAAAGAAAAGAAAAACACAAGCTACAATTTTATTAAGACTTTCATTCATGAAAACAAATTATCTATGCAACACAAATGCCGCTGAGTTAAAATCCTCTACAATACTTTTTCACTGAAATCAGTAAATGACTTAACGTAAAAATGACAGTTTTCCCCACCTAGAAGTACCTCAAACTGGAAGACTTTTGAGATGAGGTAGTATCTATCATTCATTCAACAAAATGTTTGGCATTTCTGACACCCCGAGGCCATGAATACTTGTATTTCTTCCTCATTTAATGACCTATTTAGACTACAAACTTAAAGAAATCAACATTAATAATCAAAGAATCACTGAATGGTCGAGGTTGGAAAGGACCTCTAGGTCAAGGTCATTTGGTCCAACTCCCTTGCTCAAGCAGGGCCACCTACAGCACATTGCCCAGGACCATGTCCAGATGGCTTCTGAGTATCTCCAAGGACAGAGACTCCACTAGGTCTCTGGAATATCTGTACCAGTGCTCAGTCACCTGCACAGTAAAGTCACCTCATGTTCAGACAAAGCCTCCTGCGTTCCATTTTGTGCCTGCTGCCTCTTGTCCTGTCACTGGGCATCACTGAAAAGAGCCTGCCTCCATCCTCTTTGTATCATCCCTTCAGGTATCAATAATAAGACTCCCTCTGAACCTTCTCTTCTCTAGGCTGAGCAGTCCCAGCTCTCTCTACCTTTCCTTCATCATTTTTATGGCCCTTCATTGGACTCTCTCCAGTAGCTCCATGTCTCTCTTGTACTCTGTTGTGGAGCCCAGGACTGGACACAGTACTCCAGGGGTGACATTGCCAACGCTGAGTAGAGGCGAAGGTTGACCTGCCTCAACCTGCTGGCAATACTTTGCCTAACGCAGTCCGGGATACCATTAGCCTTCTTGGCAGCATGGGCACATTGTTGGCTTATGTTCAACTTGGTGTCCACCAGGACACCCGACCAGACTGGCCTCCAACCAAACTTTGCACCACCAATCACCGGCCTAGGCCTGGCCATTCAACCAGTTTTCAACGCACCTCACTGTCTGCTCATCCAGCCCATACATACATCAACAGCTTCTCCTGATGACTCGTTATGCAAGACTCTCTTAACCTTGTCTGAAATTAGGTTTGTCATGTACCTTTGCAAACCGAAGTCTTTAGTCACGACTTTGTTTAAAACACACATTCAAAATTTATCTACTCTCCATGAAAGTCGAAGCACAGTGTGCAAATTAAGCTTAGAAGGTTAAATAGTTTCAGGCTTCTTTATGAGCTATTATTAACTTCATTATTTATGAGTCTCTCTCATTGTTGTAACGTTCTTCAGCTGAAGGTTACTGAACTGTAACTTCCTATCAGAGCATCTTTAATTAGCCTAGCTTTTCCCAATGCATTAGAAAGCATAGTGAAGAAGGAAGTACCATCTGATTTTCTTCTCCTGCTTTTACACAATACCACTACAAATGATTGAGCTCAGTGGGACTCAGCCCTACAAATGCTTTTGTGAATCAGGACAAAATGGCTGATGTTAATCTCTTTGTTCACCGTATTTTTTTGTGATGAGGAAGATTGTCTAACAAAAGAAAGAAGCTTTCTTCAGATAGAAATGGTTGAAATTTCTTTTTTCTCCAAGAAGAAAAATGAAGAGTCTAGTATGATGACCACCTGGCTTTCAGATGAATCTCTTAAAGTCTTTTGATTGTTCAGCTCTTACTGTGTTCTTAAAGATTTTACTGTAATGTATTCCCAACTTGGTTAAGCCGCTTCACTTTCCTGAAAATTTCAGAAGCAGTTAGCATGTGCATCACTGGACTGGTGGGTTTTATTTGATTTAATCAGTAAGCAAAAGCTAAATGATAAAAAAATCATAGAATGCATGTCATAGTTTGGTAAGTAAAAAGTAGTTTAGGATCTGATTCTGCCAGCTTTATTAATAATTGTACAGCACCTGAAATCTGATACTACTTCCAAAAAGGGTAAAACTTGAGATGAATCAGGGTGACCATTAATGAGAATAAGATAGTTGCAGTGCATGGGAACACTACCCGTTCCCACTCTTGACACTAGGCATTGCCACTGTCATTTAGAACATCTGGAGCAGCTAATAAAGTCAACAAAATGTATGATTGATTCTTTTTCTGTATTTGAAAAGACATAGGCAGATACCTAAAATAATGCACCTCGAGTACTGTGTTCAGGTTTGGGCCCCTCACTACAAGAAGGACATCAAGGTGTCCAGAAAGAAAGTGTCCAGAGAAGGACTACAAAGCTGGTGAAGGGCCTGGAACACAAGTCCTATGAGGAGCGGCTGAGGGAGCTGGGGTTGTTTAGTCTGGAGAAGAGGAGGCTCAGGGGAGACCTTATTGCTCTCTACAACTACCTGAAAGGGGGTTGTGGGGAGCTGGGGGTCAGCCACTTCTCGCAGATAACTAGTGATAGGACTAGAGGGAATGGCCTCAAGTTGTGCCAGGCAAGGTTTAGTTTAGAAATTAGGAGACATTTCTTCTCAGAAAGAGCAGTCAGGCGTTGGAAGGGGGTGCCCAGGGAGGTGGTGGAGTCACCGTCCCTGGGGGTGTTCAAGGAAAGGTTGGACGTGGTGCTTAGGGACATGGCTTAGTGGGTGACATTGGTGGTAGGGTGATGGTTGGACCAGATGATCTTGGAGGTCTTTTCCAGCCTTAGTGATTCTATGATTCTATGATTTCCTCATATACTTGGTAATTAAGGCTTTTAAGATCCCACATTTACTTACACCTCTGCAAGACATCACTGGTAGTAACAGCTGGTCCCTTCGGATCATATTAAAGGCTCAGGGTATGAAAAACTGCTCTCCAGCACACTTAGTTCATTATAAGGTCCTCTCTTTCCCTGCAGCAATAACAGGACAGATAGGTGGCACATAAATCTCTTCTAGAAAATGCCAGCTCAGGGAAAAGACCACCGTTTGTTAATCAGAGTACCTACCGCAATAGCTCTGACACAGAATCATAACAACAATAACTCCAGCCAGACAGCCTGGAAAATGTACACACTGAGTACTGCGCGTCCTTGAAATAATATTTACTGTTTGTTTTTGTTCCTTAGCCAGAAGAGATGCAGACACATTTCTGCTTGTTAGGAGACTGCAAAATCAGACCAAAGAGCTATCCCTGAGTACGAATTTTATAGTAGGTACTAAAGGATACAGCTCAGGACGATTAACATGCCTTTGAATTCACATGAGCTCTCTTCTCTCCACACCTATTATTTGAGGAGCTGCTTTGCCTTGCCGAGCCACGTACAGATGACACACAAGGAGTCTGTAACTTAGGTCTCTGCTCCTACAAGCCACTCCACGTGGGCAGATGCCTGACTCCTTGCCCAGCTTTACTGAGGCTGAAAAGATCTACACAAGTATTTACATCCATTTGTGAAGGACCAAAATCAGTCACTGTGTATGACTCCTGGCATGACTAATTACAACTCAGAGCGCTGACCTGCTCTGACTAAGTAGTAGGCCAGGAACATGACATGAAATAAGCTATGTAAGAAGTGATACCTCACCTGTGCTCTGTGCTACAGAATTACCTTTATCTCAAACAAAATATCAGCTTCCAGTCTGTCCACAGTCCTTCTCTGTGGAAAGGACAGAACAAAGCTTATTTGCAGAAGGTCTGTGCTTTTGGAATTTAAGGGCATAAGAAAACATCAGATCATTTACTCTGATCTCCTTTATATCACAAGCATTTCACCTTTGCAACTTGAACTGAAATCAGTAATTTATTTCTGAATGAATTAGCATGTGTTTAGCCAAAGGCTACCTTCCAGCAGGGCACTGAGCTTAGAACTCAAAATATCAAAAAACACAAAATCCAATAATTCTCTTCGTACTGCCCCAGTAATTAATCACCATGGTATTGAACATTGGCACCTAGTTTCCCATATGAATTTATTAGGAGTCAGCTTTTAACCATACATCCTTTCTCTGCTTAATTTAAAGGTCTTTTAGTTTATGCATTTCCCTCCCCCAATAAAAGACTCTTGTTTGATTAATCAAGTCACCTTGATGTTCCTTTTGATAATCTAAATAAAGGGAAATGCTCAAGTTTCTTGCTGTATGGCATTTTCTCCAGGTGTCTAATATTGATAGTTTTTTGCATCCTCTTCCACTTTTTAAAACAACATTTAAAAATGTGAATGTGAGAACTGATTGCAGTATTCTAGTGTCACTCTCACCTATGCTGCATAGAGGCACAAAATTATCTTTCAGTTTCTAATCACTACTCCCTAAGCTTGCAAATTCAAGGATTGTATTAACCCTTTTGATTTTATACTGCAAAAGGAACTTGTATTCCATTGCTTGTCCTCTAAATCCTTTTTAGAGACTCCCCACTTTTGCAAAAGTAAGTTTGCCTTCATTTTCGTTGTACAATTTTGTACTTGCCTGTATGAAAATGTGCTCCTTTTAATGGCCACAGCTTACCAAGAACTCCATGCTTCTCTCATATGTTTGCTCTATCCCCCTCATTACCCTTCTCCTCCCAAGAAATTTTATTAGCAAATAGTCACTATTCATGTTCTGATCATTGGTAAAAATGTAAGGAGCCTAAACTCCAACAGATTATTCTGAAAGCAATTGTTCAGCTCTCATTTAAAGCAAGGAACCTCTAAATATAAAATACATCTCAGTATTCAACAGTAAAATATTCCCCCTGTGCTTAAAATTCTAGCATACTGGAGCACCATTGTTTAATTAGAGTAAAAGGCATATATTTTGGAAATAATTTTTTTAAAAATTATTAGGACAGTATAGCTTTACCTATTACCCAGTTTAGCTACTATCCTCAAATTTTGTGTGATAAAAAGCCTTGAAAACAAAGGTGTCATAATGAATCAACCATTAAGCAACATATGAAATATTTTTTCTTTTTTCTTGGCATGAACTCCTGCTATTGAATGATTCAAATCAAAAAACTCAGTTGAAATCTAACCTAAGCATACAAGCAAAGGTTGATTTAACTGCACACAAAGTACTCAGTCAAATGCAGCACGAGTCTCTGTGGAATTGCTGGACCCATTTTTCATCTGCATGCTTTTACTTCCAACACTACAAAACACTAAATGTCTTCTGACAGTTAATGACCACACTCTTTCTTTTAATAGCAGTGAGTGATGAGCCATTCAGCAGCTAGGAGATGGCACACAAGATGAGATCTGCTTTAACGTGAGCTTAGTATTCAACTAGTAGACAGAATTTGGCTGGATGAAGTACTGTCTTGGGAGGTCAAGTTCACAAACACACTTAATGATCATTGGGCTGGAAAAGAAGCCCAAACATTTAGCATCTTTCTTGGACGTGAAAGGAATGTGTGGGGAGCTGGGGGTCAGGCTCTTCTCACAAATAACTAGTGATAGGACTAGAGGGAATGGCCTCAAGTTGTGCCGCGGGGGTCAGGTTGGAAATGAGGAAACATTTTTTCTCAGAAAGAGCAGTCAGGCATTGGAACGGGTTGCCCAGGGAGGTGGTGGAGTCCCCGTCCCTGGGGGTGTTTAATGTGGTTGGAAGTGGTGCTCAGGGACATGGTTTAGTGGGTGACATTGGTGGTAGGGTGATGGTTGGACCAGATGAACTTGGAGGCCTTTTCCAACCTTTATGATTCTATGATTCTATGATTTTATTCTACGATCTGAATAAAACTAAAGAGGCCATGAACTCTGCCAAAAGTTGCCACTCCAAACCCATTAGATATTCCAGCATATATTGAGTTCAATTGTGAAAGTCCTCCTTTATCAGTCTTCACATGAGCTCTCTTCGGCCTACATACAGCTAATTCTAGGAATCTGAACTTCTGCACAAACAAAGCACTAAATTCTTGGGAAATTTACTCTGTTTCTACAGTTAAATCTCTGCCTCAGCTTCCCTGCCCTTTAACTCACCTGTAACATTAAAATATTTTTAGATGTGTTTTTTACAATGAGTTACTGAGAGTTCATTAAAAGGGGTACGTTAAAGTTCTTCTAAGGAAAACTGATCTGTT
Source organism: Cygnus atratus (assembly GCF_013377495.2). NCBI lineage: Eukaryota > Metazoa > Chordata > Aves > Anseriformes > Anatidae > Cygnus > Cygnus atratus. The sequence continues at coordinate 48,183,733 of NC_066363.1, forward strand.
AGCTTTTAACTCTGAATGCTCTTCAAAGCATTAACTCCCAAGCAAGTCTAATTTTGATAACCACAACAGCTAGTTTGTCATCTTGTCATGATAACAGAAAACAAATCTGTTAGATAAAACTATCAACTTGTGTAAACTGGAAAAGATGTGCTGGCAAGACAGAGCTTGGCCCAGTCTTCCCTCAATATTAAGTGCATAATGCTTTCTGTGTTCTACTCTGGCTAGCTCTCCACATCATAAATACCGAATACAATACCTGCGTGGTTGCCAGAGTGACTTTGCCTATCACCTTCCCCAAGGAGACAACACAAAACACACTTTACTCTGAGAAAAGCTGCACTCACCCGATCTTCTTCTTCTCTGACATCTGGCATGGTGCTGATACAGAGGCTGACTGCAGTGATGGCAACAAAAGAGATTGAAATACAAGCAAAGATCTTTCCTGGGATCCCTGAGTGGGGGTTCTCCACCATATCCCTGAGCTTTCTCATGCACAAACTCAACCGGCTATTGTCCTGGAAGGCACATTGCGTAGTTTCACTAAATACCATCTCCCCTTCATACAGCCTGGCCTCAGCTGCCTCCTCCTCTTTCTGTCGCAATCTCTTTTTACAGCACCACTCCAGGTGGTCCTCTTCTATTCCCCAGTACACAAGTTCCTCCTGAAAAGAAAGAGCACACATCTCCCTGAGCAGCCTCAGCTTCCCAGCTGTCAGGAAAGTCATGATTGTCCTGAAGGCACAAGGATTACGGTCAAAAAAAAATTCATTGCAGCTAACATCATAGTCATCACAGATGTTCATGATCTCATCATAATTGTTGCAAGATTTTAGCTTCCCAAGCCTGGTCAAGGGGCAGTTCTCCAAGGTGGTCCACGGGATTTTGTATTTAATGCCACCTACATTGATGATCACAAACCTGGTCCGGTCATCCAGGCGGGCTAAGCAGCACAAGTCTTCCCCAGGGTGCAGAAGTTTGGCCTTTTTGTAGAAAAGTCCTTTCTCGGTTTGCACTTCATACAAGCTTTCCAAGTTATTGAAGGAGTAGGAGCTGAACGCAGGATCTGCATTTCCAGTGAGTAATGCCATTTCTTAATACATGTGTGGAGTTCATAGGGAGGTAGAGGCTACTCAAACAAGAGCATCTGGTCCTTGATTGGAGAGTTGGTCTGTGAAACAGAATTTTTAAATGACAACAAAATGAGTACTTTGCTAGGTGAAAAACGATCTCATCTCATTAAACTTTTCTCCATGACATTACTTTTCCCCCTATTATGTTAGAACCATATTCGCCCTATACCCACTGGAGAGTACGAACTTAAACTGCAGTTAAGGTTGAAAGCCATGTCCATACTTCTATAGTTTAGTCACTGAATGAATGGAAAAAACCCAGTGTGTTACATTTTCAGCAATTTCTCTTCTACAGGTTCAAGCTCTATCCTGGATGTCTAGCGAAGGGAAATTGGGGCTTTTAGATTAATGGGAATTTACATTTTAGCAACTTGAGGAAGGAAATTAGTTGCAAATGTTTTTTGATTATTTTGACCCATCTATTTAAAATACCTATTTAAAAAATACCTGAAGTGTGAGGATAAAATGTATGCCTGCAGTACCATCAGAAATGTGATTGCAGTAATGCTGGTAACTCCTATTTTAAATTTACCAAGTTTAGCTACTACTAGCAATGAATATGCTGGAGCTGAGAATCAAGTCTGCAGCCAGCACCCAAGCCAGTTTGGGTGCTTGAGCACAAAGTCTGTACTACTGAGATTCATTTGCTACTGTTGTCCCATCAAAATGCATTAAAAGCTATACTGGTCATATCTACCAGTAGATAAAAGTAGCAAAACTGTGCTGTCATGCCTAGGTAACTGCCATACAGTCTAAAGAAATCTCCTGCAGGGAGGTGCACATCCTGCCTCTGAGTGGAGGCTGTCAGAGGTGGCAGTCTGGAAGAGAAATCACTCCAGGAACCTTGGGAGATTCTGGTGTGGTTTTGACTAACAGAGGTGGAAAGAATGCCCTGCAGCCTGGCAGCATTTCTGAAATGGGAGGCTGAACCTCAGAACAAAGCAGAGCTGGAGGCGACCTGCTTGCTGCTCTTACTTCTGGATAATGCCGAATCCAGCTGATCCCAGTTTAATAGAGGTAGGTATAAGGTAGTGATTGCTCTGCCCTCTTCCTGACAAATGTTCCTGAACAAATAACCAGAGTGAAATCAGATAGATTTTTCCCACTGATCTCAAAGGGGTGGCAGAAAGCAAGGGGCTGGGAACTGGATTTTACCCTCCTTTTCTAGTCAGGCTACAAGACAAAAGGGAAGTTTGCAGCTTTTTAATGTGATGTGAAAGATTCTTGCTGCAAGAAGTTTTGCTCAGACAGCTAAGTAGGCTAATATGCTGCTGCACTCTGCCTTACCCAATCAAGCATTATGGGTAACTCCAGGATTCAGTTTGCACTTTCTGCTTACACATCCTTTATCACACCGTCATCCACAGATCTCTTGAACATATTTTTTCACCTATGTTGTTTCCTCACCTTTTCCAGAGCTCTCCACCAAAGTTCTCCAGGGCTGTCTCTCCAAAACAGTACTAGGATATCTTGAATTGCTACCGTGTAACTACATTAGTGAATCACCTAAAATTTCCTCAACTGCTTAAATGTAAAGTAGGAAACAAGAAATTGGCATGAGTGTTGAGACTCCACACAAAAGATTTGGACAGAGAATGGATGCAGTGATGGTGAATGATTTTAAGAAGAGAATGTAGAAATCTCGTAAGCTGACAAAGGACAGGAGAAAAAGTTGAAGTGTGAAGGATGGTCTAATGTTACTGATAACAAGATGGTAACCATGAGGTTGTAATTCCATAATTTATAAGCAACATTCTCTAATTCCCTTTGAGTCTCATGTCTCAGCCTGGAGAGGATACTGAAGAAAAGGGTGCCAAGAAAAATTACAGCACCTTCCCAGAGACGCATATTCCTTTATCCATAATCAACTCACTATCTCTGAGTTCATCAGACTTAATCAAAACAATCTCCAAAAAAGAAGTGGTGAACGTTTGCTACTCAAGGCCATGAGTCACCCACTAAATACTACCAACCACATCCAACTAAATTACGGCAATTGCAGTGGTACTCCTGCTTCTATGTTTCAGATACAGACATAAAATTTTAGAAAGGCATCTATGTTGTATATTTGTAAGAAGTCAGAAAAAGGCTGGTTTACATATAAAAAAGGTGCTCAGTCACCAAAAGATACTTTTTGGCACTGAGAAAATTTCAGAAGAGCCAATGATGCCAAAATGTTTCCAGTTTAATTTAGGGCAAAAAAGGTTTTTCAGACATTTCTTTACATGCGCCAACACGAGCAGCAGACCAAATCTCACTCCTCTGACTAAGGGCCAGTAAAGGGTAAATGATAGCAAGATTCACTCTGAGAAACAGGTGCTTTCATATCACAGGCCTGAGTGCAGCTGGGATTGCAAATACCATTACTGTCACAATGAGAGTGCATTGTAAGCACAGTGTATACCTTAAGAATTTACTCTCTTGTTGCTTTTTGTCAGTAAGATAAAATATTCACTGCCGCTACTCTGGGAACTGTGCTTCTGTTTTCATGCCTTGCTTGTTACACAAGTCAACATTTAAAAAGTAATGTACATTGTTTTGACATCAAGTCCAGTTTGCTTTTCTCCTCTCCCTCATGTAGCAAGTTGCTGCATAAAGGAATCAGATACATTTCACAGAACTATTTTGAATCTAACCTTATATCTGCTTCTTCCTTCTTCCAAGAAGCAGCTACTTCAATGTGAAAATCTGGAAGTATATTTTTTATTACAAAATCTCTGGCTTACAGATGGTTAGCTTTTTATGTTGCGAATATAAAATTATGTTGATTAAATGTAAAGCTTAAGGAAGTATCTATTCATTTTTATTCTTATTTTTTGGGATCATCAGTAGATAAATAGAAATTGATATTAGAAGTAGTTACAGATGCTGTTGCCTTTAGTTTAATAGGCTGATTCTGGACATTAGACTGTTCAGCTGCTAAAGTAATTTTTTTTTGTCCTCATTCTTTGTAAGACAAACGCTCCAGATTCCATAATTCATAACAGTATACATTATTAGTTGGCAGCAATTGTTTTGGAAATCTCAGCTAAGAGATAAGCATGTGTATAAAGTTGTATTATCATTCTTCTTGACACCTCTGTGACGCGGTTGCCCAAGACCAGGACTGAGATGTCAGTGGAATGGCATGAAAAAGCTTGTTGTGCCACTATAACTGCCCTACAGAAAAACAAGACATTAATGCGGGCTCCCAGTCAGAAATCCGTACTGAGAAGTAAAATAATGTTAGAAAGTTTGTTTCTGATCTTACGTGCATGGAACGTACCATGACCTTCGCTAAATATTAAAGGGTATTTCAAAATTATGTGGGTCTTAAAATACTTTCTGCATGCCATGGTTATTTAACGCATGCACATGCCTACTGAAAAGCATCCAATTTAAGATTAACTTTAAAAGCCAATACTTCCAGAAATGATGGTACGTTATCATCCATTTGACATTCCTACCATATGCCTACCATAGGTGCGGGAAGGACTATAAAAGCAGAGCCTGTAATACTCTTCCCTGTACAGTGACACAGGACAGAATTTGGCTCTATATTTGTTGTTCATCGTTTTAAAATGCTGTGGAAGAAATGCCGTATAAATGTTTCAGTTTGAATGACAGACTGGGATGGCAAGGAGCTAGAGCTGTCCTGCATGTGAGAGAGCAGGGGGAATGCACAGGGCTCTGGCTGGCAATGGCAATGAGTCTGTCAAGAGGTTGGGGGTCAGGACTGGCGGGCCAGAAGGAGGAACGGGGAACCCAGAAGGAATATACAGGAAAATGGCTAGGAAAGCTGAAGGCCACCTAGAATTGAATTTGATGAGTGTCATGAAGGACAGCAAGAAGGGCTATAGCAGGCGTGCATCAGCTTGCAGAAGGAAGAGGAGAGAAAATGCTGGCCTGCTGCTGAATAGCACAGGGAACCTAGTGACAGTGGAAAAGCCCAAGGTATCTATTGCCTTCTTTGCTTTGGTCTTTACTGCTAAGACTTGCCTGCAGGAATCCCAAGCTCTCTAGACCAAAGGTAAAGTATGGAGCAAGGAAAATTTGCCCTTTATGAAGGAGGATCAGGCTAGGAAACACCTGAACAGGCTGGACATACACATGTCCATGGGACCTGACAGTGTACATGCACAAGTACCAAGCGAGATGATTGATGTCATTCTGAGGCCACCCTTGACAATCTTTCAGTCAGGAGACACTCCTGAGGACTGGAAGAAAGCTGATGTTATTCCTGCCTTCAAGAAGGGCAAGATGGATCTGGGGAACTACAGGCCAGTCAGCCTCATCTTGATCCCCAGGAATCTGATGGAATAAATAATCCTGGAAAACATTTCTGATCACATGAAGAAATCACGAGAAGGTGACTAGGAGTCATCAGAAGGGATTTATGAAGAGGATAATGTGCCTGACCAACCTGACAACCTTCTGTGATGATGACAAGCTTGGTGGACTAGGAGAGCAGTGGATTCTTTTTATCTTGACTTTAGCAATGACAGGGATGATATTTTATCTTGACTTTAGCAATGACAGGGATGATGTTTTATCTTGACTTTAGCAATGACAGGGATGCCTGCAGAATCTTCAGACACACTGAGGAAATACAGACTAGATTAAATGGGCAGTCAGGCAGACTGAAAACTGTCCGAACTGTTGAGCCCAAAGGGTTCTGATCAATAGCACAAAGTGCAACTGGAGGGCAGTCAATAGTGATGTTCAATACTTTTTCATATTTTCATCAATGACTGGATGATGGGACACAGTACACACTCAGCAAGTTTGCAGATGATATGAAATCAGGAGGAGCTGTTGATACATCAAATGGTTGTGCTGACATTCAGAGGGACCTGGCCGTGCTGCAGAAATGCACCAAGAGGAACCTCTAGAAGTTCAACAAATGTGAAATGCAAAGTCCTTCCCCTGGGAAAGAATAAGAAAGGATAACCCCGTGCATCTGTACAAGCTGGGTGCCAATCAGCTAGGAACCGTGAAAGGAAATGGGGTTCCTGGAGGACTGCCCATTAGGAAGATTGCTGTCAGCAGGTTGAGGGAGGTGGGATATTGGTGCAACACATCTGGGGTGCCACGTTCAATTCTGGGCTCCCCAGTACAAACGAGACGTGGATGTACTGGACAAAGTCCACCAAAAGGCCATAAAGATGATCAAAGGCTTGGAACATCCAATGTATGAGGAAAGACTTAGAGAGCTGTGGCTGTTCAGCCTGGAGAAGAGAAGGCTCAGGGTGATCCGATCGATGTGTATGAGATGGCAGGCACTAAAAATGGAACCAGGCTCTCTTCAGTGGTCCCCAGTGAAAGGACAAGAGGCAATGGGCACAAATAGACATATAGGAAATTCTTGCATTTCCTGTATTCTTCTTAAATGTAAGAAGAAACTGGTACTGTGAGGGTGGTCACACAGGCTGCTGAGAGAGGCTGTGGGCTCTCCATTCCTGGAGATATTCAGATCACAGCTGGACACAATGCTGAGAGACTGTCTCTAGCTGACACCTCTTTAAGCAGTAGGGGTTAAACTCAACGAACTACACAAGTCCCTTCCCACCTCAACTACTTTGTGATTTTGTGAATATGCTCTTTTGAACTTTTGCTTTAAGTTACAAAGTTCTGAAGGTTTATACTCATACTATGGCAGCAAAAGGAAGCCAAGAGGCTTTTTAGTAATTAAAGTTTTAAAATTTTCCTTGTGAAATTAAACACACTTTGACAGAGCACAGGTTACTTTGTCATAATTTGAAGTTGTAGACATGAAGCATAAAATAGGGTGAACACAAGATGCTTTCTCTCAAGTCCAAAGAGAGGTGAGTCAGTGAATTCATTCTGCAGCACTCAGCCATTTTCAGTCAGAGACGTGTTGGAACTTGACATTGCTGCCTACTCCAAAGCAGTGCCCACAGCTTACTGTGACATTATTTATAATTTACTATGTACACAATTATTTTAATGGTAAAGCTTACACATGCAATTGACCTTACATGTGGTGGTATTACAGCTAATGCTTTGGATGAAAACGTTCAGGAAATCCATGTTACCCTTACACTTATGACATTTTGGTAGAACCTGGATTCCCTGCCAGACACTGTGGAAACCTGAAGAGATGACAGAGATGATGAGATGACAGCACCTGCCCCAGGGGCTTAAACAATATAGAACAGGTGGGATGCAATAGACAAATGGAAAAAAAAAAAAGAAAAAAAAAGAAACTGAGACTAGGAGGATATGGAAACAATAAAACACACATCTTAGCAAAAAAGCAGACTTCTCCTGATCTGGGGGATTAGTTTCTGAGTTTGTCCACATCAAATATTTTTGCAGTCTGATACTCGTCCATGCAGGCAGAGCATTCATAACTCTAAGGGTTGCATTATACTACTTCTGGCAGCAGTGTTTGAATATCTACATTCAAATTCCCTTGCTAAAGGAACTATTCTACATGCGTACAAGTAGACCAAATTATAAACCAAGACATATACAGTGAGGTCAACAAGGGACTACAGCTTGGACACAAAATTGGGAAGAGATCAACCACAGCAATACAGATCCAAGACTTTGTACCTCAACTCTCCCATCTATGTTAAAGTATCTTTATAAAAGACATGGACAGCATTTGTCTCACACTTTTCTTCAAGTTTTTGTTTCAAGTTTTCTAAGCAAGAACAATCCTTCTGCATATTTGTACCCTTCCAAGCACAACAGGGGCCTGAATTCTGCCTGTTGCTTTCCTACTTTCACATCACAGAGTGTTGTTCCATAAGGAATGAAAGTGGGACAGTAACGTCGGTTAACCCAGAAGCACCTAAAGCACCCTTCTGCAAACTTTCTGGAGTAGAGACATCATTGATAAGCAGTTCTGGAATTAATCTAGATTTCAAAAATCATGAAGACATGTAAATACAACTTGTTTGCTATGCATGGTGCTGGCTTTACTCTCAAAACACTCAAAGGGGAAAAAAAAAAAAAAGAATGAAAATTAGCACAAACTACTATAAACTAGTAAAGGGTATACCACAAAGGACAAAGAGGAGATGGGTTAATTTCACACAGAATATTTTCTGTGTAACTCCAAAGAGTTGAATTTTATGTATTTTTGTATTTACTATCAATAAACTTTATTATCAATAACCTATTAAGTGCACTTAGAAAAGGCAGTAGTCCAACAAGTTGAAATTGAGAACAATCCTTTATTATTTTTTTTCATTTCTTCATCAGTTACAGGAGGCAGGAGCACACCCTTACGCACTTAGCTGAGATGTCCCCATCTAACGGAGAAAGACAGGCTCCTCACAGTGGATCAGAAAAGCTGAAATAGCCTTCTCCAGAGTAGTCTGGGGCTACAGGGAGATGCTGCATCAGTTAACCCAGCAACAACAACAACAACAACAAAACAAAAACAGGAAGAGTCGCACTGCAATGGTAGTTGCAAAATTCAGCATGTGAAGCTGGACATTGCTGGCACATCCTGAATGTACATTTTCTTTTACCAATTTCATTAATTTAGTAGAGGAAAAAAGGAAGTTTTCTTGTCTTCCCTCACCACATCTATGCCATGCTGCACAATTAGCTGAAATAATTCAATTTGTAAAATGAACAAGTCAAATAACTTGACTCGACACTAATTATTCTGACATGTGTCCATAGCTATACAAATAGCTCCATTAGGCAGATTATGAGTTATCTGCACTTGCCAGAGCTGTACAGTGAAAGCATTATCACTGTGAAATTCTTAAGAAATCAGAGAGTTGGTCCAACCTTAAGGTATGGGATCCTTATCTGTATCTCCATAGCATAAAATAACCTTTTTCTGCACTTCCACAAGCTTTCACTGTCCTTAAACAGAATTTATTTATTTTTTCTGTGAAGCTATTTGCACATTTCAGCTGCACAGCAGATGAAGACAGCCATGCTAGAAAACGGACAAATGAGAGGAACTAATGCTTGCTTTTACATTCTCCCCAGAATTACAGAATTTTGTTCAGGCTAGCAAGCCTGAAGATGTCACAAACATCTTAAAATTTGGAGTGCACTTCCAAAGTGTATTTAAGTAAAGGGAACTGATGGATCCTAAGCAGTAAAAAAATGGAAGAACCTAAAAGATTTGGGCAGATCCTACAAGGATTAGGCAGAAAAGTTTTTCCCTACAGTTCCCGTTAACTACAAACATGGATGAAGTATACAGTCTCAAAAGTCTAAAATTAAAAGGTATTCTATGCAATGACATTAATGATAAACTAAAATCATGTTGAATTCAAAGGGAAACTTCTCTTTAAATAGAGAAAATGGGAATATTCTTCAGGTCAATGCACAAATAAGTTATGAAACACATGAGAGAAAGAATGTCAGCAGCAAGAAAAAAAAAAAGAAAATGCATAAGATACAGTGTTAACTAATTAAATCTAACAAAAGGAGCAAGACGCATCTTTATACAAACACTTTACCTTCTCTGTAAAGGATTTCATACAGAAGATAAAAAAGCCTAGATGTTCATTTAAAACCTACAGGCACTTGATAAAAAAATATCTATTTGAACATATATATCTAATAACCATTCATACAAACCTGTAAATGGCCCAGAAAGATACATAAGAAGAGGTACACTCACCCTTTTACTAGGAAAAGTGCCCCAGCAAATCATCATGAACATCTGAATGTGAAACTGGGCCGAGAGTGGCATCATACAGTCTGAACTCCGTATTTCCAGTCAGGAGTATAAATGCTACATTTTGTATTAAATCAAGTATATTAGTCATCTGGGTGGGAAACTGCTAAGAATAGAATTGCAAAAACCAGTAGGATAGATCAGAAATAAAAGATACTGGTACCTGCATTAGAGAAGGAGCTATAAACTGCTTTCCCTACTGCAGTGATGCAGATCCACTGGAACACCTGAATCATAATTCCATGACTTGCAAAGACACCGTAACTCATTTGTTTTTTCATGCTGCCAGAATTTTGGCAACAGAAATGAGATAATCTGTTTAATTTCCTGGGTGAGAGGAATAAACAATGCTGTTTTAACACACTACACAGTCTGTCACTTGCATTTGATAGTACCATTCACATTGTACCTTAGGCCAGCTGTGGATGCATAATCGTTACTGAAGTAGATATTTAAAAAAACTGGATTCTGACGATTAGTTATACTGAAATACAGCAATCTAAAGGCAAGGAAAGAAATATTTCAGATTGGCAACTAACACCACCATAAGTAGCAAAGTTTAGTATTTGTACACAACCATATCTGAGTCTCCTACACAGGTTGATTAAACAGGATAGAAAAAGGATTAATTTTTAAATCTCCTAGAACAAACTCATGTATGATTCATAGAAGGATAGAAACTTCATCATCTAGTGGCTGCCAGGATTCAGGATCAAAGGTACCCTGTTAGCATGGCTCGGTCACTGACCAAGCAAGTGCAGACAGAACACATTTTAATTTTAAAATCTTGAGACTGATCTATGTTTGTAGTTAACAGGATCAAACAGTACTCCATGTGCAATCTAACCACCTTGGACTCTAAAGTATAGCTCTTGATCTGAAGTCTGTTCACTTTAGCCATTGCTAGGCTTTGTTCGTATCTGGTACCTTGTTAAGACGTTCTGGAAACAAGAACTGATTATGAAAGCTAATTGACTGAGATAAGGACAGGGAGATCACTCACCAATTACTGTCACAGGAAGAACACAACTCAAGGAAGATTAATATATGTCCAATTAATAACAGAGTAGGATAGTGAGAACTAAAATTAAAAACACCTTCCCCTCACCCCCTCTTCTTCCAAGGCTGAACTTCACTCCCATTTCTCCCATTTCTGTGCATATGCACAGGGACAAATACCTTAGCACAATACAAAAAAGGCTGCAGTTTTAGAACTGTTCTGTGAGGTGACCTTTAAACAGAGAGGGTTTTTTAACTCTACAGTAGAGCTCCAATGAGGCATGGTGCCACACACTGAACACTGGGAATAATGAAAAAAATGCAATTAACTGCTGCATAACGCAGTGAGCATTCTCTGTCCTCTGCTCTGTGGGCAGAATTAGGGAATCCTGTCTGCACGTTCTTAATGAATGCAGACATGTTCTTAAATGAAAAGGCTCTCCAGATCTTGCCCTGTATACATGTTCCATTTTCACAACTAATAAGCTTCATTGTCTGGAGATGAAGATCCCAGAGCCTTTCTATTCTGTGTAGTCTTTACCAAGTGACATGTACATTTTGCAGCTTTCAGGTGTGGTGAACTGGAAATTTTGCAGCAGTTTGAAGTAAATTAAAAAATTATTTTTTTTTGCTGAATTAAACATGAAAATGAATAGTATAACTAGAAAAGTATCCCTCATGTGCTTATATTATTTTAAACATAAAAGACCATTTTGAAACACCATTCAATTTCACGACATCTGTTCTGAATTCCTCCTAGGCAGGTGCCTGTACTAACAACATTAACCTACTTAAAAAAAGCTGACAGGACGAAGTCAGAGCTTCTGGGTGGAAACATTGCTGGTTTTGGCTGCTGGAATGGCAGTAGATGGCTTGGATATTTTTCCTCAATCAGGTGACAGCAGAAACCTTTGGCAGTTTGGTGTAACAGATCTCACACTCTTGACCTACTGAAAATGAAGATGAAAATTTCTGAGGATGAAAATGACCCAAAATAGTCCAAGGAATCTCTGTAATTCATCTCATCAGCATCCCACTTCTCCTTGCCCTTACTTGCCATTGCTGCATTCTGCAGAGAAACCCTTAAATTCACTAAACATGTTCGTTCATTTCTCTTACTTCAGGCAGCTCACAGAGCAATGGTGATAGAATTTTAAGACCTTGCTCTCTATACATCTGTATTTTTGATGGTCTTGTCTAAGTGACACAGTGGCAATGAGGGAATTTCACTGTGAAGATGATGGCTTTAAAATCAAGTAAAATATGACTGTCCCAATTATGTGCAATATCTTCAACAATCACATTGAACCCTTCAAAAATCACAGCCCTTTCCAAAAACCCTGGAACAGGTGCAAGAGGTAGGGTGACAGACTCAACAATTGTGTGTAAAAGATGAAAACATTGCACTGACTTGCTGGAGAACACTGGTGGACTAGAGGTTGCAAATACAGACTCTGGCATAACATTAAAAAGAACTGCTTCAGTGACAGAAACACAAGAAGCTCAGCTCTAACCGTGCCTACTCTTTAGAGGTTTTTGACCCAACAGGTTTATAAAAACCACTGAGTAAGGAGAGCTCTTGGGGCAATGAAAGTAGGTAAGAAAACAGTACGTTAAGAAAACAATCCAGGCCTTCGGGTGATGCTCAGGTTAGTAATTTATTTACTAATTGTTTTAGCAGGTATTTTATTGTGCTAGCAAATGTACAATTGATGCCCTCCATGAAAAAGCACTCCTGTGTTCAGAACACCTTCTGCTTCTGCCGAACTGTTCACCATTGTTCTACCCGAAATGCCAGCAGATACACAGAAATATCAGGATAAAATAAAGCTATGGAGTTCATTTTACAGCATCAGTGCTACTGACAGAGGGTTGATTCTGAGCAGTTATTTTCATGTTGCAAAAGAACATGTTGTTACTCACAAAGCATACATTATTCTGCAAGTTCTACAAACAATAAATCCCTCTGCCAGATCATGGAGTCATAGAATGGTTTGGGTTGGAAAGAACCTTTAGAGATTTTCTAGCTCACCGCCCCCCACCATGGGCAGGGACATCTCCCACCAGACCAGGTTGCCCAAAGCCCCACCCAAGCTGGCCTTGAACACCTCCAGGGATGGGGCATACACAGCTTCTCTGGGCAGCCTGTGACAGTGCCTCACCACCCTCTGAGTTAAACATTTCCTTGTAACATCTAATCTAAATCTACCCTTTCTCAGTTTAAAACTATTACCTCTTGTCCCATCACTACATGCCCTTGTAAAAAGTCTCTTCCCATCTTTCTTATGAGTCCCTTTTAGGTACTGGAAGGCTGCTGAAAGGTCTCCCTGGAGCCTTCTCTTCTCCAGGCTGAACATCCCCAGCTCTCTCAGCCCTTCTTCACAGGAGAGGTGCTCCAGCCCTCTGATTATTTTTGTGGCCCTCTTGCAGACCTGCTCTAACAGGTCCATGTCCTTCTTGTGCTGGGGGACCCAGAGCTGGATGCAGTACTCCAGGTGGGGACTCAGAAGGGTGGTGTAGGGGGGGAAATCCCAGTACCTCTGGCACACTCCAGTCCTCATGGGTTTCTTCTCCAAGTTGTTCTTCCCCTATATCATAAATCTCATTACCATCAGAAAGATGACCAGGAATTTAAAGCTACTGCAGCCCATTACCACCCAACCTTCTTCTGTGAGGAAGGCTCCATGAGCTGCACTATCTCATCATTTTAAAATGGAAATTTAGGAGGTAATTAACCCAAGGGCTTTGTTCAGAAGGTGTGTAAGACTTCTCTACAGAATCCAGGGCTTCTTCAGAGTTCCCAGTAGGTGATCATTCTCACATGGTTCTAACTTCCCAGTGCAACTTACATATAACAAAACTCCATAGGTGTAGGGTTATTATGTGGTACTGTGCAGACCCACAATGGGTTTCACATCAGCAAAAGCACTACAACCACATAAACTAATTTACCCTACACCTGGATTACGTTGGATATCTGACACTTCAAGTCTGGACATAAATACCGTGTATTGCAGGATCACCCTAGTGCCTGCCTTCATGACTTTGCTCACAACTGTATGTACAAAGGGCAACAGACCTGTGGCAACCCCATTACCAATGGAAAAGGAAAAGGTGATGAAGATGTTGGTGATCTGGGCCTGTAGAGTTGTGGAATTTGCTTCTCTAAGTTCCTTCTTCCCAATTTGCAACTCCAGGTTGCTTGCTCCTTCTTCATTCCACCTTTACCTGATAGGCCAGCATAGTAGCTAGCCATTTTATTTTTTCAGCTAAGAGGATATGTATGACTATTCCTTTTTCAGCAGTGGAAGGCTGCTTTAACTTTCTTTGTTGCCAGAAGCTCCAGCATGCTCTCAGAAGACCTGGAGACTGCCACATGTAGGCATAACTTTGCACCTCTTTTTCTCAGACCAATGCTCCTGACTGCCAAAGAAGGCTCCCTGGAAGGTGTTCTGCAGTCGAATAAGCTGGTCTAACTCATCAGGTCACAGTTTTTTTGTTGTTGTTGGAGCACTGCATTACCAGCATTGTTTGGGAAGAGAAGCTTGATGCTTGGCTAAATGAGAAAGCAGAGTTTCACAGATAACAACAAAAAGGAAGGTATGAGCCATCTCAGTTTCAAGTTTGTATTGTGAGTGGCAAATATCTAATATGCCTTGTCTACTAAGGAATTTAGAGCCTGGTCTCTATAAAGGCACTTTCACTCCATAGCGAAAGTACTGAGTAAAAGTGTTTCTATGGCACATTGCTTATATGCTCAACAGCTCTGTGATATTTGCATCACGCAATAAAACAGAACACCCCAGATTTACCTACCTCTATTTTACTTATCCTATGGCATTACTCCCAAACAAAACTTCATTATTTTTTTATTGTTTTCCTGCTAGCCACTTCTACTGCTCATACAGAAGGCATTGAGGAAATGTGCACAAAAAAACCTTTTGTCCTCTGTCTTCCTGAAAATTTCCAATAAATACAACATTTCATAAAATATAAATTCATATCCCCTTTGCTTTCTCACCAAGTGAAGAGTAAACATGGGTATCAGCATCTACAAATGTAAGTAAAGATAAGTAAATAAGTAGATAACAGCTACTTAATGAGGATGTTTGAAAGGAAAGCATGTAATCTGATTTGTAGTGCATAATTCTTTTTGCATAATTTATTTTACACTTTTATTTAATGCATTTAGAAGTCTCAGTAGCTTACACTGACACAGAATTGTTTAGCTTAAGCTCTGAACAAGGAGCTGCTCTCCAGTTTATTCAGTCCCCTTCCCTACAAGAGAATTAGCTCTCCAAAGTCAATCCCGTACAACTACATGAAATAAATATTAGGCTGCTGAATAATTCTACATCCTGACAGGAATTTGCAGCCCCATTTGGTCTCATAAACACTGTGCTGAAGTACACCATCATACTCCATAAGCCCTAGCCTCAATTGAATCAACAGGAATTGAAAGGCTATGGAAACAGGCTTCTGGGGAGGTAAATCCTCAGGCTTTTAAGGGGATGGAACAGAGGAGATCACTAGCAATGCTTGCCTGATAGAGCTAATCAGTAGAAAAGATCCTATCAGTGCCACACAATGAGTCTGGTTCATAATATAAGTATCTGTGTTTTTTGGGATCTTTTGGGGCTGTAAAGAATAGCTTCTTGATCTAGAAACTAAGCAAAATGTAAAATAAATATAAGACATGAGCTAACACAAACAGGTTTACAGAAAGAGAATGGGAAAGAGAAATCACTTAGCTAAACCTCTTGTGGTCAACAAAGAAATGTAAATCGTACTGTTCCGGAGAAACTGTGATAATGAACTAAGATTGCTCGGTGGTTTTATGCTTACAACAACTAATAAGTCAAAAAAATATGTAATTTCCTGAAATGCTGTGAAGGAGGGGAAGTGAAGGATAAAAGGCTTTGAATAGAGACAAATATGGTATAAAGCAGCTACTTCATTATTTTAGAGCCTAATCCAAGCATATACTGAGTCCCTGCACATGGAAGTTAGTAAGTGCCAAGCAAAATATAATAGTAGTAAGCTCTCTGCCTCTCTCAGAACCAGGCCTTTAGTCTGCAATATCACCTAAGAAAACTGTTTTCCAAGTAAATGCATAACTGGTACCAAGGACAAGCTTAAATATGTGTGTGTGTATTCCCCTTATATATTTTTCCCATACATCTATATATTACACACACACACATACAGATATATTCCCCTGAACAGACAGGGCAACGACAGACATGAGATTTGAGACATGAAACACTTGTGCATTTCCAAGCTCAGCCCTCAGGAGCACAGGGCAGGGAAGGAACAAGGGGCACTGGAAACAAGGAAGCTTGAATCTGGTGCCCACCCAGAGGGCAATCTGAGACACCCGGAAATGTCTGAGAATGGCAGATGTGATGTAGATGTGATGTGTGTGGTAGCACTAGCGCTTACCTCTCCACTTCTCAGGAAGTAGTAGAGAGCTACAAGGTTGCCTCTTGGCCTTCTTTTCTCCAGACCAGACAACCCATGTATCCTCAGCCAATAGTTCTTTTCCCTTCCCTTCCCTTCCCTTCCCTTCCCTTCCCTTCCCTTCCCTTCCCTTCCCTTCCCTTCCCTTCCCTTCCCTTCCCTTCCCTTCCCTTCCCTTCCCTTCCCTTCCCTTCCCTTCCCTTCCCTTCCCTTCCCTTCCCTTCCCTTCCCTTCCCTTCCCTTCCCTTCCCTTCCCTTCCCTTCCCTTCCCTTCCCTTCCCCTGCCCTCTCCCCCTCCCCCTCCCCCCCCTCCCCCTCCCCCCCTCCCCCCCTCCCCCCCCTCCCCCTCCCCCTCCCCCTCCCCCTTCCCCTTCCCCTTCCCCTTCCCCTCCCCCTCCCCTCCCCCTCCCCCTCCCCTCCCCCTCCCCTTCCCCTTCCCCTTCCCCTTCCCCTTCCCCTTCCCCTTCCCCTTCCCCTTCCCCTTCCCCTCCCCTCCCCTCCCCTCCCCTTCCCCTTCCCCTTCCCCTTCCCCTCCCCCTCCCCCTCCCCCTCCCCTTCCCCTTCCCCTTCCCCTTCCCCTCCCCCTCCCCCTCCCCCTCCCCTCCCCTCCCCTTCCCCTTCCCCTTCCCCTCCCCCTCCCCCTCCCCCTCCCCTCCCCTTCCCCTTCCCCTTCCCCTCCCCCTCCCCCTCCCCCTCCGCCTCCCCCTCCCCTCCCCCTCCCCCTCCCCCTCCCCCTTTCCCTTTCCCTTCCCCCTCCCCCTCCCCCTCCCCCTCCCCTCCCCCTCCCCCCTCCCCTTCCCCTTCCCCTTCCCCTTCCCCTTCCCCTTCCCCTTCCCCTTCCCCTTCCCCTTCCCCTTCCCCTTCCCCTTCCCCTTCCCCTTCCCCTTCCCCTTCCGTAACAAAAGATCCTCCACATTTATAACTTTTGTAAGTATGGCACTCTAACCTCAGAAGTCAGCACTGAGTATCAAGTGATCTCTCAGAGAAGATACTGGCTGAAACAGCAAAAATACTATTAAAAATCAATGGATTTCTACAGTTTTGTAGTGCACATAAACCTAAAATGTTCTGTAATTAAAATTGAGTGCTATGCTTGAAGAAGTTTTCCATAAGATTCACAATAGGCTGGTATATTTATTACTAAATGCTTCTTGTTTTATTGAAGCAGAACATGTTCCAAAATTTTCTGTTAGGGGGTATATCCCCTTCTATTTCTTCTGTTAAATGTAATTTCTGCAGATATTTTTTTTGCTTGTACTCAGCCTATGCATTCAAATTTCCAATGTGCACAGCTTGATCAAGTGTCTACTCATACACAGGTACTTGTCACAGGAAGCAGGTGGAAATACATATATGTGTGTTTATGACAATATATGTGTATTTAAGCTAGAAACAGAATACATTATTCCTGGATTTGGAAAGAACATACCTTGACAGTCCTCATGTAACAAAAGGGTTGTGTTTTTCCTTTCAGACAGTGCTCACACATGCATTCTAAGGCACATATACATAAAGAAGAGTCATATTGCAAAAGAGAAGCCAGTGCAAGGGTCAAAGACTGTCAGCTGGTGTCACCTCTTCTGGTGCTGGATAAACGTTGTCAGCTAAAAATAGGAGATACCCTTCCTGAACTGCATTCCCCAGGAATCACAACAAAAAAATGCAAGTTTCCTTTAAACCCTAGAAATCTCTCTATTCATTTTACTTATATGGAAACAAAGCTCAGTCATAAAAAATAATATAACTAATCAACTTGATATCCTTTTCTGTAACACCTGTGTAAGAATCTCAGGCGTTTACCTTTTGCCTCTGTTTTATGTATTTTCTGTATTCCCACTGATTTAAGGCAACTTGCGTTTTGTTACAGCGATAGGAAAGTCAGTCATTGAATTCACTAGTCCACAACAGTTAAAAAAAAAAAATAAAAAGCTATTTTTCATAATGTATGTACAAATATCAAATAAGCATTAATTGGTAGCTATTTCAGAATGCTTATATATTGTGCTCGTTGTCACACTGTCATCAAATGTTATAAATACCCAGCTAATAAAGATCCCTTAATTGTACATGTAGTCTCGCAACATGGACTGCTTATTTGTATCTTAATTAAGAAGGCTCATTTAAATTTTGGATATACAGAACAGCATACAGCGTGGAATGTCCTCACTCCTGAAAACCTGTTAAGATTTTCAGATTTGTAGTTAATTTGCACACACAAAAAACAGTGCTTCCTCAGCTCCAGCAGACCTACTGGATCCAGTGAGGTTCCACTGAATGAGATGGAAAAGAGGAAAGCAAAGAATGAGAAATCACTAAATAGGAGCCTTCCTGGAAACAGAGTGCAAAATAGTAGCAATAAGATGAGGACAAGGTAAGGGAAGGGGCAACACGTATCCTCTTTTCCACCCCACAATGTCACACTCCCAAACAGCTTTAATTCCTGGAAAGACTGGAACAGTGAAAGCTCCACTGCCCCCAGCCAAGCCATCCCAGGTGGATAGTGGAGAGGAAACCTATAGATGCTGTAAACATCTTCATGCCAAATTTTCCTGGATGTGCCATAATTGTTGCCAAGCACCTCCCTTTTAGACATTGACTCTTACACCCTTGCCAGTGTTTAATGCTCTCTCCTCCCAATGAAATCTTGAGCTTCTTTTTCCTAATTTGTGAATAAAACATCTTCTGTTCTTCTAATAGCCACGCTTCTGCTACTTTCCTAATAAAAAGGCATGGAGCTACTTTTTTTTTTTTTTTTTAATTCTCAATCTAGCAAATAATAGAATCATAGAATCATTAAGGTTGGAAAAAACCTTAATCTGGTCCAACTATCACCCTACCACCAATGTCACCCACTAAACCATGTCCCTAAGCACCACGTCCAACCTTTCCTTGAACACGCCAGGGACGGTGACTCCACCGCCTCCCTGAGCAACCTGTTCCAATGCCTGACTACTCTTTCTGAGAATAAATGCCTCCTCATTTCCAACCTAAACCTCCCCTGGCACAACTTGAGGCTATTCCCTCTAGTCTTATTGCTAGTTATCTGTGAGAAAAGGCCGACCCCCAGCTTCCCACACCTTTCTTTCGGGTAGTTGTAGGGAGCAATAAGGTCTCCCCTGAGCCTCCTCTTCTCCAGACTAAACAACCCCAGCTCCCTCAGCCACTCCTCACAGGACTTGTGGTCCAGGCCCTTCACCAGTTTTGTAGCCCTTCTCTGGACATGCTCCAGGGCCTTGATGTCCTTCTTGTAGTGAGGGGCCCAAAACTGAGCACACTACTTGAGGTGCGGCCTCACCCGAGCAGAGTACAGGGGGACAATCACCTCCCTGGTCCTGCTGGCCACACTATTCCTGATAACAAGCCAGGATGCTGTTGGCCTTCTTGGCCACCTGGGCACACTGCTGGATCATGTTCAGGCGAGCATCGATCAGCACCCCGAGATCCTGTTCCTCTGCACAGATTTTGAGCCACTCTCACCCAAGCCTGTAGTATTACATGGGGTTGTTGTGACCAAAGTGCAGGACCTTGCACTTAGCCATATTGAACCTCATCCCATTGGCCTCTGCCCATCGATCCAACCTGTCCAGGTCCCTCTGCAGGGCCTTCCTACCCTCTGGCAGATCGACACTTCCCCCCCAACTTGGTGTCATCTGCAAACTTACTGAGGGTGCAGCAGTTTCTTCACCATCTCTCCAAGTCATTTTCCACTACAGCAATACTTATGCTCTCTTTACAGACCCTTTCGCCCCAAATAAACATCTCACAGTATCAACTCATCATGCATCAGTTCGGTCTCCTCATTATCAGATCAATTTTCTCTTCCAAAGAGACATACCATTTAGTATATATAAATCACATATAATTTGGTCATGCGTTCTAAAAAATAGTCCTGCAACTGTTTTCCACAACTGAACTTCATTCATCACAATTATTACAATTATATGTAACCATCAAATCTAAGCCATAAAGGTTGCTCTTTATGGTTGCTCTGGCTGAATACAGATTACTGAAGCTGGGTTTTGAAAATTTGTCATTTATTTACCTAAGTCCTACCTTCTAAGCTATTGTGATCTGATCCACACAGGCCTTGAAACTGATTTTTGAAAGAGGGCTTAAATCAGCTTTTCAAATGGTAAACTTTTATTTGGTACTTGTTTTAGAACTTAATTTAATTCTGCCTTTTCATTTACTGCTCTGTGCTCTGATGTCATCTGTTCTTCTTTTGATGTCATCTGTGTTCTTCACAGCTTGCTGCTGTGTGCTCTGACACAACTGGATTTGTGAGCTACTATTACCACAGAGGGAATACGTGGTCAACAAAAATTTCCTGACACTTTAAATAAGCAATGACTAATAGCTTTTTAATTATCCAAACAGTGACAAAAGTAAGTGATATTTAAGGTTACATTTTTCACTGTCTCTTTGTTTGTATGCACAAAGTATGCCCACATAGATGTATCAGCTAATTAGCTAAGCAGCTATTCAAATGCTTCCTCAAATGCCGCTCTGTATGTGCAAATACAGATTTTTCATATCTGAATGAATGTAAACACACAAAACAGAAGCCCAACAAAAATTTGGCTATTAATGCTAGAGGATATTGCATATTGAATAACAAAATCTAAGTTTTAATATTATAAATTATTGCTTAATACCCCATTCATCATTTGCGGTTTGTGCATGAAAAGAATCACATGTGATTCACTGAAAATAAATCTGGTTAGAGAGTACTATAAAATTTAGAATGTGCAAAAGCTCCCACAAATAGAACAAGCAGACCTGAATGATTAGTGCATGGAGACTATTTCAAACTTACTTTACTGACTTTATATTCCTTCTGTTCTTGGAACCTTTTCCTGTAAGTTATCTTATGCTCTAATGAATGTTACTCTAAGTCCTCCCATTTCTTTTTGTTCAGTTCTGCAAAATTTATTGCTTGAAACTTACTGTGAGTATCTTTAGCAGATACTTACATTTAACCTTACATATGCCCCCTTTTCTCATATAATCTTTTACCTTCTAGGACGAAGAAAAGTATCAAATTTCCTTTCTTTTCACTAGCCTTCTTTCTTCCTGTTAGATGGCATATGTAACCTTTAAGCTTACAGTTTACTAAATTAATAAACTGTCAGCACTTTTCAACTTCCATCAACATCTTTTCCCTCCACAGATTTATCTCAATTGATTACACCTTGGAGTTCTAAAAACCTTCAGAATTTAGTCTGCTGAAATTCAATACCAGTATGGGATGACATAAGGACAGTTTATAATCTTGACAAGAGAGTATGACAAATTTTGAGCACACAGCTCTGCTTAGCCCTGACTAGTTTTACTTCATTTACCGTGCAATGGCTACAAGTATACCTGAGGCACACTATATGAACCAAAAAAACCCAAAACATATGCCTGTCCTAGAAAAAATATTATTTTATTCCTTCATTCCTTAGTCAACAGATAAACAAGCAATTCTAAGTTTTTTCCTTCTAGTTCTCGCTTTTATAAGATTCCAAGTACTCTGGCTGAAATCACACCATCTGACTACTTTCCCTAACGTAGTTGGATATAGATTATTTTAATATCTTTCTTTAGGAGGGTGAGGCCACCAAGTTGTATACCAGATTACCAACATGCTGAAAAGTCAAAATTTAAGGAAACACTCTATACATCTCCTGCTCTAATTTTTGATCTGGAAATGAATATTTCTCATGCTGATTTGAACATAAAAGGGCCAGGTATATACGAAACAGCATCTCAGTTAGTTACACTGAGCTATTTTTCTTTATCTGGCCTTCTGTCTACTCAAACCACATCACTCCAGTTTTCATCAGCAACTATCTATCATTTGCTCAACACCTCATGGCAGCACTCCATGGCTTCTTCAAGGTGGCTCACAGAGCATGAGACCAAGCTCAAGGTAGCTTCAAGTGACAATAAAATCTGCAACTGGTCACACCAAATGTAACTTCTCTTTCTACTAAGTCCCAGTTTCCTCCTACCTGTACTTCCCCTCCCTGCCCTGCAGATATTTCAGAGCAGGAAGAAGTAGGTTATCTGAAGTGTCAGCCTGCAGATGTTTCCAAGATGTGTCTGTGGTTACGCAAAGATCTTCCTTTGATTTTGTCCAGCTCAGAAGCAGATGAAAGATATGAATTTGATGTGTAGACCTCTCAGTGAATAAGGAATTGGCTGCATGGTTGCACTCAAAGAGTTGCAGTAAACAGCTCAATGACCAGGTAGAGACCAGTGACAAGTGATGTTCCCCAAGGGCTGGTATTGGGACCAACACTAATTAACATCTTTTTTGGTTATGTGGACAGTGGCGTTGAATGCACCCTCAGCAAATTTGTGGATGACACAAAGCTGTGTGATGCAGTTGATATGCTGGAGGGAAGGGATGACATTCAGAGGGACCCTGACAGGTTTGAGAGGTTAGCCTGTGAAGTTCAGCAAGGCCAAGTGCAAGGTCCTGCACTTGGGTCAGGGTGATCCCAAGCACGAATAAAGGCTGGACTGACAGCAGCCCTGAGGAGGACTTGAGGGTATTAGTGAATGAAAAACTGAACATGAACTAACAAAGTTGTGGATGCCTCATCCCTGTAAGTGTTCAAGGCCAGGCTGGATGGGGCTTTGAGCAGCCTGATCTAATGGAAGGCATCCCCATCCATGGCAAGGTGCTTGGAACTAGATGTCTTCAAAAGTTCCTTCCAATCCAAACCATTCTATAATTCTATGAAAGTAAACGGACTTTTTCTTCATAATTCTTTCTTCTGTATGCAGTTACTCCTGAAATGCTTTTGAAATGTTTTCTAAGGATTTGGCTTAAAATCTTGGTATACTGCCTTCTAAAATTCTCCTCTAACGTATGTTATTTGCCTTGAAGCTGATAGTGTCTTTCCACTTTGGAAAAAACTTCAGTCAGCAGAACCTTGAGATTTTCCATTTCCAGACTAAAACCATTCAGTTGTCAAGGAAAGAATTAGGTCTTCTACAAAATGAAAGTTAGGGCACATGGTCCTGCTCCCACGGAGGAAATGAATCTGCTAAATATGGAGGTGTCATTTTGCACAGTGCCTTTTCAGAGCCAAAATGCCATATGATGTTGTTTAACTCTCCTTCACTCACATCCTCTCTGGAGGAAATCAGCTCTCTGTACTTTAAGTCCACTAAGACTTCCTAAAAATTTTGTACTTTACAACTGGTATCTACTTGCAGATGGATGTGTCTTCTCACTCTGCCCCAAGGTGCTGAAATACATTTTCAGTGCTTTAGGTGCCTTTAAAAGAAGCATATAGATCTTTTCCACAGATGTTGCGTTAGGTGATGCAACAGGGACATGGGCTCATGTGAGCGTCCATGGCAAATTAAGCCAAAGACACAAAGTAGATGATAGGGAGAAGGGGTAGTCTTTTGCTAGGACTGTCTTTTTGTCTCTGACTCCTTGTGAGTAGCACACAGGGTTGAGGTGGTGGAGGAAACCCATAGTGTTGTTCTGATTCCCTGCACTGCATCAGGGGAGCAGGAGAGAAAGGCAATGGGAGAAGAGCTAAACCTCTGCTATGCCCAGCCCAATTCTTTGCCTTTAACACTTGTTATAACAAAACAACAGCTTCACTACCTATCATTAAAGTTGAGCAGTACCTTCTGCATAAAGACAGACTCTCTGAAGTGCTCTACAACACCAACACCCACCTGGAGTCAGAACTGTCTCGTGCAATACTACTGAAAGCCCTTATAGCTTTGTCCCCGTTCTTCCCTAGCCACCCATGCACCCTAACACTAGCTTCCCACCCTTCCACAGTAAAATAAACCTTATCACCTATTACCCTCAAAAAATCTTTTTGAAATGGAAGCTCCAGCCAAGACCTCCCTCTCGTAACCTCACCTAAGTCTTCTCTCCTGCCAAGCCCTCCATGCCAGGTTACAGAAAGCACTCCTCTCACCACCTTGACTTGGGAAACCCATTGCTTTATCATGTTAATTTGTTATTTTTCATCCACTCTCACTAGATGAGAAGCAAGCTACATACCACCACTAATACAGGCGCTAACACCTAGGGCACAGTCCTGGGTTTAGGAGTTGATTTAGAAGCCTACAAATTAGGCATTGCAGACCCTAGCTTGTAAGCACCTATGTCTTATTTCAGAGATTATGCAGCTGGTGGCTGCAAAGCCACTTTAGATGGCTCTTTGAGACATCAGTTAACTCTCTGAATGGTTAAGTGAATGGGGACAAAACTTGTTCTTCATGTTCAGGACAGCAGGGGACTAAATATACTGCCAGGTGTGTGGATAAACAGCCTGAATACTGTTGTCCTACTTTGACCTGGTACCACTTGAAGTCAGAATACCAGTCTGTGCAGTTTTACACTAACTTCTTATTGTTTTGCTTACATTATGTCCATTTTAATACATTTGATGGCCATCTGAAATACCAGCAACAAATGGATCAAAGTCAGACCTCCCCTACTAGCCTTCATTAATATAAATAAGAGGTAAAAATCAGTGGCTAAAATAACATATTTCACTGGAATGTTCAAGGAACCTCATAATGCACAGTAATGGCTATCTTGCCCTTATGAGGGCAAACCCAGACAGTGCATTTTCATTTACATTCTGAAAATAAATGGTCTGATTTCTTTTATGCCTTTCTATACTATTTAATATAATTGCAGCTGTTTCCCTTGCTTCATTATTTTGCACTGAAAGCTCCAGTGATGCATAGAATAACTTAAAAATTGTAGTGTAGGATTATTCTGTAGTACAATTACATTTTTTTTTTTCAACAATGCTCCACTTTTAAGAATGCCAAGAGTGGCATAAAGTGACATACTCCTGTGGATTCTTCAGATTCCAGGTAAAAGATAATTAAGAAAATATTGCTCTCTATCAGGACTGCAAATTATTCCTGTGAACTCCTTTGAGATCTGCACTCTGTCTCAACAGTTCTGCCTGCAATTGAGGTTGATCAAGCTATGGAAAGTACACAGGCAATAACTAGGTTATTGAGAAGGAAGGTACTATCAAAATCCTTTAAATAGGTCATTATGGGCCTCATATAGCTCTTGTGACAAAGTTCAAGGCAATGACTGCAGCATGTGATGCCAGGATCCTGCAGAGATCTCTTAAGTGATGATGATGGAAGAGTACTGGAAAGAAAGATGAAATCTATCTTGTCAAAGCTACTGCTAACCCCATCATGGCCAGGACAGTAGTAATTGGCTTCTTTCTTGCTTCCAGAGAGATGCAATCAGAGTGTAAACAGGCATTAATCTGCAGAGCTCACCGCTGCATGTGCTACCATTGAGCCTACGCTTCATCTCACTTCTTGTGCTTATGTTAGCCTTTTACAATGAACAGCAACCTTACTTTATAGTTGTAATTAGCCAAGTTAGCCATACTTCCAGAGTAAAAGAAGAACAAATAGACACTATCCAATTTGCAAGGATATTCAAGTATGAATAATCAGAACAAAGGATGCCAAGGAAGCAAAAGGGGCGGGGGGGGAAATACAATCATGTCAGCAACACTCTTTGATTTTTAGGTCATCCTTGAAAAATCTTCTCAACTAAGAAGGGGAAGCAAGAAAAGTCCCCAGGGAAATGTTGACTCCAGAGGCTTAAGAGAAGAATCAAGCTGCCACCATTATATATGACAAATCCCTATCTGACTTTGGATTTTCAGGCTGATAAATGCATACAGCAAGGTAACCCCCTTATAACATATTTTTATAAGTAGTGCAGTTAACCCAGTTCATTGACGTATGAGTCTTGGGTGCATACACTGGTCTTGTCTCACTTAAGCTGAAGGAAGATACCTTCATTTGGAGAATAAATTTATTCTAGACAATCTTAAAAAAACACACCATCATTTAGAATAATAATACACTGTTGCATAAGCAGCTTGTTTGATATGAAACTAAAAAGCACACTTCTGAGAAGTATGCACACATACATCTACAGAATCTGAACAGGTGTTATTTGTCACAATCTACCACATAGACTATTAGAGACTACAGAGAAATGCAATAGTTATTAAAAATGATTCAGCACACTTATTAACATGACAAAGCATAGGAACTGTGAACTAGTAATTCAAATGCATGAGATTTAATAAATATAAGGTTTCTAAATGTTCTGTAAGGACCCACTCTTGAAACCCCTTCCTTCAGGTGTCCGTCAGGATACCTATGTATTCAGTAGCAATGTTTATGTGAATAATTACCAATAAAGACTAAAAGTCTTGCAGGATCAGACACTGAACATAAGCTCTTTTCACAAATTTTTATTTTAATGTTAGAAAAGAAATCAAATCAGAAGTTTTACCCTTGTTTAGCCCAAGGGCAATATGTTATCAATCCATGACTCTGAAGGTTTTAACCGTAGACTACAGTACAAGTACAAAGAAATACTAGAACAAGCATCTAGACCTTGGATGTGTTCTCATTTATACCAAAGTAATTCTGGACAGGCTCCTTTGATTTACATTAGCACAGCCAAAAAGAACATTCCCCTGCCATCTAGTCAGGAACTGCTTCCATAGCAGAGCCCTTAGCAGCAGTCTCCAGAACAAATTCAAGTCCTTCTGCAGTCAGATGAAACCTTCACAGCACGAAGCCTCATAAAACCACAAAGAGAGGTTGAACTCAGAGTAAGAGATTTAGTGAAATACTAAATTTAATACTAAACTGAGAATATTTTAGTGACATTTACATTAAAGAATAGACACACAAAAGGGAAGATTCACCATCTACAGTCCTACTCAGTGAAGTCCTTCCTGAAACACCTTTGATGACATGACAGACATCTAATACCAGTAAAAAATACAGCTGAAAGGCAACCCTGAATAAATGACCTTGAAAAGCATGAGAAAGAAGAACACAGCAAGAAAATTATTCTACATACAGAACTTAGAGGAAACCAATTATACGTGAACTCAAACTGGTATGCCTGGAGTTACTCTTCCTTTCTTGTAGGCTGAAGGGTGCATGTCTAATGCACTGCTGTGGAACCACAACTTTCCCTTATTCAACAAATTCAAGTTCAGCTGAATGGCACATAGGAGGAGATACATAAAACTTAACTTGGAAGTAAGGCTTTATATGTTAATGTGACTACTGCCACAGGAATTTTCTCTGTGTTTAAATATAACAGGGTCAAGGTTTTTAATGTGTACTTGTGGACATTGAGAGACATCATATAAATGAATTATAATATGAATTAAATTCATATTAATTCATTATGAATTAATTCATTAAAATGAACTGATTTGAATATAATTCAAAGTAAGCATATGTACACATCAACAGAAACCCCGAACAAGCTTCTTGTGGCTTCACTGACTGCTTAGGTCTGACAACTGGTGGCAGGTAAGATCGCTAAGATCAGTCATAATTCTGAACAGTGGGGTAAGCTTAGAACTAGCTTAGAACCAGGTCTATTTCTTGTAAACAAATTTACCAGTTCAGCTGATCAACAACGTTGTGTAGCCTGAAAAGATGGCAAAAGGTCCAGTAACAGTGATGGTAGTAGCTTTTCTGTGGAGACACATAGCAAATTTCTGCCATCAAAATATAACTGTAAATTCACTACAGAGAAAACTAAAAGATAAAAGGAAGTGAGAAGTAAATAAATATGGTATCAATCCTGATAATGTATCAAAATCTTCATAAACCAGAAACACTTCACAGTGACCGCCATAAGGAATAATTTCTGATGTCAGAATTACAAACTAGAACTTCTGAGGATGCTTTTTAATAACTGCTGGGAAATAATTGCTTTTTAATGTATTTCCTCCTTAAATCAATCCCATTATCAAAGGCAGTCTAGAAAGAACGAGAAATCATTCTTGACAGCCATGTAAAAATTTCATTCGAGCAGGTCAGAATAAAGTATCATCCTAACCTATACAGACTTTAGCCTTGGAATAATATTTGAAAAGCTCTAAGCTAAAGAGACTTGGCTTTCATTCAGACTTCTGTTGAATTAATTTATAATATGATTTCCAGAATCTCCAGCTTCCTGCCTTTATCACTTCAAAAAAACTGCACTGAATTTGAAGGAAAGCAACTGTTTCTACTGCTGTCCACCACAATCTGCTCAGCAGGGAGGACCTAAGGTTCATGCACTTCACTCTGAGAAGTTCAAAGACCCTCACCTTCCTCAAGCTCAGTCTGTCCCTTATTCTTTTGACCTTTCCAGTGTTTACAATGCACATCATTAATCTACATCCTTTCTATGTTAAACTGGCGTGTTCCTGTTGCTGTTGATGCTGAATATGGTGTTGTTACATTATTACTAACCCAAGTCAGAATCACTTTAGCTGTAACCGAATTTTCAGTTTAGATCTGAATGAAGTTCTTCCAGCTCAGGCCAGTAACAGCCCAATAATCCCAAACCTACTTGAACCAGCAGCAGTGTAAGGCACAGAAACCAGGGCTCATGATCTGACTGAGCAATGGCAAGGGACAGACAGAGGAGGAAGAGGTTTATCCTAAATCTGACTCTTCTCCTCTTTCCTTGATCTGTCCAGTCTCTTCCTAAACATTTTAAAATTACATATGTCTTATAATCCAGACAGTGGGGTAAATATACATAAAACAACAAGATGTGAGGAATTTGCCTTGCAGCCAACACGCAATGCCTGCTTTACAGTACACCTTAGAAACTGCATTTTCAGCTCACTACAATAGTGTCTGACTGGAAACGTAAAAACAAAAAATCACAGTGTGGCAATGGACTGGCTTCTCAGAAAATTGAATTTATTTATCATTCCTCTCCCAAGTTTCCAGGGGACCATGCTCAAATTCTGGGCGGACCAAGCACAGCCAACAAACATATTTGTCAGCTCCCCTTTCCACATGGGAAGGGAGGCAATGACTGGATATGAAACTCAGCTCAGACAGAGAAAGGTATCACTAGCACACCCACTGCTGTTCTTGTGGGGCTCCTGTTCAGCAAAGGGAGTGTAGAACTACACTTGGACATCCTGGCACAGGACAACTCTGAACCCAGGCAGCCCTAAAGCTGACCAATTATTCCCTGACCTATTGATATCAATCTATTCAATCTACTAATAGAATCATCAATAGAAGGCTCAGGCAAATGGTTCTAACTCAATTGTCAAAACAACCCAACACCATTGATCTTTCAAAATGCTTCCTGTGGGTAGCATCTCAGCCTAAACAGTATTTGTTTCTTCGAGAATTGTGAAGTTCTGAAAAACAAGACTATAATAACCTCAATAATCTCTGGCATGTGTAATTCTTTACCTTCTGAAGTGATGCTGAAAGGATATGTTTTTAATGCTTTATTTTTGTTTAGTCTTTATTGCTTTAGTATTCCTGAAATCTTCAGTACAATATTTTTCCTTTTAAATATTTGTGTTCTTTCCCATTTTTCTAATATTGATTTACTTCCTGCCAGCTGTGCAGAGCTCCAATTTAACACATTTTAGTTGGATCCCTTGTTTTCAACAAACTTCACAAGTTCTACCAAGAGTGCTCAGAAAATGAAAGGTACTAGTTAACCAAGTAACATGGAGAACCATTATTTGTGTAGATATCCTGTAAGCACAGCAGCTTTGTGATATTTTTTCCCAATAGCTGGCATCACAGTTACCAGTATTAATGATCCTTATTATTTTTAATTTTGGTTAAGACAAAAGAAAGACAAAGAGAAAGAGATCATTTGGCACCTTTTCTACTCAGGAGTAGAAACATTTTAAAGTGACTCAATTCAGTTATAGTAGTCTAAGCTCCTCCTTTAGTTTTCTGTCACTAGGAAAACATGCCACAAACCTCAACATCTATTTCACTTCAGTATTTTAAATTTTATCATCATTATGGTTCTGAAATGGCAAATATGTTGGTATAACCTGAATGTTTAACAGAGATGTCAGTTCATGTTAGAAAGTTGAGATACTGTATATTCCTCATCTTTTTTTCCAGGGTGAAAAAAAATACAGAGATTGTAAATATTTAATCAGAACAATGCTCCAGAAATTGCTCTTCAATGGAATACATGCACATAAAGTTACTGGAAGCAGTACTAAAAGCACACTGTTTTTTAGTATGATATCATAGATGATTTTTGGTTTGGTAAGGGCAGAAGGACAATAATGAGAAAGTGGAGGGACTGTGGCCCCTCTCTCATCTTGAATAACAAGGGGAGCATCCACACATTCTGCTGGCAAGCCAGGGGAAAGCTACACACAGACAGAGAGCACTTGTCTCATATCAGACAATATGACCAGTGCCAGCATCTTCAAAATACATTTTTTAAAATCTCGGTTCTACTCAACATTTAACCACATTGCACAGAACCTGAATTCACTTTCGTATCTTTGGGGAAAAAAAAAAAAAAAAAAAAAAAGAAAGAGGAACCAGGGAAAAAGTCTAAAAAGTCTTCCACAGAGCAAGACAAGCCCACAAGATTATACAAGAGGAAAAGAAACAAAAGTCTGACTTCCCACATAGCTAAACTGCATCCTGAAATGGGAGATAGGTTCAGCTGTGGTACAGAACAAGAATACAAACTCACCAGGAAAGAAGTATGAAGTGACTTGAAGTTGTCTAGTTTAATTAATGAGTACCTAGCAATGCCTGACTGACAAAAACAAAACATTAAAGTCCATTGAATATAAATGGTGTAGTATTCACTGTGATGAAGACATTAATCTGAGTAGCGAAATGTCTAAGTCACATTAACTCTGAACTGATGCCTTAATTGAGCAAATGAACTACTCAATGCAATGCAATACACACTGTATATTTAAAGAGGTACCTGATCAGAGCGCACAGGGCTTTTTCATTTTTTTGGAATACTACAAAAAAAATTGAAAAGAAACAATCTCGACGCTCATCACCTACATACATCTGACAAAGTTTCTGAATCCCCTAATGAGACCTACCCGTATCAAAAACTCAAAAATTCTGGTCCTAGAGTGCCTATGTAATTTTTAAAATAGGAAAATGCCTCCTCAATCACTTAGACATTTAGAAAATGTTTAGAGTTTTCACTATCTCCTGTTTTCTGTTTCTTCCCTTAATAACACTCAAATCAGAAATTTATTTTATTGTCTGTTCAATCTCAAGATGCTGCTGCCCATATTTCTGCCTTGCAAACTATGTGAGGACATGGTGATCACATCCAATTCCGTCCTTCTTCCAGTTGCTCAAAATAAGCAACCAAAGAGTTGCCTACAAGCAAGTTAACAAGACAAAAGCTGTGCTCAGACTTCAAAAGACAATACTTACTCTGCTTATTCTACTCACCGTCTGGATACGCTCACCCTGTAGCAACAGTGCTGGTGCATGGTGTTAGTGTAGGTTAGATACCATATATCCAGTTTCCACCAGCTTTTCTGGCCCTAGCTTCTCTAATTAGACAGGTCCTGTGCTACAAAAGTATGACTTTTTTTTTTTTTTACAGAGGGTTTTCACAGCATATAAAAAAAAAAGCCAACACTGGCTTGTATGTTTCCAGACAGAAATGGGTTCAGTGCCCGATGCAGGATGGATTACCTAGCAGCAACCTCAGACTGTTCTGAAATCATAGTCAGGCATTTAAAGTTACTTCTCTGAGAATCAAACACAACAGCAAAGAAAGGGGAAAGGCAAAAAAGCATGCAATGACCATTGTGATCCTGTCTAAGCATCTTGTTCCAGAAAAAAATGCATCTGTTCACTTCTCTGTTCTATCAACACAGCACTATTAAAGGAGAAAATAAATAAAAAAGTAGAACGTGTTTTAGGGCTTCAAAACTGAAGCCACAGAAACAGAGGAGGGCTCTGTTAATAAGGACAGCAGGTCTGGGCACCACTAGAGTTACTCATACACAGGGCTGTATCCAATTTAAAAGCTGAGCTGAAAGTTTCCCTTGCATGCCATTTTAAAACCATTTCATAATTAAGCCCTAAGAGATGACAGACATTTACTGACAGTTAATGCACTGCTGCTAATAGGCAT
This sequence comes from Cygnus atratus, assembly GCF_013377495.2. NCBI lineage: Eukaryota > Metazoa > Chordata > Aves > Anseriformes > Anatidae > Cygnus > Cygnus atratus. The sequence continues at coordinate 48,215,945 of NC_066363.1, forward strand.
AGGAACAGAGGTGCAAGGGCAAGTGCTGTTAATCTCCTAACAAGTGCAGTTGTGTCTCGGATACACACTGCGTGAAAATATCTGGCAATATTGCTAATATTATCTAAAAGGCAGAAGTCTTGAGATTTCACAGAAACCGACACACTGATTAAACAACCAAAATAACAGTGACCTGGAAAAAATCTGAGACAATTTGCTCGTTTTTAACCCTCTTCTTCCACATAGGGAATGATGTATAAAAAATGACTACCGTCCCTTCCCCTGCCCCATTTTGTCCTTTAGCAGTATCAAATCTGATCTTTTTTGCTTGGCTAGAAACCTTCCCGGGATCCAAAACAAGTGGGGATGTCTGTCAGCTTTCCCTCAAGGGAAGGGAAGTGCTGAATATTCAACCGTAGGTTTCTTTCTAAATGCTCTACTTGCTTGTTTTAGGGAAGCCTTAAGAAGAGCAAACAGAAGAGGTCTGAAATCCTCTGAACAAAGTTGAATTCCTCCTCTGAATGCCATCCCCAAGTCATTTCAGAACCACAGAAATAGCAGGGGTGGAAAAGCAGATTTGGAAGACACCAATCCTTCCGAAACGGCTTTGGTGCTGGAGGCTGTGCCAAAAATATGCCCTCACGTGAAGGTTTCCCGTTTTTTAAGGACCCAACCAATCTTCCCCAGGAAAAAAAGTGACAAAAAGTTCCTTTGTGCAAAAGTAACTCTGGCACCAACACTTCCAGGAAAAGAGAGCTCGTCTCTTATGGAAAAATGCCATTAGAAGCGATCAAGGTTATCAAGGGTCTCACAGACAAAAATCTTCTTCCCTGGGACAAATCTTAACCCCTGCTTTCGGGACGGCACATTAAAACTGTACAGTGTGGTTCTGAATCAGTAATAATCATAATTATTCTCAATTTACAGCCAGTTCTTACCGAGAATTTGTCAACACTCACATTTTCTAAGACGTTTAACAAATCATGACTACGACTGACGTGCATATTCAGAGCAAAAATTGCTTAAGATCCAGACTGAAATTCATAATCGCGTTGGCTCTACATGCTAGTCAGCGGCTGTGGCAACCCGACCGAGTATTTAATAGATCTTAAGACCTCGGAACCCAGCGGGGGCTCTGCCTATGCAAAAAGTACAGGATTTGGGGCTCGGGGGTAGTCTCCTGCCAGAGCACGCTATCTCCGTGCGTCGCCGAGCCCCCCCGACGCCCCCCGTTACCTTCAGCCGCGGAAGGAGGGGCCGGCGGCCGGCAGGAGCGAGCGGGGCGCCGACAGACCCCGGGCCGAGCCCCCCCGAGCCCGGCGCCGCCTCAGGGCCCGCGGGGAGGTCCCTCACGGCCGCGGGTCCCCGCACGCCGCGGTCCCCTCTCACCTCAGTCGCTGCCTCCTCGCCGCCGGGTGCTCTCGGCTCCATGGCGGGCCCCGCTGGCTGGGGATGGACTCGGCGCCCCTCCGAGCGCCGCCTGCCGCCGGGGGCTCGCCTCTCCCGGGACAAGCTCCCGTGCCAGCCGCCGCACGGTGCCGGGGCTGCCTAGCGGAGGGGCTGCCCGCAGCCCTTCACCGCCGGGCTGGGCGCGGGGAGGCGGGGAGGCAGGGAGGGACCTTCCGAAATCGTGAAGGCGCCCTCCCGGCTGACGGGTTCGCCCCTGTCGCGCCGTCCATCTCGGGTAAGTTCACCCCGTTCCAAAACCCTCTCGTAGGATCGGTGCAGCGGCTGCAGCTCGGCTCCGCCAGGCGAGAGCTGTCAGCGAGCCCGCACCGCGAGCGAAGTGCTTTCCGCGCCTCGGGAGAGCCGTCTTCTTCCCAAGTTTCTGCTTAACTCTGGTGCACCTGCTGTGCGGCTACGTGCGGGGAGCCCGCCGAGGAAACGCATTTCGAGGCAGTGCCTCAGGACCCCAGCAAAGCGCACCCCGGGGGGTGTGCAGAGACCCTCTTCCAGGTGCCAGTGGGGTGTGCAGCAGCTGTCGGACCAGCAGAGCCAGGAGCAGCGTTCACAGACGGACAGGGACAGTCATTTCCCTGCCTGAAGCCTGTGGTCTGCATGCAGGGATTCAGGAAGATGTACAGCCTTTTGATGACAGTGTGTGTTCAGGGTCTGCCCATGTGTACCACTCCACCGTGCAAACAGGAAACATAATGCCTGCAATTTTTGTGTTTTTAATAACGAGAACACCGTCCTGGACTTCCTTGCATCAAGTTGTTCTAGGCACCTTATTTGCAAGAGGGTTTGAAATATGTTTCCTGAGGTACCTCCTGTCTCCTTACCCAGTTTCTTCAAAATGTCTCTGTGCTTAGTATCTGGCTCCTGATTTTTGTCGGTCTTTTTAATTTATTTACTGTGTATGGTAGCATTCATTCCAATTTCTTTTGGTATTTCTTCTGCCCCATCTCCTTGGGGAACCTTCTGGCTAATACTGGCTTCTGTTAGGGTTTTTGCCTCTTAAGACCAAAGCAAAGACTGTATTTGTATTATTAGTGTCTTTTCTATGTTAGTGAATCTGATGCAAGAATATAGGAACCGTCAAACCTGATTAAAAACTGCCAGTCTCTGGCAGCCCCTTGCCTCTGCAAGAAGCCAGCTCTGCACGTCTCAGAGAAAACAGCAAACCCTTATCTGCTGTAAGCAGCCCTGAGGATGCCCACTTACAGAAGCTTGGTGAAAGAAGACAGTGGGTTGCACATCTCATGCTGTATGATGTTCTCTGTCCCCATTTAGTTGTGTTTGAACAATCTGTAGGCATTAGGGAGGTTCTCTTTGTATGTACATAGACATTTCATCCTTCTACAAGTTATTGCTTACATTTAATACAAAAGTCCATCAGGTCTCAAGGGAGTACTTCATTGTTCTTAAGTATCTGATTTTCAAGGTAATATTGAAGAAGAGGTCATCAATTTAAATATATTGCCTTCTAAGTTCATTTCATATTCTCTTCTTGCTTTTTGGAAAAAAAGAACAAACAGGACCACCCCTTCACCCTTCTGTGTGTCCTTCTCAGCTCTTTCTTGGCACTCCTTCTTGCATTCTCTCCATGAATCATCGCCTCAGCTCTCCCATTGAAGTCTGTGGCAGTGAGACAGGCATCTCAGGATCTGACCTTGTTTTCACCCATACTAAAGAAATATCCAAAACCACTTGCCTTTCTCTCACAGCAAGATCTTTTTTTATTTTGTTTGCTGCCTGGCAGCACACACAGCCCAGGACATATTTCCGCTGGCGTGAGATTTCTACCCATTTACTTTCCAATGTTCTTGTGTTTATTTATCCACTTAGCTTCACCATATACAGCTGGTGTTTTATCAAAACGTTCTGAGTTAAAAAAATGCTGAAGCATACCTTTATTATTTCTTCCTCTAATTTCTAACCAGTAATTTGAGAGTCTATGGACATTAGGAGCCCAGTTCTGTTCATGTGCAGGTGAACTTCAGAAGTTAGCTTTTGGCTTGCAGTGGGTCAAGCCATTCTGCGTGCAGTTAGTTGGGTGTCCCAGAAGTGAAAAGTGAGCATGACTGTACAAGACTGTACAAGTGTAATTTCATGTCTGAATATGTCCAAAGTATTTAACAGTGTCTTTATTCTCCAAATTCCACTGAGTTCCTAGACATCTGAACAAAATTCTCTACTAGACTCTATAACTGTGATGGTGAAGAAGGCAGGATAAAGAGCAGTATGCCATTTATAGGGTCCACGCCACTTACCCTCAAAAATACACATCCAGTTTTACAAACAGATGGAGAAAAGGTGGCATTGAGCACTTCACTGGTTTGGACAGGATCATAGTTCTACATTCATGGCAGAACTGATGTTGAAAGCCAAGTCTCCGCCTCCAGTCTTCTTCACACGGTGATGTTGCCTTTGTGTTGCTATGTGCTTGTGTTCCTTACGGGCCGTCTCATGCATGTCTTTCCATGCCTCCTCACACAACATCCACAACTGCAGCAGGGAGGCTGTACACTCCTTTTCAATCCTACTGAAGACCATAGCAGCAATACTGGGCCACAAATCAAAATGCAGAATGGCAGCTTTGCTTCATGCCCATGCCTGTAGAAGAGCGGGAGAGCTACAGTTCATTCTTACTCCTGTTCCAGTGCTTGCCTGAGGTAAATGTCTCAGGTTTTCTTTACAATCAAGCCTTCCTATTGCAACTAAAAAGACATTTCTATGGTTTTCTCTGAAGAGTTATTTTTTACATGAATGTATGGGTACAGCCTCACCATTCTTCCAGTTTAAAATTTCCAGTTTCTAGTTGGTTTAGTTGCTTCTTCTTCAAATGAAATTATCACCTCAAGTCCCAATTATGTCAAAGAAAGCATGGTTAAATGCTTTGCAGATGTGTTTGCCCATTTCTTCCTGATCCATTCTAGTGTTACTGTTGCTTCTGTTCCACAAAAGCTACAATGACAGTGACAGGGCAAACACCAAAGCCAGGGCATACATCAGTTTGACTTGTTTAATTTGTTTAAAATGTCTTAAATAACCATTTAGAAAATAAATTAAACTTATAAACTTAAAATCATTTACACCTGACATGCTTGCAGTGCTCACTGAGACCTACTTTCCTAACGCAGAAAAAGCAGTTTGTAGTGCAATCCTTAAAGGTTTGTTATCTGAAAACTGAGAAAAAATAGACTGTTATCCAAGAGCTATCAAGAGGGAAAGGCTGCCATATTCTAGCTTTACTGTAGGATCATCCCTAACACTACTTGCTTGTTGCTTTCTCTAGATTATTTTATCACCTTGGTTGTTATTACTGCCATGATGAATTGATTTAGGATTTGTATTATGTAATCCAGAAAGGATTTTGTGGGGTCAATAAAATGTTTCAGATGGGTGTTGAAAAACACTCTATAAATATTTTCACCTTCCTGGGACTCTTTTGTGAAAAATAGTATTAGGGATTAAGGTTTATATAGGTATTAGTACTCCTGTTTTACAGATGGAGAAACTGAGACACCATGATTAAATTACTTCACTGGTGACCAAAGAAATGGGACATGGCTTTAGGCAGTAAGAACCCATACTAAAGCTGCAGAGTAATTTTGCAGTTTCATCCTGGTGGCCCAGTCAGCCAGGTTGTGTTATCTGGAAACCGAATTGTCTCCTTCTGTCTCAAAGGGTAAATTGGAAGTCTTTGCAGGGGACATGCCTAGAAACACCAGCATCAAGCAGAAGCTGAAGCTGATGTGCTATTCTCATGTAAAAAGATGAATCCCAAAAGAGAGAGAAAGGTGATGGGTGACTGTGAATTTTGACTGCCTGTGATGTGTTGTAGACTGTGTCGACGGGTATAGAAACTCACTCCTCAAAATAAGTGACAGAGATAAAAGGAAGCCCCAGGAAGCCTGACTCCCACTCCTCAACTCTAATAGCAGAGAGAAATCCCAGAGATGGTAAGTGAAAGTGTCTGTGAAGACTGTCAAAAACCATTATTGCAGTAATTTTGATAGATTGTCACAAAGTATTGCTGAGTGTGCTTTTGAAGGGACAGAGAGACAGACAGCAAAATTTTGGTACCTGTCATTGAGATAATTATTTCTGTAGCTATAAAGAGGGAAAAGAATGGGAAAAAAATGAGAAAGGAAAATGAAACATCGCTTGCTTCAGGTAAGAGTGATTTTTGAAATAGGAAATAATTAATTCAAACTTTGTTTGCATGACTGCAGCCAATTCCTTTCCAGGTACCTGATGTGAACAAAGTTCTTGGAGCTGAGAAATTATACTACAGATAGCAATGCAGTGGGGAGGGACAATGTAACTGTATCAGTGACAGCAGTGAAGAAAATAGAGTAGTTTTTCCCTCAAGCTATTTGTGAGTGAAGTGCTCATGTGCATGTGCAAAATATTAACAATTTGTTATAACAGTGGCCAGACATATATAAATATAATATTTTTTCTGTGTATTTATGTTGTTTTGTTAAAGAAGAAGGATGTAGAGCTTTCTGCAACCTATATGTAGGAATTATATAACCAGCTGCAGGCAGGATGTACTTTTTATATTAAAGACAATTTTTCAAAGTATTTCAGGGAAAATTACCCAGGCTGTAAAATCACAAGAGTTAAGTAAACAAAGGAAATTAAGAAAATGACAAGACATCATAGAGCTACCGCGGTGATTGGCTCATAATCACTCTATATCCTTTTTGTGTGGAAATAATATTGCTGTGAGTTACAGCTCTGGTATTTCCTCTTTTATTAGACATCAGGTTATGTTATTGCAGATTTGCTGAGAGTCACAACGATGAATTTGGGTCTCTATAATCTTTTGTATCCAGTTCCAAGACCACAGTTGTAACAAACACAACACAAGCTATTTCCCAATTAAAGCTAAACTCAGATTTAAGGCAGTATATGCAAATCTACACTGAAATGGAAATCTCATTAAACTCATTATGTATGAAAGTGTTTATTTTCTCCTCATTGTGTTAATCTCCAGAGGGTAGGTGGGGCGGAGGGGAGTGTAGCTCTTCCAAGCAAGTAACTGTTAGCTCCTTGGCTCTCTGATTTGAAAATGAGACCTAGGCATACTTATTAACAGTATCTATCAAACCAGGAGCCTCTGGAGAGTGAAACATACAGTTATATTTCAACTACTTTTTTCCAGCGGGGGTGAAAATTTATGCTGTGACTGTCCCCATGTACAGATCTGACCAAACTGCCAATCTCAGGTGGATAACAGCATTCCTCCCATCCAGGCAGCAATGCTGTTCTGATTGTAGGCTGTGCCACACGTTCAGAAATTTCTTGTCTACAAAAGGTTTGAATGTAAAAATCAGCATATGTCAGCCTCCATGTTGGCACAACAAATCTCATCAGCCAGGCTCAGGCTGAAAAGATATTTTGCTAGTGTCAGGATTTGCCCACTCAAAATACCAAGACAGAAAACATTCTAAAAATGGGAAGAAATACAGTGCCTAAACTGCAAGGAATTTTGAAAACAGGTTTCATCTCTCAAAGCAGACATAGGCACCTGAGACTCTGAGATGAAATGATGCTTACTGAATAAAGACATGCTCAGGCAGCCAAACAAACGAGGAAAAATCCAACAGTGTTGATCCTACCCTGCTTCTGGCAAAATTTCAACCTCAAGGGTTAATGCTTCGTTAACACGATTTGTTGTGTAAATTCAACATTCACCTGAAGTATTATATTTGCTGTATTACAGGCTTTGCAGTCTGAAGTCTCTTAAGAAATTTGGCTGAAAATCCAGGACAATAAGAGAATAATAATATCAGGATGATCTCTATGGGGTTTATCTACACTGTGGTACTCAAAAAATAATCCAAATTAACTGGTTTCAGATTTTTTTAAATGGATCATTAAACCAAGCTAAGTTCCTATGTTGACTCTTAATCAGAACTCAAGTTTTCTCATTAAATTGTAGTTTATTTTGGAAAATGCAATAGGAGAAGTACATCCTCTTTAAATCTGAATGTCAATACACAGAAATTTGAAACAGTTTAACAAAACCATTTTGAAAGTTGATTCAGATTAATGTTTAATAATTTCAGCATTGCAGCCTTGTGGAAGCTTATGAGCATGGGAAACTTAACTGACTGTAAAGCAGCTTTCAAATTGTCATTGCAGGACAATATTCCACTTTCACAAAAGAGTAAACTACCGCTAGGAGTGGTCTGCAGAAGGAGTTAGTATATAGTAGTGTTTACCATCCCACTTCACAGTAACTTTCTGCATAGATATGCATCCAAATAGATAGAATAGATATAATGTACGTATTATTCAGCTTGCTTAGCACATATTGCAGCACTTCAGGTACAAAACAGATCAGAGGACAAATAGTAAATGAAGGCTATGTCAACATTAGGAGGAAAATGGTGTGGAGGACTCAATATCTGCACTCTGCATTTCAGGAGTTTTTAGTTCAGACTAGCTGCAGCATGCTCCCAGGGACTCCGTGCCCATTAGTAGCTGAAGCACGTCTTTCAGTTCAGTTCCTGCAGAAGAGCTCCAGGTCAGGCAGTGTGAACCCAAGAAGAGCAAATGGGGAGTATCAAGAACTGTTTTCAAAAGCATGGTCCTAAGCCGAATGGTGATGCTAATGCAGACATACCCAAGTAGTGCATGTCTTACACAGATGGGCTAGTCTGATGTGAACCTGGGCTCACTGGGAGCCTGGGCTGACCAATGTCCTAGAGACCTGCTAAAGGATGGCTCAGGGAGTCTCTGCATTAGCATTTTCCATTTTGTGGGACAAGGATGCAGAAGAGCACTCTTTATTTTGATGCCTGTGGCACCATTCAAATTGTCACAGCACTTGATGTGGAAATAAAAGCGACTTTGTCCAGAACACGCATAGCACTCTGTTACAAAAAGCATGTCATAAAGGCTGCATTGAGAACTGGTCCTGAAGCTTTTCCTCACCAAGTCTGTTTGCCATGAGAAACAATAAATCAAATAGCACTGGAAACACTGGACTCCCATAAGTAATAAACATGCTGCCTGCAGAATTCACTAGGCAAGTGGTCAGTGAGCTTAATGAATTTGACTGTGTCTTTTTAAAGACTTCACATTATTAATAACATTTTCAGCTTTCTGTGTTAGCTGAAGTTACTGCAGAGCCTTTGAAACGGATTTAAAGGTTCAGGAAGGGATGTACTACCATTGTACTACCATTGACTTTAGCATTTCTTTTGTTAGCTATGTACATTACTGTGAGTATCACCTTTCAGCCTTTAATCTCTCGCCACTGAACAAAAAAGAAACAGGTAAATAATTTCCTCATGTTGCAATTAATGTTTAATGTAGTGCTGGCATATGTGGCTTTTTTTCCTAAGAAAACAGACCTACACTTCTAGCAGCCTGCAACATAAATTAGAGAAAAGTGTGAGGTTCAGCAAATGTGTTTGTCCTCTTTACATAGCAATTAAGACAGAAAAGAAAACAGATGGCCGCAGGTGGGTCCCAAATAGCTGTGGTTATGTTCTGTACAGAAATCTCAAATATCCAAGTTATTACACAGTTACTTTTTTGGATTCTGGTGCACATAAGAGGTAGGTGAGGGGCTTTCTGAAAAGCAAGATGCACATTGTGATTCTGTCAGCTATGGATTTAAAAAAAAGAGAGAGTTAGGATTTGCAGAAGACCATGTGGATGCAGACATCCGGAGAATGGGGAGAAGAATGCCATTACCCCATTAATTCTGGCATAGTTCACATTAACAGTGTGTCTTAAAAAACAAAACAGAATTCCACTAAGACTTGTAGAAGAAGGTTTGATGTATGTTGCATTGCTTGTGAACTTGAATGATGTTTAAATGTCTATTTGCAAATGACAGTGGGTCAACCATAGCATGAAGCAGAAAAAAGCCACTGCAGTGAAGAACATGAGTAATTTCAGTGGTGGTACCTGCAGAATTATTTAAGTGGATTTGTGTGATAGCTGAGGCTTTTTTTCATAGTGTTTAGCCTTGATGAGGGTAAGACTGATGTATTCTCTGCTCTGCTTATCACATTTACTGCTTAATAGCAATGGAGATGCTCAAAACATACAAACAAAAAATTGTCAGGAAAGTCGAGTGATTGCATTACCAGGTAATGAACGCCCAGAGTCACCAGCAGTGTTTCTGGCAAATAGCAAACAAACACCAAACTTCTGAATTCCCAGAGGTGGAGGTGATTGCTCAGAAACACTGGCAGGGATTCTGCCAGCGGGAAGTGTTACAAAAAAAGCCAATTGCCTTTGGCTCCTTCTCCCTCTTTGTAATGAAGGAACCTTTTCCATTTCCATAGAGCAGGAATTGCTGTGCAGGAGAAAGGAGGACAAGGAAGCAGATGGAGTGAGGTGGTTTGTCAAGGAGCAGCAGCCATTTCAGTTGTCTTTTGCTCATTTTCTGAAGTGCAGCTAGTTTCAGATTGAAGGTAGCTTGGGAAAAAGAAGTGGTTATTAGGCTGTTTGGGAGCTGGCATACTGCCTCTCCTCAACCAACAATTAACTTGAGCTAGAAGATGAGGCTGCTACTTTGTGAAATGCTTATTGTCATTTAATGGTCATGACAGAGATGAGACTGCTGGAAAGTGCAAAATTGACTCACTTAGGCAAGTCACAATGCAACCAACACCATCCACAGCAGAATCAAACCATACTTTGTGCTGGGAAATTCTTGTATTGAACCACTGAAAGCAAAAGATGTCACTCATTTTTCATTGCCCTCTCTCAGCTAGCTACTTTCGAGATGTGGTTTTATTAATTCAAATAGAACCCAACAGTCATTTTTATGTGTTTTTGATTTTTTTTTTATCCCTTTTCAGAATGACACATCCCAGCAGCCCATAAGCCTTTTTGTTTGATGGTGCATATTGAGCAGACGTCTTTGCTTAACCATTCACATATATCTCCCCAGGACGTTTTTAATTATTATTATTTTTAATTTTTAATGGGAAAATGACACCTCATTTAGAGCCCAACAGCACACCTGAAAAATTCGTATGAGTTTCATGTGAAACACCTCTAGGTACAGTGTGAAAACAGAAGGTTTACTTGACTGAAGAAGGTCATTTTATAGCAAGACATCTCTCATTCTAGCTATCTATCTTCAGTAAAACCAAGGTAACAGATGAAATGTCACTAACAGCCTTCATACTTTTCCTTTTAATTAATGATTCTTTGAGTGAATCAGCAAACACATAAGACTCACCTTTATTATGAGTAATTTGCTACTAAAACCTATTTCATTATTTCAGTTCAATGGTGCTGTTGCTTCCTTACAGTACACATTTGCAAAATACTCTTTCAAAGCCCAAAAAGAAATTAAAGTTGATTAAATACGTAGTACATTGCCAAAAGGTACATGGAGATTGGCACAAGTATCTTCAGAATCTAGAAATGTTTATTTATTATTCTCTTCTAATGGGGGTGGGGGGTGGGTGGGTTCTCTGCCCTTGGAGGGTCCAGAGAAGGATGTCATCTTGTTCAGAGCTGCTAACTAGGAAGACAAAGGCTTCACTTCCACATCATGTAGATTAGTGAAACTGGATATTTTGTCTACGAACACAGGTCAAAGCCCTGGGCAGAATCAACACCCAGTTGGTGGGATTTGGCTCCTTTTGGGGTGGCAGTCCTGTCCCTGGTGATTTTGGACAATTATTAGTCTGTCCCAGTGCAGACCAGAAACCATTTGGAATGTCAAAACCCTTCAGCTTCAACTTTTTCTTGTGCTGCTAGTGAAGTTGATGCTGCATGAAAAGGAGAGCGTTTTTCCTTCTTCATCCATCCTCCAAATATTTTTAGTTTCTGTAATCACTCCATGGGACCATTCTTCATTAGCATTTTTGCAGAAGGTGTTAATCTAACACTTTTTACGTAGCAGTAATGTTTCTAAAAAATGAACAATAACACCATTATTTTCTCAAGGACATGCTAGCCAGATAACCTTATTTTGTTCGTCATGGAGCTCCTAAGCTGTTAGCAAAGGATGTCGTAGATGTATCTTCTTTTTCCTTCCTATTCTCCTTTTTGTGAGCTTATTTTTATAGCAAACAACTGTGTTTTAACCTCTTGGTACCCACTACCTTTAAGGCAGAAATATAGAGAAAAGAAGGCATTTAAGTTCTACTACAAGTAAAAGCTACACTGATGCAGCACAGAAAAAAGGGCACTCCCTGCTCGTCATATGCCCCACTGAGTGCTTGAGCTGCAGGGGAAGTATTCTGGAAGTTACTACAAAGATCTGTAGAGTTACTACAAAGACCTTGCTGCTGAGAAGGGCTGGAAGCAACTATAGCAGCTGGCCTTCAGCTGGCCATCAGGTACTAACCTCAACACACTTAGCCTTTCAGGGCTGCAATTTTTCTTCCCACCTGTCTTCCACAAGTTTATTCCAAGACTCGAGACATGATAAATTATAATTTGGGTTTAATATTTGCATTTCTTTCATTCAAGATATTACCAAAGATGTTATTCTTCCTTTATTTTTTTTTTATTTTTATTTTTTGATAAAAATACCATGCTTTCCTGTAATCTCATTAAAGTCAACAGGTTTGTCTGAGCTTACACCAAGGAATTATGCCTTTGCTGGGCATTTTTCTCATTTTGCGTCTCCTCTGGCTGATAAAACCTTGATCTTTCTCCGAAATCTGCATAACTTTAAAACACTGAATTAGTCTATTTCATATGACCAACTTGTCTTCCTCACCTCCTATCTCCTCATTGTGAATTTATAGGTCATTCTGCCTTGCAAACTGTTATGGGGGGGAAGGAAGATGTCCCACAGCTGGGTCTGAGGGTCCCAGTTGTCTGACTGGAAATTCGTGCAGACTGGCAGTCTGACAGCTGTTCATCTGCTCCCTGACCCAGAGCTCTAGAGGGAAACCACCTCAGTGACATCAAGGGTGACATGGTGTACCAGAGCCCCACCACACGACTAGCTTAACTCTTGTGCTACTACAGCATCTGTCAACTAGCTTGTCTGTGGAAAAAATAAATCATTTACCTGGGATGTCAATTAAAAAAAAAATCGCACAAAAAAATCCCCCAACCAGCATAATAAAGCTCAAGATTATTATCCTTTCTGCACATATAAGAAACATCCACCCAAATGGTCTTTTTATCCTACTACTTAATTCAATTTATAATATATAATATATAATATAATATATAATATAATTCAATTTATAATATAGAAATTGCCCAGGAGCAAGAACACGTTCATGTGCAGAAAGCAAACAAACTCAGTAAGTTGCTGACAAAAACAAACAAACCAAATGTCTTTCCCCAGAATAACATGCTCTCAACCATCATCAAAAAAAGGATATCTGTATAAAAATGATGACAAAAAAGCTCATACTTAAAGGACCTTCTCTTGTACTGCACTACTTGTGATACAAAACCATGCAGTTTATTACAGCATACAAAAAGATTTTATCTGAAAGTACTTTGTAGTAGCTCTTTCTTGCATAGGAATTATGGGCTGTTAGCTACAAAATAAGAAATTTAGAGTCAAAACTCAGCATAGCCTAAACTGTATTCAACCCATTCGTTTATAAGACAGTAGCAAGACACCAATACATTTACTCATATAGTTGGATGTGAAAGGAATCAGTGGTCTAAGTCCAGACACTAAAGGTAGGTATGAAAATAATAAAAATTACTGAATCAGATTCCACTAAGTGGCCATGTGGCTTGACTCCTCAGCATAATGTATCAGGAAGGTGGGGAGAGGTACAAGGCAACAGCAGCTGAAAAAGTGCAAGAGAAGAGGAGCTTCATCCCAAGGAGAAAATAGTGTCAGCACATTCACAGGAGCAGAATGGAAGAAAGAAGAGTAGGTGACAGGCACACTTTCAGTGGAGTAAAGGAGAGCAGTTAATTTCAGATCTGAAAATTTCAAATTTAACCATAAAATATCATTGGCAGTCTTCTGCAGAAGTCTGAATACCAAGGTATTAGTTGAATGTGAAACTACAGTTACAGACAGAAAAATATATGGCCTGAAAGAGTTGATCAAAAGAAAGAACAAAATGTCCGAAGAGATAGATATTATAGAAAATCCTGGACTGCCAGTGAAAAAGCAGGAGAATATTTTATTTCTAAAATTGATGGCACCATCATGCTTACAATCTCATTAGGCATCATGCTTTACTGGTCTGTGGGTGCAGAGAAAATGAGGACACCCAGGTAAAGCCTGAAAAGCCACCACAGACATGTAAATAGTGGCGAATAGCAAAATAACTAACTAACTAAATAAAATCAGTAATTAAATTTTAATTCAACTATAACAAAGTATGCACAAAGTAAAGTGAGCTCCAGCTCCAGTTTCTCAGAGAAAAGCTGATAGTCCTACTTCAAAAAAATAGATGGGAGAAAAATGTATCCTTTTGCAAGTGCGTTTTCCTACTTTTAACTACCAGCTTTAACTACCAGCTCTTAAATCATGTCCGAAAAGGCCAGGAAAACACATTAGCACCTCTGCACAAGCACTATGTTTTGTTTGAACATGGTTGGCTTGGGGAGAAAGAAAAGAAAGATTTCTAGTCTCACTAGAGACAAAGCCTGTGGGCTGTTGGCACAAGCACTAACCAGGGTAGTGATTCAAGAGAACTGAAAGAAAATGCCTTCAAAGTAGAATTCACAAAACAAAACAAAACAAAAAACATTAAGCAGCAAATATGAGACAGGACCTCAGTGAGCAATGTTTAATAATTAGGTCAATTCTCAGTTGCAAAACTCTTCTGGGAACTACAAATGTATTCTAAAACAGGAGTCAGAAACCTGCCAAAGCTGATTTGCCTGGCTGTTTCAGAAACCCTCCTGGATTCCCTAATTTAGTTTTGACCCTCACAATTATCCCTCTGCCGGGGCAACCAATACAGTACATTGACTAACTTCTGGAGCTGCTCAGTGCCAGCCTCAAGGAGTTACCAGCAGAGCTCTGGGAGGCAGAAGCTGGTGGCTGCTTCTGAACAGCTCCCAGCACTGACCAGAAGAATGAATGATAGACCAACCAAAAATTTCTGTGCAGAGGGAGACAGTGCAATTCAGAGTTATTGACTGCCTTTAAAAAGTTTCCCTTTCTGTGGCCATTACTCTTCTTTCCCTGTCTCCAGGTCAGCAGAGCACTTGCACATATGTTGTATGTTGAAGTACACATCGAGGGCCTCTGCACAGTTCTGACTTGGTGTTTGCAGGCTCTGTCATGCAGCTCATTCAGAAAATGCCATCCAATTGAGTATTAGCCAGTAGTTACACCCTGAATCCAGAAGTCGATTCACAGTTATGATAGAAAAGATGAAGCTGCTGTTTGCTACCAGAGAGCTACTGCAGTCAAGGTAAACAGAGAAATGTCATCCTCCCATGTACAAGACAAAGCATGCCAGCCCCTGGAGCTTTAGTAAATACGTCTCCATTTCTTTTCTTTCTGACAGCTTAAAATTTGTATTATTTTGAAAAAGGAGAGTATGTGGACAATAAAAATTGTTTGCAAAGGAGAATACTCGTGCTCTCAAGGCAGTGCCTGAATGGCTGAGATGGCACCTCAGTGGCAGGTGGGTACACACTTCCAATCAAGTCAGTCATATGTGCAGAGTGGGAAGTGAAGCTCAGCACATGTTTTTGGCAGGTCTGGGTGCAGTGTGGCTGTTTTTTAAACTAGTGTCAACTCGGTCTGTTGTTTTGTTTCCCAAGCAATGTTTGAGCAGTGTCAGGCTTTGAAGGGGCTCTGCCATCACAACGGGGCTTGGAGTTGGATTTGGGAGCCGTGATGGGCTTGCAGGAAGGACAGGTCAAGTGGAAGCTGAAGGCAAGGCTCATCTGCAAGCCAGAGCAGGTGAGGGCTTGGAGAGGAGTCAGACCAGCATTAGCACTGGCCTTGCAGCCAGAAGCTCGGCAGTGGGAACAGCCTGCTCCAGCCAGAGAAGAAGCTGGTCAGCTTCGGGTGCCCTGGAGGGTGCATAACTCTCCTCAGGCTGCTCCTCTTCTGGGGCATTGCCATAGCCCTTGGGATAGGCTGCAAAGAAGCAGAGGACAGACCAAACTATCTGCAATCCCACCTGCATTATATGCTAATGTGCTTTAGTCAAACTGACATGCAGGGATTAGTTATTTTTTAACCTAGTGAGAACAGCAGTATTCTCTGCCATTCCTTCTATAGTGCAATTAAAATTTTGCTTCTGTTTTATGGTAAGGGAAACAGAATAAAGTATGAATAAACCTAAGAAACTCTTCTTAGGAAAAAAATGTAGGTATAGGCTCTTGTGATTTTGTTGTTATGTATTTTTTCCAGTTACAATATGGAAACAATTTTAAGGGTTGTATGTATTAAAATACAACTTATATAATTTAAAACAATTTTCCAGGCTGTGATGAAGCTTTATTTTACATTTTGCACTCATACAATATAATCTTATTAATTACTACTACAGTAGACTTATTTGATGCAGTAGTCTTTTTTTTTTTTTTCAATTATGCATTATCGCTTAGTAATCTTTCTTTGGGAGTAAATACTCACTAAATTGAATGAAAATAAGTATTTTGTCAGTCCAGTCCATTTAATCTATGTAGGTACAAGCTAAAACGAATGTATGTACACTGGCAACAGCTCACTGCCCATGGACCACTTTAGTCATATACTGCCAATCATGTGCCACTATGACAATTTTTTCAGTGTCATCATTTATTTTAGATTAATTCAAGGCACTTCTGGCACTGCATTTTTTCTGTGTCTTTGACATTGCAGAAGCAAATCAATTCTGCTTTGAAAATACTTGATTCTGTTTTAGGGCCTTCAGAATTACAGATTGTGCAACTGTCTGTACAGGTGAACATTCTCAGCTTAGACCTTTAGGTACTTTAAATGATCTTTCGATGAATGGTACTTTAAACCATCTTTTGGTGATTGGCTGTGATACTGAATACAAATGTAGGAAAATATTCCATCACAAAGAAAAGCAGGCAAAGGAAACAAGTGGTATACATACACTGCTTACACAAAATGCAGGCGTTCTTTCTGAATAAGCAAGCTATGATAATATGAGAAGTATGGGCTAAGTGAGCAGGGAGGAAAACATGAAAAGGAATATTGATAAGAAATTGGTTTGCAAAGACCTAGAGGTTTTGAAGAAGTCATCCAGTATCAAGGGTTATATTTTAGGGGTCTGAGTGTCCTCCCACTAAACAGTGAGTTAGTGAAACCCCACTGTTCTCCATCATTATTAGCCAATAAACTCCCTATATTACTTACGTAAATGTTATAAATTTGGGATAGTGCAAGGCTTTGTGGAAGGTTAGAGATCAGTAAAAGCCATACAGGATTTTCAGAAGAGGTCTGCTTTCTGGCTCTGGCTAAGTTATGGTATGAACAGCATTGGAGAAACAGCTGGTCTGCAACCATGCAGGTCCTGAAAGCTTTGGAGAGCATTTCTGATAGTGTGAAAGCTGGGACAATGAAAGCAGGAAGCAGAAAACAACAACAACAACAACAACAACAACAACAAAATGAGGAGAGAAATTAGAGGTACATAGGATCAACCACTTATCCACCAGTAAGGAAAATACAATGGTAAATGGGGAAACTTCGGTATAATTTAATCCTTTTTAACCACTTGGGTTTAATGACCCTTTTTGCAGTTTTGGGACAGTGTGCTCAAAGTGCATTGCAACATTTTATTTTTTATTCTTGTACCTAAGGTTTGAAACAAAGAAGAACATAGAGGGAACCGATCCTTTCCCAAGAAGTTGGTGTAAGAACTGAATTACGCTGAAAAAAGAACACACCAGGATTTTACCTTTTATGAGTTAGACTTCCAGTCATAGTCAGCATTGACACAGTTTTGACTTATTTCACTGGAAATAGATTATTCGTAAAAAAGCTTCGCTGAGCTTCTGAAGCCAGAAGAAGTCACTTATAATTTCCATGAATTTGGTGTAGTTTTGTCACAGAAGAAAGATAATCTATTTTTCCTTTGAAAGTTAAAGTGCTTTCGGAGCCACAGAACTTAAATAAAAATAAAAAGAGTCAGTAATGTAAAGCACAGAAATCTCGTGTCTTTTGAGCACCATTTTTTTTTTCAATGTAACAAACCAAAATTGCAAAACAAACAGAAACAGGAATACAACATATATAATACAGACTCTGAAGACAAAAGAGATGGTCAGACAAATTTGACCTCCTCCTCCTCCTGTTATATTTGGAAATATTTGTAGAATTTTTTATGAGACTCTCATTGACTCTCCATCTCAGCCTCATTTATAAGGGTTAAGAGATGATTGTGTTTTTTAAAGACAAAAGTAAGCATTCTAAACAAATGGTTGAAGTAATGACTTCAAGAGTGGCTGGGACACTATAGAGACCTTTGTTAAATAACTTTTTTTTTTAATGCTTTTACAAATGATCTAAAGTAGAGAGTAAAGAACATATTAATGGAAGTTCCAGATATATTAAATGCAAGGAAACTGTGAATACAAAACAAACAAACAAACAAAAAAAAAGACATGAAAAATAGGAAAGCACTCAACTGGGTAAATATAGGGAGAAAGTGAGAATATGAGATACCATTTATGGAATAAAACTCAAAACCTAAAAATCTATTCTTATTCACAAGGGGAAAGAACAATCTAAGACATGCACAATCAGATAATCAGATAAATCTGCAAAGAAATTATACGGAAAGAATGTTAGGGGATTGTATTTGCAATGTGGTATAGCAAGATAAAATAGCCAGAGCAACATATAATGAAACTGGAAGATACAAATAGAATCCTTTCACAGTCACACCTTCAATAATCTGTTCATTTCTGTGTCAGATGAAAAAGATCTGATATATAGGAGAGAATTCAGATTAGAGCAGCAAACATATTCATCAAAGTCCAAAGTAAGTCTGATTTACAAGGGTGAATGAAAAGACTTCAAAACCTATAATTAGATTAAGAGACAAGTACAGCTTGGAAACAAAAGAAGAGTCTTGAAATATACAAAACCTATAAATAGTGTAGATAAAGGGACTTAGCTATCAAACTGAAAGCAAAGTTAAAATAAGAATTAATAGGTGAAATTAAGACAGGAGGAGTTCAGAGTGGGTGTCAACAGTCCCTTCCCTACCAGCAAATTCTGTGTTTATGCAGTGATCTTGCAGGAGACATAATGAAAGAAACTTCACTAGGCACATTTAAAACCTGAGAACAAAATATGCAAGAGAAGATAGAGCACCGAGTGAGCAGATTTGGCTTCCAGGCTAGCACTGACTGATACTGCTGCCCTCCCTCAGCACAGTCTCCCTATAACAGTTAAACCCAGATATTTTCTTTGCCCCTTTTTGACAGAGGTAAGTTAAATTCTAGCACAGACACTGCTCTGGACAATGCTCTATGTTTGTTTTGCAGATCCAACTGCGCCCAAGTAAGACTGTCCAGCATACTCTAATGGCATTTCTAAGTGTGGCAAGTACGAATGAGACTGTCAGTGGGAAACAGTGTTAGCTGGAACGAGAGGCTGTTTCTGGCAACTGCAGGGCTGGTCTTCTTTGGGAAGAGGTACAGCATTTTGTCCTGTTTCACAAAGCAGAGGAGACCAGCAGGTAGGATTAGAATTACAAATTTGGGGAGCTAAGAGCAATGTCATGGTTCAGTAACCTGGCAATGCTGAAACTGGAAAATGCTTGTTAAATTTCTTGGCATTGATGTTCTGATGAGCAGTTAAGCTGCACAGCATCAAAAATGAGTTGCTGGGAGGTAATGTCTGCTCTGCCCACCTCTGTGATCCAAGTGGATATTTCCCTCAAACCCTGTTTTCTCTCTGGGCCAGCATTTCAGCACCAGCACTGTGATAAAGGAGTCTCATTAGCACAGACAGCCCTTCTTCACATACAATGTGCCCCAACTCACAGTTTCTGTTTTCCTAAAACAAATTCTCTGTTGCTATTGGAAAGGATATCGTGTTATTCATTAAATCTTTTATTAGCACGCTGCTGGGTTTCATTGTCTAACAGCACCCACTGTGTTAATGATCATACAGTGTAACATTGAATACGTACTGTGGGAAATAATACACATAATACAGGCAGGAGGGCAATTGATTGGACGGTTTAATCTACTAGTTTATTCCCCCACTGCCATTAAAAAGACAATATCATTGAGTGAAAATGCCAAGACATCATCTTGTGAGGAATCTTGCCTTTGATGAGATTTAAAGAAGCAATGTAAAGTAAAGAGAGCATTAAAAGTAAAGCAATACTTACATAAAACTCTTCCAGACCCAAATTAGTCACACTGTTTGCAGGTAGATATATGTTTCAGGCAATACATTTTTACAGTAGCAGCGAATGTCTTTCAGCTTCATTTACTGGATGAAATAAAATGCAGTGACCTTTCAATTTTTATTTTATTTTATTTTTGTAAGCCTGAATCAGAATCCCAAACCCAAACACCCCCAAATGCTGGGACAATTTGGATTGGATAGACAGATTAGCTAGGTAGTTAGGGATAAGTTTAGATATTTGTGGAGGAGGGAAAATAAGTCTTCCAGCGTGTTCCACTGTATATAATCATAATATCTGCATGGAAAGAGCCTGCATTTGAATAGGGGAGAATGACTAATCAAGGAAGAGAACAATGAAGAAGGAATACACGGAAGAACAAGAAAGTTCTCCAGTTACTGGAAAAGGCACAAGCCACCTCACCTACTGCTAGAGACTTACATTCAGCTGAGGTGATACCATAGGAGGAAACCAACAGGTGAGCCATGGCCTGACTGAATGGCAGCAGGGCCCACCCAGGCGGCAGCTGCTTGAGCAGGTCTGCAGTGCACTGAGAAGTTAAAAAGCAACAGCCAAGGCTAGGTCAGGTGCTTGAAAGGCCAGCCTATTCAGTAAGGGAAAGACAAGAGTCATTTCACCTCACCCGTTACAGTTCTGCCTTTGCAAATCGGCACCATGAGTGTGGCTGTACAAACAGCCACGTTAATTACTTGGAGGAGGAGTTATCGTAGGGGAATTGCAGGAGTCCAGTTGTATCATTTTGGGAGTCCCCCTTTGTCTTCTTCTCTTCAAGACCATCTTGTTCCAATGCTCCTGCCATGGGCAGGGACACCTCCCACCAGACCAGGTTGCCCAAAGCCCCATCCAGCCTGGCCTTGAACGCCTCCAGGGATGGGGCGTCCACAGCTTCTCTGGGCAACCTGTGCCAGTGCCTTGCCAGCCTCATATTTTTATGAATGTCTCTACAACTATCTTCCCCTTTGTGTGCTGTTGGACACGAACTCTAAGTGTAAATGCCCATGTGCATTTTGGTAACGAAAGACACTAGGGTAGGCTTCTTCCTGTCTTATGGCATTTGCAGGCACCAGGGCAGGAAGGGTGCACTTCTGCCATCCCTACTGTCTGTAATGCGTTTGGAAATATTATGACAAGTTGTTTTTGTGGGGAATTCAGACATGCCATCCACTGTGTAGAAGTCACGACAGGTAATATACACAAGGCTGGGTAGCTCACGCTAGGATCCTACCTAGCACTGGGAAAATCTACCTTTGAGGTAGGCATTGCGGTAATGCCCCAGACAAGCACCTTCACCTAGCAGGAACTGCAAATGCCGAATGCCTGTGTGAGTGCAGCTCTCTGAAAGGAGCTGATGTGGCATTGGGAACTCAGAGCTATGCAGGAGGATGGGCTGCAGGCACACTGCTTGGCTGATATTTTTGTAATTATTCTGCTTTATAATTGAAAACCCAAAGCTTTTCATTCTCTCTAGCAATCCCGTGAAGATGAGTCACAAAAATGAAGAGCAGATGCTGTACAAAGGAAGAACTGAGAGTGAACCAGGCAGTGTGTTTGGGGATCCCCGTGGAGCACGCGCTGCCTCAGGACCCTGGTGTGGCACCTGCAGAGCAGTGGTGGTGGCGATGGGGTGGCAGCAGTGGGACGCTCCCTGAGGGAGGTACCTCTGAGCCCCTGGGGCCTGCAGGGAGCTGTGTGAGCCTTTGTAAGACATCTCCTTGTTCTGAGACACTTGGTGGTAGTTATCAGCAGATGAAAAAATATCATTTCTAGTGCCTAGCCTTCCTCCCATTGTGAGCTCTACTGCTTGCATTTCTGGTGCCCCTTGTCCCCTGGGCCTTTGTAAGGCCCTCATCATCCAGGTTGGAGAAGTGATGTGCATTACACAGACGTGGGCAGCAAAAACAGTGCTGTGAGGGGCACAGGAGACTTTGAGTGGCTCCTGCTGGTGGGGCTGTTCCTTTTTATGTCTGGGATGGGTCCCTGCCTTATGGACTCTAAGCTGACTCATGGCCTTCTCCACAAAGAGGCAGTTGCTGTCACACCATGCCCACCACAGCCCTGGGCCTTGCTTTCTCTGCACTTTAGTTTCTCCCCTCACAGCAGCAGTGACTCCCTCCTCAGCAATGTGGAAGAAGCGAGCCTGTTCAAGATCTCTCTGGCACCCCAAACCCTGCAAAGAGTGGCACAAGGAAGGGCCGTGAAGCCTCATGGGAACCCTTCCCCAGAGCTGGGGTGCACAGAGCATGGGTGGAGGTACCCGTTGGCAAGGGAGTGCCCCACAGCCAGGGATTTGCCAGGGGAAGGCCTGAGCCCATGCCTGGGCTCATAGGCCTTGCCAAGCTGTGATTTTTTTAGTGAAGTAAGTGGCTGGAGGAAATGGAATAAAATTCAAATCAATTATGGTGTTCAAAGTCAGTCTCTAAATTAATCCAATTATGCTGCAGCAATCTTTGCTTAATGCCTAGGAGCTAGGAAAAGATTGTTAAAGCGGTGGTTTGGAAAATTAGTTGATAATGGCAATAACCAACAATGGAAGATGCTATACTGAAAGTAAAGTGGAAGGGTGGGGGATAAGACAGAGGAAGAAAACACTCTATTATTCATACTTCAAGTGAAGTATATTGCTTAGCTATTAAAAGATAATGCACCAAAGCTAACCAAACACAGTGCTGCCCCAGATCTCAGTGAGGAAGAGGATGAATCTTGCTTATCACTCTTTACTAATGGAACTTCACAGCACTGTTATTATGGAAGTACAACCCTTTACAACCGTTCCACAGTGGTCGTCTTGCCAACACAATCTCTCTGCCTCTGTCAGGCATGCTACTAAAAGCCTATTTTTATGTTTTCAAAATTTAGGCTTCAAATCAGCTTGGTAACACAGCTCACCTTCAGGACACTGATATTTTTAACACAGCCTGCCACTTTGGACTTTCAGTTTGGGTCCTAAAAAGACTAAGGGGTTGCAGGTGCAAACAAGAATATACTGGTGCCTGAATTAGTCAGTTTGTGTGCACAACAGCTAAATAGCTGAACTCGGACATTTTGAAAGCACTGATGAAGAATTGCATATTAAATCAAACAAGATGGGACATGAAAAATATTTTAAAATATTTGGTCCAAAATGCCTATGTAATGTATAGCAAATAGGCTGTGAGAATTTGGCTAACTGCACAAGTTTTGATCAGAGCTTTTATCTCAGGTAGTCTTTACAGTGGAAAAAACTGACCTAAATCATGAAGAATGGTTATGAATTTTGTAAGAGACCTATATCCATGCCTCTACATCAAAGTCATTAGTATCTGGTGTGGTTTGCATGCCTTTAAACCCAAATATCTCTGAATCTTGGACTAGTTTTTTGTTGTTTTGTAGGATAATACACAGCTAGATTTTATTTCTGAGCCCTAACTCTACTCTTCAAACTAAATTGTTCAGATCCTCTCTGCTGGAAAACAGATGCATCCACCAGTGCCTGATCTCACGTATCAGAACATAAAGAATATATTTATAAGATCCTCTGCTCTGAAAATGCTTGAATGTAATTTCTGAGGCAGGATGTTTACTTATTAACACTTGAAGAACCTGTTCCCAACACTGGATCCCACATGCTGCTCATATGTATTTTTTTTTCTTGAGCTGTGCTGAGATTTCACAAAAGACTTGAAGGAGTCTCATTTCAGCCCAGCTGGGAAATCTCTCATTGTTTACACCTTTACAACCCCTTGCCTCAAGACAATTCATAGCCCTTCACATTCAAAATTGCAAGTAAAACCTCACAAAGCCATTAACTTAGCTTTAAAAATGACCAGGTATACATGTTGCTGCTATGCAGCCAAGTCATACTTTCAAACTTTGCTTCACAACCTAAAGGAGACAGAAAAAAATATGTATTTTCTTAAAGTGCAAATTGAAATTCTTAAAGTTAGTAGACTACAGAAACCACAGTTCTAGCTAGAAAGAGTTGGTAACAGTAGGCTTTGTAGGAAAAGCATGTTGCAAGAGTTACACAGCTGCATTTATAGATACAAATATACTATATTAGAATGATTAGCTAAATATCTTCAAGCAAAGCTAAGCAAACATATGAACACGAGAACTAAAAGCATCAAGCCTTTAATGTCACAACAGGAAACTGAGCAACGGAGGTATTTTCTCCCTTGTGCTCTCAAGGTCTCAAGATACTGCATGCTTCCACACTGACCCAGTAAATGTTCTTGAATTGAGATCTGAGTTTCTCCGACTTGTTCAGGCAGCAATGTAGAACAGCTTCCAGAGATGTCAGGGAGCACCTTCTCAGCCAGCACAACCCTGCTGGAGGGTTTCAGGGCTCATGTAAAGGGAGCCAGGGCAGTTTTCACAGGGCAGGACCTGCCCTTTTGGAAACTTGTGATGCAGCACTAGAGCTAATCACAAAGACAGCAAGCAATAGGAGGAACCTGCAAAAACAAGGCATTTTTATAGACCTAATAACAAGGCCTGAGTTTCATATGTGGCCAAAACTGGGAAATTGGATCCAAATCCAAATCCTCTGCAGAGACATAAGCGTAGGGACTTTATAGGTCCCTGCTCTGTGAGCACTCTGGAGTTGCTCCAGGCTAGGTGCACCAGAGGTAAACAAGCTGTATCTCAGTTGTAAACCAGTCCTCTCCCATACAAGCAGCATTTTTGGTGTTCACTTACTGAAGGATGCACGAAAACATCAATTGTTTCTGTGCTATTTGTGCCACAGCACATGCCTTGTCACAGCAATGAAACATGGCCAGGTGTTGTTCCTTGAACATCTTATATGTTCATTGTGCAGCCGCTGCACGACGGTTATGGAGTTCTTGGGTTGGCTTTGCACACCACCAGCATCACTGCAACCTGGACATGGGGGCAAGTTCCTTGTGCCTAAGGTGAGACCTAGCTTGGCTGGGAAGGACGTGGCACCTATTGGATGTGAAATCTGTTAGCTCTGAGTGAGCCAAGAGCAGCTGAAGGCACCAAGCAACGCTGTAATGACATACACGATACAAGATGGGAAGAACACAAGAATTACTCACAGACTAATTCCTCAGCACTGACACTGTGTTCATTAGTGCCTTAGCCTCACAGCTGTCAAGTGCAGGCAGTTAAAGTGAAAGTAATGAAAGGTCACATCTGACATTAACCCATGCTGTGCACTGGTTTGTACCCATTTTCGGGCAGAGTGCACGCAGATGAGCTGAGCTGCTTTCTTGTGATAAACCAAATCAGGAGCCTCTGCTGGAGGGCCTAATCACAAACTTTGGCTCAAGTAACGAGGACAGTAATAGGTACTGGGCCAATACAGGCTTGCTGAACTGCGGTCATAAGCACATGCTACAGAGGACAATTTTTAGTCCAATGAACTGCTGTTTTGCCATTCTGCTTTCTCTCATGGATCAACAACCCTCTCGTGTAATGAAACAGTGTACAGCCTTTGTTCACTGCTTCAGATTTCTCCCCCTCCTGTCCTTAAAAGCATCCCAGGTTTCTGACATGCAGATATTTATAACACCTAGCCTGTTTGTGTGGACAGGCTACCTCAGATCACGATCTTACAACCTTACAGAATAAAACCATCAAAAAAAATCCCAATTCTAAATCCAATACACAGCTCATAGTCATCAGAAATAACTGTAGATTGTACCTCAAGCTGGAAAAATGACTGACTGATACCTTTTCTTGCCTGGTTTTTCCATTCAGATTAAATGCATGCCAAGCGCAGCCTCTGTTGCAATAGACAAGTTCTTTTAGACAATGCGTAACTTTCGGACTGTTGAGTTCCTTTTCTCTTCAAGTCATAGAGTCCACCTGGGGTCTCTGCTTTCACCTCTTATCTGCCTCCTGAAGTGTAAAATGCAAGAGAATTTTTCAAGTGTAATGTGAAAAAGGAGTGCTGGAAATGGCTTGAATTACTGACAGAAGGAGCCAGTGGCGGGGGAAAACCGACTGTGTTGCACAAACCAGCTGAAATGATATTTCCACCACCGAGAAAAAGACAATGGTCAGTGAAGCAGACAGCAATTGTCTTGGGCAGTGCTTGAAGGCACGCAGCCATTGCTCTCAGATGTGCTCAGAGGTGCCACTCTTTTCCCTGGCAGAGTGAGAGCCGAGGAGGAGGCAGCAGGGAGCTGCTGCATACAGGGTCCTGTCCCTGCAGTGGGGTGTCTGTGTGGTCTGAGGGGCTAGCTAAGGATTTGCATTCAAGGCCAGAAAGGAAGAAACAGAGAAATAAAATGGGACATTTTTCATTTGGTATTCCGTGTCAAGGAAAAGAAAGCTTTTGCTGTAGGTTGCAGCTATAAGATTAGGAGAGACAAAGATGAGTTACTAAAACATTCACCCAAGTGCATGCTGAGTTCTCCAAGGACCAAACATATCCACTTAATGAAAACAGAGATCTTCCCAAGGACCATTTAGATAGGCACTAAGTGGCACATTTAATACTTTTGTCCTAAAAGGGTCATACACATCCACAGCAGTAGATCTGAAAATATAAAACGCTTTTATGGCTTCTTCCTATACTCCCTGCCAAAAAGTACCGGCACTTGGTCTGAAGGCAGCACGGTGAGGAGGAGGCTGTTGCCTCCAGGCTTTGCTGCTGACAGTTGATCAATAGCAACAGTAGGAGGTGCTTTGGTGAGAACAACTTGGCTGTTGTGAAAGAGCGACAACATCCAAAATCTGACAGACGAGGCAGGCAAACATTCCTGGGGGTGCTGGTCTCTTGTAATGAAGGGACGTGGAAGGGAACTCAGCTCTCTGGGGTGTCCTGGGCATAAGCAGGACATTTTCTAATTGTTCCTGTGAGGAGCAGAGGAGAGATGTCGGCATTGCTGAAGTCCTGCAGCAAACTCAGAAAAAGATGGATGTTTTGTCATCCCGTGTTAAACCAATATGACTTTGTATTACACTCACTGTCTACCAGCCACGGTGAGAGTTTGGCTCTGGAAGATACCAGCAGGAAGGTGGGTAAATAAACTGACCCTGGAGAAGGATGCACGAGGAGGAAAGCCTCATCCCGTTTCCTCTTCCCAGTCTCCTCCCTGTGAGACACACTGACTCACAGCTGGCAGCTCAGCGGAACAGGGCAGCACACAAGCCACAGACATAGATGTCCATCCCATAGATGTGGCCGCAAAATGCACTGTCATGTTACAGGTTAACTTTTAAAGCACCTCCAAACCTACCCGATAGCTAAATCATTCCATCTTCTTCTTGGGGCAGAGATATTCAGAAATGCCATATATGCTTATGTTTGCTGGATGAGGCTCCCTGTCTTGTTAGGAAACAGAATTAGGAAAAAGAGTGGAAAGAATGAGAATTCATCACACGGGAGGGAACCATCCTCTGACAAGGGAGCTCTTTCTCATGGAAATCACGATTCATTAATGTGGTAGCACAGGCACTTTGGGCATGAAAACTACAAGGTAAGAGAACTCCAGTGGGTTTAAAGAGTGCCAGAGCATCTCAGCAACGTAGAGTAATGCAAACACATCAAACCTGTCTCTTGCTGCATGAACGAACAGAACCTGTGTCCAAAGCAGC
This sequence comes from Cygnus atratus, assembly GCF_013377495.2. Lineage (NCBI taxonomy): Eukaryota > Metazoa > Chordata > Aves > Anseriformes > Anatidae > Cygnus > Cygnus atratus. The sequence goes on from NC_066363.1 coordinate 48,243,208, forward strand.
TCCCACCTTGCCAAGTTAATGGTCTTAATGTTCTGGGCTCGGGGTATATGAGCAAACCCATCGTGCCCTGGGATCAGACCACAGGTTCTCTTTGTTCCTCTGGTGAAAAGAGAAAGTGCCTTGTACTGTGAAAGGGATAATTGGCTATACCAGAAATAGTGCTTGTGCAAAAACATAAGCTTTTAGCTCATTTCTGCTTCTCCACAATTCTAGCAATTCTGCCCTCCAACCAAATGCTTGGCAACCTTCTCAAAAATTGTTTTCCCATATGGAAATTTCAAGTGGCTCAAAAAATGCCACCACGTATATATTAAAATCTACTTAATAATTGCTCTTTGGAAGAAATACTGGAATGTGTTAAGGGATGTGTGTGATATATGCAATAGCAATCGTGCTCATTTTTTTCCTTGCACATCCCCTCATTAATCATGAAAAAAAAAAATCTTTTTTATTGTGAAAGGGGCCTGAGCATTGGAACAGGCTGCACACAGACTGCAGAGTGTCCGTCCTTCGAATTACTCAAAACCGGACTGGTTTTGAGTCCTTGGCAACCTACTCCAGCTGATCCTGCTTGAGCAGGCGGTGTGGACTAGATGATCTCCAGAAGTCCCTTCCCAACTCAGCCTCAACCGTTGTTCAGTGATTTTCTCTGTGTATATGCACAGATTGATGACAATAGACACCATTTTTGTCCTTTGAGGAGAAAGATCACAGCAGTACATGTGGTCCCATCGGAGCTCCAGGAAAGCAGCTGTCCTAGCTCTTGGTGAAAATGACCGTACAGCTGCTGGGAATAGGCTGGGCACCTTGACCAGAAGCAAGGTGAGTTTTTTCATTTATCATAATGATGTGTATGACACTGAGGAATAAAGATGTTCCTCCCTCTACGTGAAAGCGTTCACAGAGGGCATTGTCCAAATGCCTCTTGAACACTGACAGGCATGGGACATCAGCCATCTTTCTAGGAAGCCTGTTCCTGTGTTTGACCACCCTCACAGTAGAGAAATTTTTCCTAATGCCCAGTCTGAACCTCCACTGGCACAGCTTTGTGCTGTTCCTAGTGTGTCCTGTCATTGATCACCAAGGAGAAGAGACCAGCACCTCCTTTTCCACTTCCCCTGCTCAGGACTTTGTAGAGGCAGTGGTTTCACTTCTTTGTAATATTTGGACTGCTGTTGCTGTGGTTCATACACATAAAATAAAGATAGTCTAAGACTCTTCATTAAAACTACTGTGGGAGGTACTTGCCCGCCTGGAAGAAACTGAGACTTACCTTGACCAGCTTTGTGAAGTCTCCAGCATTTGAGGAAGTGATAAAAAAAAACCTGTTCTGAATGTGTGCTTTTGCTTTTTAACTAAAAGTGGTTCATGAATGTTTACATTTTGGATAAGCTTGATTTAATAATTTATGGGAGGCTTCTCATGCTGAATTTTCAGCTCCATGAAATTATCCACTTCCTTAACAGGACCACTGTACATTCATTCTCTGACTTGTCATCTACTGCAGCGTTCGCTGTAGTAAAAATAGGCAGAACTGAGAAATCTTTAGGTACAGCTCCAACTCTGAGTGTGTGGATTTTCACACTTGTAAGACAGTCACCTATTTTACAAGCAGTAGTGCCAAGAAGGAAACTTGAGACTTTGCACCCTCTGCAGAGGATGTTACTACCTAACACTGAGAAGACTCTCGGGCCCACTCCACATATGCACAAAACCTGACAGGGGAAGTATTTGCGTACTTGGTTTTTCACATCTCAGTGTCAAGTGACAAGTTCCCTCACCTTCCCCTCCTCCAGCACATAAGCACAAAGAAAAAAGCTTGGGCCACTACCCAATGCTTTTTGCTTTTATCACAGGTCCTACATATCCCTACACAGAGCTGGGATGTCTTCCCATTCTCTTAAGAACTGCCTAGGGCAAATCAAGAAGGAAAAAGCAAAACTGTCAGTCTTTAAATTGAACTGACTGCTTTTACCTGTTCTTAAACAGCTGTCAGACCTTAGAAACCATCCTTCTTAGTCAGCAGTGAGTGTGTGTCTACAGAAAGCTTCATGAAGCGTTGTATGCCTCTTCTATGCTCACTTCCATGCCTAGTACCCCTTCAGAAAACAGCACTGCTTGGTAAGTCCAACAGACTGAACAGGAGTCCATGCTTCAGGTCTGCTCTGAGAGAGCCCTTCCTGGCAGCAGGTCCTTGATAGCTAGCTAACACGTAGATACAATAATATATACAATAGATACATGCAAGTAGGATGATCAAGAAGGTAAGATAAAACAGCTAGTGAGGAGATGTGGGTCATTTAATAAAGAGTTAAAAAAGCTCTTCCACAAAGCACATTTATTGCCTTTCCTAGGATACCCCTGCATCTCAAAATGTTAGTGGGAGTGACCATTACATACATCAAAAGACTTCTTATGGGGAGGTTGGCCATGGCATTCAACTTAGCATCTACCCAATTTTCAGTTTCCATTTCTCTCCCCTGTCTGTAGAGATAGCGTCTGGTGAGCAGTTTACTCAAAAGAGGTACCAAAATGAGCACGATTCTACTTTTAAACAGAAAGCAAGCTGAATTGCTGGATTACTCTGGCAGCGAACAATGCTAGCGCCTCTCAAAAACCCCCAAACTAGGTCCCCCCAACAGCCCGAGGATTAAGGAGCTAGGGTTCTTAGAGCTACCTGAATAATTAATGTCAAAACAAGCATTGCCTGTGATGTAACAGTCATTAGGGAATGATTGGCTGTAATCCTGGCAGCATGCTGCCTGCTCCCTGAGGCCTCTGTGTGCAGTACTCATTGCAGTCTTCTGTAAAACCCACACAGACAGAAGAGTCTTTGCTGGTACCAGAGCCCTGGATAGATGCAGTTCTCACAGTCTGGAGGAGAGTTCTCGCTTGGTGTTTACACAGGGGTCCCAGACAATACTGGGTCTAGCAGAGGGCTGATCGCTTTTAGGACTCTTGCCCAGACACATACAAATAGTAGTTAAAGCAAAAGTGGCAGCCATAAAATAAAACTGGGAACAGGATACAGCCTTTCACACAAAAAAGCTTTTCAAGTTTTGCATGTGTGGAATCGCTCCACTTAGCACTGAGACAGCTGGCTGCGCAGGAACGTGGTACCCAATGAGCAGCTTAAACCAAGATAAGAACATCGCTGAAGTCACAGCAATCTACCCATTTTTGTCCCCTGGCTGTGTTTATGTTCATAGCTGTGTCACTGGCAGAGACCATCAGCCAAATGATTCCCTGCTGAAATTCATGTTGTGAAATCATTTGCAGCATTCACAGTGACTCCCAAAGCTGGTATTATTTCACATTATTTCAACTAGAAATTTAAGAAAACACAGAAAATACCCACCAGCCCTGACATTTAGATTAATGGAAGGGAATCATCCTCCACTACCTGGGGAGGGTACATTAAAGTTGCTGAAAAAAATATTTTGACTTCTGTTAGATTTTTTTTTGCAGTCTTTTTTGTTCGTTTTCTGTTACACAGTTCAACTCGCTTGGAGAAGTCCTGCTTGTTTTCATGAAAAGCTTAGGAAGCAGGTCAGTGCAGGCTTCAGTTATGTGGTACCTATGTAAATGTCCAGGAAGTTTAATATTTTATTACTGAGAACATTTCTATCTCATGGATGCTGACCTTGCATTCTGAAGTGGAAAAGCAGTATTAACCTGAGAAGAATCTCCTGTTTTCCCTCTCATCCTTTTATTGTCATTATGAAGCTTTAAAAACTAGTCTGTTCTTTGTAAACCAGAAGAGTCTACTGAAATGTTCTCTCACTTGTACCGTTAAGTGGCAAAACTAAGCATTTCTGCACCAGAAAGTACTTGTAATCATAACATGTGAATTAATGAGCATTCTTTTGCTACCAGACTTGAAAAGAATGTCTCTCCAGTTGCTAACCATTGAGAATACACCATAGATCTAGCTGCAGAAATTCAGTGCCACAGTAATAACTCTTACAGTATTTTCATAGGTCAACCAAACAGAGAAGAGAAAGTGTCATAATGTTCACATACCAAAGAAAAGGTAATTTTCAGAGATAGCGTTTCTCTTCTCTGGCTCAGTTAAGTGCCTGAATCTACAACTTCACGCTCACTTTCAACATTTTTCATTGTTTTCATGCACAGTAAAGGAAAAATAACATGCAAAGGTGCATTGTGATTGGCAGAAGCAAATGAACTTCTTGTTACTGACTTTGTGATACAGGAAAAGGAAACAATCTACAAAATGAACTTTTATTAAATGAAAGAAAATCTGTTTTGCAGGTCAAATATGAAATAGAATATACAAAAACTTTACATCAAATCTCTTTTCAAAGAAATTAAATCCTATCTAGACTGAAGCAGCACTCGTTCTTTCCAAGAACACAAATGGGTGAATATGCTTCTTATGGCAGTACAGGATCACACAGTATGCTGTGCTAAATTTCTGGTTACAGAGAAGAGAAGTTAAAAAACTAAAGTGTTTCCCTAATGAACCCAACTATTCCACAAAGTAACTTAAAAACATGAGTTCTGATCATTATGTACTCTTTTAGAAGCAAATGACAGGTGGGTCAAGTGTAGAGTTCACAAAGCTTGCATATCACATTCTCTGTTTCTATACAAATATAAATTGTTCTTTCTTTTTTTTTTTCTTTTAAAAATCCTTTTATATTTGATAGCATTTATTCATGGAAAATGATGATCAGTTCATCAGGTTCCTGCTGTATTACTCAGACAATTCCATCTACTTTCTCTCTTAACCCCCCCCTTTTTTTTTTTTTGAATATTGTTACCAATAAACCACAAACTGCAATATTTTGAAAAGTTGTTGCATGTTAAATCACAAATCTTTGTATTACTTTTTTGTAACTGTCCTGTACATGAAGGTTCTGCAGAGCTCATAACATGTCTTTGGCATAGCACACCAAGTCCCATTTAATACTTTTTTTTTTGTCTAAAAAAAAGGATATTTTCCTTTAGTAAAACATCTTAAAAACATCTATTTCTGATTTTGTAAAATAATGTGTCAACTCTCGTGTTGCTTTGCAAAATATACACACATTTTGGAAAAACATTGAGTACTGACATAAGGGACTCATCTGAAGTCTTATCTGCTTATGAGAAGTAAAATATAAATACAAATTCCATCTTCTGCATGAATGTCACATGAAGTCATTCAATTCAGCTTCAAGTGCTGCTGCCATTTCATCTGCTTCAGAACTGCTTCCTTCCTCATCTTCATTGCTAGACTCTTTACTGGATTCACTGGCAGCATCATCTTCATCCAGTTTGCGCTTGTGACCCCTGTAAGGGTAAACAGAGATAAAGTCTGTGAATTGAGAAATCTGATTGCTTTTTCAGACCATTATTATTTGACAGGAGGACAAAAAAAAAGGGACTAAAGGACTCAACTTCTTTTCCAGGTCTAGACAAAAACATAAAGCAATTACTTTTAAGAGGTCTAACTACTACCTCCACAATTGATTTTCTAATTGCTGCTAGTTACTGTCTGATGGGGGTGCAAACGAAGTTTTGTTAATTTTATTTCTCCCATTTCTCCAAACAAGGAATGAAAACAAAGTATAATGCTTTGAAAAAAAAACAAACCGCAAAACACAGTTGATTTACTTTCCCCTCACTTACCAAAAGAAAGAAGAAATATACCATGTGAATGAGAGAATACCAAAATACATCTTTTAAAATCATATGACTAAATATAACTGTCTTCTTTTCAAAAACAAACAAACAAAAAACTTAACTGATCAACCATTCTCACTGCACTAGCATCTAAACTTGCATGCTTGCAAACTTGGGGTCTGATTCTTCCCTTTTATGTCTCTTTGAATTAGCACTGCTGGTCTGAACAACACATTTCTTTGCATCTCCAGAGAACTAACCAGATTAAACAGGAACCTTATGTGCACCATACTCTGTTGAAAGAATCATATTCCTGGTTGTGAAAGATCTCTGAGGAAGATCTAATGCTTTAACTGGGACATAGCCATAAGCAAAAGAATTTGGATTTGTGGAATCCTAAAATCTCTTTTCTTTGCCAAAAGGGAATTTTATATCAGACATACTTCTGAGGCAAAAATAAAAGTTGAGACTTTCTACAGAATTCATAACGAAATGTAGAAATACCTTCAAAAATCCTTCCTTGGTCATTTGATCAAATTTCAAACAGAGAAATATGTGCAACGTGGGTCTCTCCTAAATAATTGTCCTTTTCAACACCACGTAGGGTTTCATTAAAAACAATGCATTCACTTGCAGTAACAAAAAATTAATAAAGTATCTTTTTGTAAAAAACAATTTAACCATTGTACCTTTACTTCTAAGAGCATAGAAATGTATCATTACAGCAAGAAATACCTTTGATAAATACCAAGTTGAACCTCATATACCCAAAGGAAACAAATACAAATATTGTAAGTCAAATATGAGTTTCTAAGCAAAACTGAAATACAAAACAATTTCTATTTATACAAAGACATTCTTACTGCCACTTTTCCAGAAACGTTAATTCTCAGAAGCCCGGACTACTTGACTTGTTGGCTGGTTCAGCCTGACCTTCCCTTTCTCAGCTTTTCAAGGAAACTGACACAACAGGTTGTGAGGCCAGGAGGGAAGTCTGAATCAAAATGCTAAGAGAACAGTACTGTGGCACCCTGCTTCTCCATTGTGCTGCACCAGTGGGACCAAAAGATACACAGCTGCTGCTTTACTGACTACCTCCTCACAGTGATGTTAGATTTATTTTTCCTTCAGTACAGGGTGGTAGGAGCAAGTTTGCAGATGATATAAAGTGGGAGGAGTGGCTGAGGCACCGGAGGGCCGTGCTGCTATCCAGAGGGATCTGGCCAGGCTGGCCAGCATGACAAGAACCTCATGCAGTTCAGCAATGAGAGGTGCAAAGTCCTGCACCTGAGGAGGAACAACCCTAGGCACCAGCATGTGATGGGGGCTGCCCAGATGGAAAAAAGTTTGCAGAAATTGACTCGGGGGTCTTGATGGACACCAAGCTGAACATGAGCCAGCAGTGTGCACTTGCCACAAAGAAGACTGCAAGGATATCCTGGACAGCAGTAGGTAAAGTATTGCCTGCCAGTTGAGAGAGGCCTACTTGGCCCTGGTGAGGCCACACTGGGAATAGTGTATCCAGCCCTGGGCTCCCAATGGCCCTAATACAACAAAGGGCCATAAAGATGGTAAGGGACTAGAGCATCTCTCCTATGAGGAAAGGCTGGGAGAGCCTGGATTATTTAGCTCAGAGAAGGCTCAGGGGGTCAATGTATATATCAATGTATATAAATCCCTGAAGGGAGGATAAATGAGAATGGAGCCAACGGTGCCCACTGACAGAACAAGGAACAGTGGGCACATACTGAAACGCGTGAGGTTCCTTCTGAACCTGTGCACAAGCACAGGTATCCCAGAGAGGTTGTGGAGTCTCCATCCTTGGAGATCTCCAAAAAGCCATCAGGGCATGGTCCTGGGTAGCTTGCTGTACGTGCCTCTGCTCGGCCAGCGGGGTTGGACCATTTGACTTCTGGAAAGCCCTTCCACCCTCAGCCATTCTGTGATTCAGTTATTTTGTGAGTAACAATCCAGTAAGTTAGGGCTGAAGCCCTGGGATTCAATCTGGGGCGCAAATTCTTAATAAGGAAAAATGGGGTGAGGTAAAAGCATTTCCCACAGGTTTTGCTACCTCAACTCAAATGCAACCTGATGAGGGAATCACAGTGCACAAAAATCAAGCCTAGTACAGAATAAAAATCAGCTTCTCAGGCATATTGGTGCCTTTTATGCAGCCTACATTAGCACACAGTTCAGATGAAGAAGTGCCTAGACTAAAAATGCCTGGTCAGAAGAAATCTTAGCACATTTCCATTAAAAGTTATATAAATGTATGGAGCTTGAGTTTCACTTGCTCAGTTCACAATGATTTCAACCTTCAGAGATACAGCACTATTTTAGTCATCGATGATACTATTAGCTGGAAAAAAGCTGATTGCGTATTAAAGAAGAAAAAGAAGGAAAAAGTTGCTTAACAAGTAGTGGACCAGATGCATACACGTAGTGCTACCCAAGCAATAAGATAAATAAAGACATGGGGGGAAACTATAGCACAACGTTCACAGTTCAAAATATTCATCTGTTTACAATATTATAGAACACCGTCAGTTTCCGTAGCTATCAACCGAAAAACAAAATGTAGTCTGACAGAATATACTGCAAATGCTGAGAGTTTGTTCATTCCTAACTCAATAGCAAAGATTCCGTAGAAAAATATCTGTGAAGAAACCAGTATTTCATTGCCAGTTGACTATTTCCTAAAAATACGAAACTGTTTATTTACTGAATAATTAAGGGAAAAGCATTTGGAATTACTAGTCTTTGCAGCAAACCCTCCTTTTTATTTAAATCCACGCCATAGCAACTACACTTTGTTGAGGACAATCAGCAAAATACAGGGACCTGAAATACTGTTGTGGTTTAACCTGGCCGGCAGCTAAACACCACGCAGCCATTCGCTCACCCTCTCCCCTCCCTCTCTGGGATGGGGGAGAGAAACGGGAAAGTGAAGCCTGTGAGTTGAGATAAAGACAGTTTATTAAGACAGGAAAATAATAACAACAACAACAATAATGCTAATAGTATTACTAATAATAACATGTACGAAATAAGTGATGCACAATGCAATTGCTCACCACCCGTTGACCGATGCCCAGCCTATCCCCGAGCAGCCGGCCCCCCCCTCCACCCCGGCTAGCCACCCAAAAGGGGCGGCGGTAGCCCAGTGGCCAGACACCCCTATATATTGTTCAGCATGACGTCAGATGGTATGGAATACCCCTTTGGCCAGTTTGGGTCAGCTGTCCTGGGTCTGTCCCCTCCCAGCTCCTGCTGCATCCCTAGCCTGCTCGCTAGCAGGACAGAGCGAGAAGCTGAAAAGTCCTTGGCTTGGTGTAAGCACTGCTCTACAACAATTAAAACATCAGCATGTTATCAGCGCTCTTCTCATCCTAATCCAAAACATAGCATCCTGCCAGCTACTAGGAGGAAAACTCTGTTCTAACTGAAACCAGGACAAATACTCAATGTAACCAGTTAATTTAAGAATGGTGTACAAGTCTACAGAAAGACTTTCCAGAAAACTCTAAGTCCTGACATACTTCCATCCCTCATTCAGCTGTATTAAACATTACCTTTGGAAATGCAAAAAATGAATGCTATCTATTTTGTCAGTCCTTGTTCTTTTGAAAATGTAGAATGACAACTCTATTCAGTCTAGATATGAAAACTTCCTCACTGTCTGGGAGGAAAAAAATAATAAAGAAGAAACAAAACAACAACAACAAAAAAACACAGCTAAGAGTTAATCCTCTGCTATAAGAAAGGAAAAATCTCTCCAGAATGATTGCTCTTATTAAGATATAAACACCTTTCACTACTTGTGTACTGTAAACTGCAGCTGTATAGTTATTCCAAAAGTATTTAAATACATTTTTTGAAATAAAACACAAAGCTAACTCTGATAAAAATATGGAGGAATAACATCAATAAAATAATGCTGCTTTTTTTATTTTTGAATTCGGTAAAGAGCAATAACATCATATTAACGATTACTGTCTTCAGAGTAAAGCAGTATATCCCCATGGCAGCATATCTGTTAAGAGAACAAACAATATAAAATGTATATTTTCCTCATTATTTTGTGCCCACTCCTTGTTATTTCAAGCATCCAAGACAGACTGCATAACACTTTTGTGTGGAAAAAGTTATGCACATAAAGAATTCCTTCTTAATATTCAGGAAGAATGATTCAGCTCTACATTACAGGTTTCCATTAGCCTGATTTGTATTTTTAAATGTAATTTTGCTTGATTGCTATTAAACAACAACAACAAAATAACTAAGTATTATTAACTTCACAAACAATTAAATTTTCCAAAAGACTAAACTTGGAACTTTAAATACCTGACAGCTCTGTGAAAAACCTGTACAAGTCATATTTCCATTGCCTATGCGTTAAATATTTTTCCATTGTATAATCAGTCCTAGGAAGCCCACCAGTTATACAATTCTAGACTACAGCTTTCCTTCTTATGGTCCAGTTCATCTCAAACTCTCTGAAGCCAGAATTCTCAAGTCTCACCCCCTTTCTTTAAATCATAGAAAGAGAGGCATTATTTTATTTTTCTTATCTTGGATGGAGAAATCATTTTAAAAGAGAACTGCATTTTCAGAAAAGTATTTAAATGAATTATCAACGTATTTAAATAAACATCAAGTAGAATCCGTGATGATATTAAAATATAAAACACTTAATTCTAAATGCAAAAAGGTTATTTTTAGGAAAATTTAATCTACAGAATGCTACTGAGCACTAAATACACTTAGTGGTACTCCAAAGGTAGAGAGAGGAATAGAAGAAACTACGAAGTTGCAATTGAACATCGTGTACGCATGTGAAAAATAAACCATGAAAAAATGCTTAAAATAAAAATGCATTGTTAGAACTGTTAGAATGATCACTAAAATATGGTTGCCAAGTACAACTATAGGTCAAATGAAAATTCCATTCTTTTAGTTTTCACTCAAATTTAGTTCTCTGGAAGAGTCATAAGTAACGAAGCAGTGAAAGGAAGTTCAGTATTTGTTGCTTCTATCACCCTTAGTTTGTAGTTAGCTGAAAATAAATAGTGTTGGATTTTTTTCTCTCTACTAATTGAAAGGCAGATTCTGTCAAGTCTGTTCAACATCTTAATGGAACCCTTTTAAGAAATACAATGTTACATTAAAATAGAAACATCTAATAAGCAAAGCAACTAGAAGGACAACACAACTCTTGTTTTCAACCAAAGCAAAACTTTTTTCCTTGTTTCAAACAGCTGCAAAAGAAAACTATAGAAAGTATTTAAATAAATCATCACTTTAAACTCCAAACACTCACATCTCCCACCCCTACTCTGTTAAGCAATAAACTTCTAAATCATTGCAAATCGACCTTTTTTTTTTTTTTTTTTTTAAATTCAGTAGCTCCTAAAACAGGTACAGTAACAAATAAGAGCCTGCAGACTAAACTTCTTTAGTCTTTAAAACCAATCAGCTCATAGCACTGACATCGTAAATGAGAACTTAAATTTGGTAATAAATATAGTCAAGCTACTCCGACGAAAATACATAGCACCTATAAGCAGTTTGGAAGGCAATTGTTTGAAGAGGGCATTTTACACCAGCTGCCACCTTCCAACAGCATGCAATTCCAGCACAGGCAATACCACTACAAGACAAAGCCCATGCACACTTCTGAAATCCAGTGTGGAATGCCTGTCCTGGTTTCCACATGTATTTAGTCCACAGCTTTCTGTAAACTCCTTCTGTAACAGAAAGAAGGGTGATGCTGAGTTTTACAAAGCAACAGGAATTTGACTGCCTTCCATAGGACTTGGAGTATGAGAAGAACGGTTTCTTTAGATAAACTAGTTCTGTTGCAATATCCTTTGGTTGCCATGAATCAGACCTCAATCAGCAAAACTACTGTTTAACCAATTTTAAAGATGCTGGCGCAGTACCTGCCTGACAAGATTTAAGGATGTGGGAACTGAGAACATATTAATTGAAAAATCAATGTTGTGGGAATTAATGCACTATATAGGACAGACAAGATGATTAAACTTCCACAGAGACATTCCAAGTTTTGCTTGAAATACTTAATATATTTCTTGATGTGAGACACGAGACAACATCTTTTATGTATGGTTAACACAATCGTAAGCAATTGTCTATAACAGACCTGTAAAATAGAAAGCTCATGTGTGTACCTGAGGCAATTTATGTCATCCATCTGTGCAGGAATATTCATTTGTCTGTCCTGGCGCTCCTCCCTGGCCCTGGCATAGCATGCTGCCAAGCACATGGCTTGAGAGCAATGAATAGTCTTAACCCTCTTTTTACAAACCAGAGTGCATGTTTTTACCTTGCCCTAATGCTATCACAACCAGAACAATGTTTAGCGTCACAGAAAAATGACATACGCCTCACACACTTTTTTGTGAACTTGTCCAACATTCTTTGCAGGATTACACAATAATCCAGAAATCAAATATGGAGAAAAATGCACAGAGCATGTTTACTGCATAGCACCAGTATGAAGAAAGAAATCCTGCAGTTGGATGTCACTGAACAGCATGCTTTTAATGTCCTTCATGGAAACGTCTTAGTTGGAATTGGTGGATTTCCTCTAACAGCTCAAGAACGTATTTTAACTAACACAACGGTAAAGTGTGATCTAATTCATTTCTATTGTGGCTATACATTTTCAGTGCCTTCCTGCTTTAAAATTTAGCACACCTACATATTATTCCAATGGTAAACAGCTATTCTGAAAACTTTAAAAAATGTTTTAAAGGCAGTTTATACATCTCTGAATATGCATGCTAACGTGTATCTAAACTGAAAGGAAGATTTTAAAGTCAGCAAATCATAGAAAGTTTAAAAGAAAATCAAAAATTACTATTATGTATCAATAAGAATATTTCACTAAATTTCCTGGTATTTAGACTAAAAGGAAAAATTAATAACCCTCTCCCTTCACCGAAAATTTTTACTTCTTAAGAATTAAAAATTTACTTGCGTTATTTCAAAAACAGTGTAGCAATAAAGCTTTGAAATGAGACTCCATTCATTTTCTGTGCATTTAACTAGTAATAATTAGATTGGATAAAGCAAAACCAAAAAGCTACACCTACAGTTTTGCTTATACCACTAAGTCACAGGTAAGTAAACTACACCTGCAAAATATTGCCTATTATTTCATTAACTTCAAGTTGTTTGAAAATAATTCATGTAGTAGTTAGAAGAAAACATTTAAATCTCATAACATGAAATATTTTTTCCAAAGGTAAATATCACGTAACAAATACTCTTGTCACTGATTTACAGAAGACAACAGAAAATTAAATATCTTTTTCAGTATGTGAAGCACCAGACTGTTAACTGACACTTTCATGATGGTAACTACAGAAGCATTCTGTCATATAATCTCTTAATCCTATTATAAACTAACAGAAACACCATGATCTATTCACTTTTCATCAGCAACCTCACCCTCTTCCTAGACTTCTGCATTTGAAATAACCTCTCAACAGGGGAAAGAAAATACACGTCAATTAACATATCAATATTTTAAATGCTAAAACAGGCCTTCATTGTTTGAATCAAGTTCTCTCTCCAGCTTTATCTAGTTTACAGATGTTACCCATTCTGACAACAAATGTCATTAACTTGTGCTGCTAAACAAGTGCTGGAAATAGTCTATATACATATATAAATATATAAGGCCAAGAGAATTTAACCACAGTTTTGAAGACATAGTTTTGTGTTTGGGCAAAACTGCTATCATCCCTACTAATATACAATTTAACAAATGCCATTTAAATAACAACAAGCAAAGATTGTGTAATTTGCATCAGAAGAGATACATTTAGAGAAAGTTACTTGCCGATCAAAGAATGAGGGAGCAATGGTATTGCAATCCGTGGTTCTGAAATAGTTTCATCTTCCTTCAAGTTGCTTACCATTTCTAGCTGCTTGCACGACATCACAACCTATAGTGCTCCTAGCGTAAACCTGTGAAAATCTATGTTCTTGTCTGGCACATGTTGATTGTGAATAGGATGGTAGATACACAAGTTTGTGGAGATTCTAGGTAGGTCTGGGAGGCTACAATAGGAGGCACCAAGGATCATCAGAGAGCAAAGGATGTTTCAAGCCTTCCTTCAACAGTGCTTAACAGATACCATACAGCAACTCTATCTGATTATTAAATCTGAATCTCTATGCTACTGGGTCACTTAGCACCACAAATTCAATTTGAATCAAAATGGCACATCAGCATATTTGCCAAATCAAATCAGGCTGCAGAGAATTCACTGTACCTGTTGTTTTTATGCCGGCTGCCATATGACAAACTACCCAGTAGAACAGACCACAGCTCTGCTGGCTAATAATACTTGAGCCCATATACAGTTTGCTCTACAACTTTTTTCTGTCAATATTTCTGGAAATTTTTGAATTGGCTAAGGCAGTTCATACTTATCTGTACTTTATGTTGTGTAGTTGCAACTTTTTTTTTTATTGTGCTGTCCAAAACCAAGATTCTTTATACTGTTCAGCTACAGCCTTTCCTGTACCTCTAGTAAAGATGCTTCATAACTATTATCAATACAGAGTAACAGATTGCTACTGAGCCTCATCTTACCTGACGTAGTAGTACCAGTCACAGGCATGTATAAAGTACAATTAGCAAGTTATGTAGATAATATGATACACACAAGAGGAACGTGTAAAAAGTTATTTCTCTGTGCTCCAAATGCTACTTACACTTCTGAGAGAGCCACAGAACTTCAAACAAGTTAACAAAAATTAGGGCTGCAACAAATTTTCTCTTTCTTAGAATAAGAAAATCACACTAGTACAGACAGGAGCAAGATGTCAAGCAGGACTGGACCAGAGGAAAGTTGCCTTACTTACCTCTGTGTGACTTAGGGAATAAAATCACTTTGTAGACACTCTCCCAGTTGGGAGAGACTGTGAGCACACTACATAGCTGAACTGTCTGAAGCAGGACTCACTCATGTATACTACTGATCCCTTCTTGGTAGTGCATGTGTAGCAGTAGAGGTGGAGAGGCCTGTCCATGCACCAAGGTTTTATAGGCAGTCCTAGTTCCTCCAGCTCAGGTGCAGTTTTTCCACTCTTTGTAAAACTTGGAACCCTAAAAATCTTCTTGTAACACTCTGAGGTATTACCATTCAAGGTTAAAGACAGACAAAGACGTCTGAAGTGAACTACAGTGTCAGCAGATATATTTATCTTTTGATTGCTGTTGGTCGTGTCTGCAAGCTCTACAGCTTGCCTGCCTAGCATGAATGTATTTTTATGAACATTCAACTTCAGTAACTCAAGGGCTATTTCCTTGTAACCAGCAAATCAAATACTGTCATCTATTAAATTCAATTTCTCAGTGGATATTTCCTGGGATAGCTAAAGGCACGCACAAGCCACACCAGCAGTTTAAAAGTGGCAAAATGAGAAAGGGAGACGCTCCCTTCAATGAAGAGGAAATCCTTCTGTACAACGTGGTTGCAATATGCATGAAGCACATAGCAAAAGACACTTCTGCCATTGTGACATTACTGTGGAGTGGGGACTTAAATCACGGGTATTTTACTTTTCACATGCTTGGCTGATAACAATGCAGGGACGATTCCGTGCAATCAGCATATTTCAGAAGTATATTATGTCAAGCTCAAGTTTTCTGCAAAATCTGACTTTGCTTTTCCAAATGGAAAAATCTAGTAGGAGTTCATATGATCAAGAAACTACTCACAAATGGGGTGATCTGTCCATTTTAATTTCTAGTTTTTATCCTCTGTATTAAGAAACAGCACTGCTTTTCTTCTCCCAGTGTTTTCAGAACAGCTTTAAGTAATCATTTTAATTGTTGATATATACTGCTGTTTAACAGCCATTACAGTCTGTCAGGGGTCAAGATTAATGTACATTAATTATTATGTGAAATATAAAGTACTTTTAGAACTCTTTAGGGAAACTAGAGGGTTGTAACATATTAGCTATTTTTCCTGATTGGAACAACATTGCCTTCACAATATTCATGTTAATATTCCAAGGTTTTAATAGTGTCATGGAATGAACGATTAAAACCCTTTGCTAATAGTTGTTAATGTACTTCTTGGTTTCCTTATTCTCAAGAGATATTTAAATATCCATATATTTTACTAAGGAAAAATCTTAATTGTTTAATAGCTTATATATTGCAGTGAAGCACTCAGCTTCACTAAAGGGAAAAATGCTGGCTAAATTATTTTATGGCCAGGCAATTCTTCAGAGGCTTCACGTCAACTTTCTCACTGGTATGTAAATTAAAGCGGTATGTTACCAGTTTTCCTTACTGCGAATTTCATGTCCTTCTTATCTCTCACCACTCCTTTCAAGTCACAGTTACAAACGACTGAAGTGGGGGTGGTGCTAATAATAAGTGCTTAAATATTTGCCCAGTGCTTGGGGAGCTGTTTCACTGACAAGGGGGAACAGGATACCAGAGATTGGTAGAGCTGATTGCTCCTGTGGAGAAACAGAAATAACTCCAACTCCAAAACCATCTGATACTTAGAGGCTTTTTACCATCAGACAGAGGAACTGGAACAGTGCACTATTTTGTGGCACAAGTGCTCTGAACTGTAAGATAGAGTGAAATGGTTTTCCCACTGCTCCCCTCATATGAAAAGGGACCAAACACTAAGAGCTCAGGGTGGATTATGAGAAATGGTCAGAAATTAACACTTTTTCAAAAAAAATTAACATATCTTGAGGGTAGAATACAAAAGATTGTCACTTCCCTTGCCCTCCTCCCCAGCACATCTAATTGGCTGGCTTTAGCTGTTCACCACCAAGCAGGGTGGTTTCCACCCCCCTGCCCCCCCCCCCCCAAATTAACTCAGATTTCCAGTCCTCCCCCTCTTACTATGGCAATCTGGCAAGCCAAGGTAGAGCCGTGGGTAATACCAGATGGCAGAACAGTAACACAATAAAACCTTGAGCAGATAAAGCTAGGAACTCCCAACTCACTTCCTTGTTTCTTGCAGCCTTCATTTATTCAAACATAAATAGTACTTTTGGCAAATTTTTGATCTAGGGAATATATCAGTAGCACCTCTCCCAGACTGGCTACAGAGCCAGTATCATCTAACTGCTCTTTGTGTATTGTTCTGAAAACTCTCCACTTGTACCTGCAAGATTGTTTTGAACAATCCCACAGACAGGAATATCAAGGGGTAGTGTTACATGTCAAGGATTCCACCTATCTGGGAGCTCCTCATTTCTCTGGGTTGATCCCAGAGATGGGAGATCCCATTTCTCTGGGTTGGGGTTACGCTGGGATCTCATCAGCACTGATTCTACTCCTTCATCTCATGCACCCCGTTGCAGGCTTCTAAGTCCTTGTCTTGGGCTCTTCTGACTCCCAGGTAGCTTATGCATACCCTTTCCTTCAACTCTGACCCCAAAGATGCTTATTTTACAGTTCATTTAACAGTGATATGCTAATTAAAGTAAACAAAAGACTTGCTCTTGATTCTAAGACAAACTCATTGTTACTGCAGAAGCAAAAGAAAAACTGAGCTAGATAAAAATCAGGCATGTTCATCTGATTTTTTTTCTCTCATTAGTCTAGGATGCTCCTTAAGCTCAATGTTGGGGTCCTCTAAGGTGGCTCAGATCCTCCTCTCTGTGCACGGACTCTTCTCCAAACTGAAGAAGTGGTGCTTTCAATGCTTTGCACTTTCTTCTTCAGCTGGCTCCATAGTTAAAAATGAATCCTCTGCTGAAAAGCACATCTCTTTTCTCTGTCCTTTTTCTCTGATTTTGTGAACGTCTCATCACTTTTCAGGCCTCACTGTTTCTATCTAAAAGGACAATAACATACTTGATTTCTATAGTCTGCTTCTACAAAATTCAGCTGTTGTGGACTGGTGCTTCTTGCAGATGCATTATAAAAATTATTTTTCCTCAGGCTCTAGCCACTCCATTGTCCCAGGGTAGAAGCTATTAGTTAATGGCTCTGCAGTGATAAAAGGCAATGACTACAGAAAGACTTCTACTTCAAATGCATTGAAGCATTAATGATAAATCAATTTCATTACTTCACCCAGAACTCAAGTTACACAGATTCACCAAATCATTACAGATGGTAAGAGTTAGAAAAAAGAAAATGTAAGAATAACAGCAATTCCTGTATATGCTTTAGCATTTATTAGAACATTTCATGAGAAAAGGAGAACAAGGTAAATACTCTTAATTCTTGACAACCTACATTACAGTTCCAAACTTCTGCTGCCGTATAAACTAGAAAAAATGAATATTTTAGATTCAGTTCATTTTGCAAATACTAGCACGCTTCCTACGGGATGTCTAAGTGAAGCCTATTTAGTACTGAAGTAATCAAGAAAATAAGGATCTCTTGTAACAGCACTTCCCTAACTCTAGTAACAGGTAGAAGACTTCAAATCACCTAGCCTTCCCCTAAGCATTAGGGCGGTTAGTACTTATGTGGCATGTAGACTTACAAGGTTAAGACATAGTACTGAAGTAGGAAAACCCATAAAGAAAAAATGGCATTGATGTCTTAGTTCATTTTAATGAATTCTCTATATAGTAAGATGACACACTAGTTTTAAAATGTTACTGCAAACACTAAGTATAAGAGAGGTTTATGCTATTTTTCACATTTCCAAAGAAACTTCTCTTCCCAATCTCAAGTGCTTAATCATTATCTATTAACAGGTGTAACCTCAGTGATATTATCTGCAGACAAACAGACGTTTGCTGGATAATACTGCATTATTGTATAATATATCTAAACAAGTATGTATCAACACAGAACAAAATGTATCTACTCAACTTCTGGGCATTACAACATGGAATAAAAGAAGCCAAAGGCAAATGGTCACTCTAACCAGACTATTTCAAAGGATTTCAGACTTTCTACCTGATGTGATCTAATACAAAACACAAAGCAATGACTGATAATTACTTGCACTGCAAGAAAAGCAGTGCTGTATAGTTTACATGCCTTTTAGCAATTTGCAGTGACGTAAACCCTTCATATTGTGGAGAGAAACGTGAAGATAGCATAGAATTATGTTAAAATGCCTTGCACAAGTTGAAAGTATCACTGTTCAGCTTTTTACTGACTAGTGAATAAAATATTTAGGGAACTGTAACAGCATACTTTGTTCTTGATGTAAAATTAACCATGTTTAGGTTATAGTTAAAGTGAAGAACACCTTGCTTATTAAACCACCAAATTCTAGAGGAACTTGGCAAAAGTAGTATCATACCCAGATGGAGAGAGAATTGCTTTGGAAAAGAATATTCCCGGCAAAATGAAAAAGTTTTTAAAAAATCCTGCTGCTATTTAAATTTGATAGTTTTGAATTGAAAAAAACCACACATGTTTTAAGGATATGAATTCTACTGAGAAGCAACATATATTCAATTGTTTAAGAATACTATTCAACAAAAGTAGTTCAGATGTTCTCTCCAAAAAGAATAATCTTGGGAGAAGCCAGCAAAACCCAGTGACATACAGCCAGTTCATTTGAAATTCAGCTATGGCACCTGTCACGTAAGATTTCAGGGGGAAAGAGAAAAGAACTAGTGATGATACTGAAGTTTATAAGGATGAGAACATTGTCACTGCCCACACAATAATAATCACCAGCATACTCCCATGCTAACTTCATTCTTTGGCTGCAATTATGAGCAGGCTGCTCTTGGAGGCCAAGGAAGCGTTGACATCACAGGCTAGAGAGCACAGCCAGCTCTCTGAGGACAAGTGCCAGGGATAAGATGTGTGAACTACAACACTGGGCACATTTGTCACTTACAGTTGCTGGAGTGGCCCTTCTACACTTTAAAAAACTGTCTTGAGGCTAACCTAGGCAGTAGGGCAGTCGCCAGTATAATAAAGCTAGTTGCTTTGTGCATTAATTCTGTACCAAGGCTTGCTTGGAAGGGACAGAGAGTTTTAAGATTGTATAATTAGTCTGTCTAAAAGACTTGAGGATAAGGATCTCTATTTTAGAGGAAAAAAAAATTGCAATAGAAACTTATCAGCTTGACACTTTTAGCAAGCATGCAGAAGCTGTGCACTTCCTCCTTGTAGGAAACAGAGAAATAGAAGACCCATTTCAGTCTCATGATCTAAATGTGAACCAGCACCTCAGTTAATTTTAGCTCTAGCTAATAGTCTAAATGTGTGAAAGTTTACACTCTCGCTGTTCTCTCCTGTAACTTTTTTTCTTATCCAGTTAATGATCCGATGCTTTCCAAAATGCATGTTTCTCTTTAATTAACAGATATTGCGTTAGGCCTTTGTAATACCTCATCGATTAGCAGCTCAAAGCATTTAGAATCCTAGAATGGTTTTGGTTGGAGGGGGCCTTAAAGATCATCTGGTTCCAACCCTCCCCCTGCAATGGATAAGGACACATCCACTAAGACCAGGTTGCTCAAAGTCCCATCTAACCTGGCCTTGAATGCTTCCAGGGAGGGGGTGTCCACTTCTCTACGCAACTTATTCCAATGCCTCACCACCCTCATAGTAAAGAATTTCTTCCTTATATCCAATGTAAATCTCTTTTAGTTAAAACTCTTTGTCCTATCACTACACTTGCTGGTAGAGTCCCTCTCCAGCTTCCCTGTAGGCCTCTTCTAAGTACTGGAGTGCCACTGAAAGGTGTCTCCAGAGCCTTCTCTTCTTCAGGCTGAACAACCCCAACTCTCTCAGACTGACTTCACTGGAGAGGTGTTCCAGCCCTCTGATCATTCAGAATCTATAAGCAGCAGCTACAAAGTAAATGGCATCCTTCTGTGATTTCTCCTGAGATTATCTCTCATGCTACATATCAGTGATGTGTGCTTGCAGCCTTAGAACAAAGACTTTCAGCTTAAACAACTGAATAAGCACACCTTTGTTTCCCTATTGATTTATGCATCTCTCAACATACAACGAGGTATACTTGCATTTCTCAGTAATTTTTCAGGATAATTTTGAGAGGTTGATTTTGTTGTAAGTGGGAATAGAACACCAATTTGAGTATCGGAACATCCCCCAGCACAATGGATTTCCATTATCTTTCCTTGGGCATTGATTAAATTTCTACACTACTAAATTTCTTAACTATTTTACAAAGGAGAAAAAAATCAGGATACAGCCCTGACAAACATTATATTATGTATATTATATATACGTGTGTGTGTATATATATATATATATATTTAAAACAAAAGGGGATTTGAGAAAAAAATACTAAATCTAAGAGCCGTATTGATCCCTGAAAACTAGCTTATTCTGAACCTAAGCCCTTTCCATCACAGCACAGACAGTGGCATTTTAGAGGATTAATCATGCACCTGCATCATTTACAATACTTCACTGGCACCTTACTTTCTGGTTAAATAAAAATCCACATTTAAAGAGTTGCCTACTTTAAACAGCCTTTTCCTCATCCACCAGGCAGGTCACCTGGTCACAGAAGGCGATGAGGTTGGTCAGGCAGGACTTGCCTTTCATGAACCCAGGCTGGCTAGGCCTGATCCCCTGGTTGTCCTGCGTATGCTGTGTGATTGCATTCAAGATGACCTGTTCCTGCACCTTTCCTGGCACCGAGGCAAGGCTGACAGGCCTGTGGTTCCCCGGATCCTCCTTATGACCCTTCTTATAGATGGGCATCACATTAGCAAGTCTTCAGTCATCTGGCACCTCTCTGGTTGACCATGACTGCTGGTAAATGGTGGAAAGTGGCTCGACAATCACATCCACCAACTCCCTCAGCACCCTCATGAAACAATTACCAGAAATCTTATGATCAAGTGAAAAGTCTGATGCCAAACAAGTGTTAGATTAGACCTGCAGAGATATGAAATCATTCACAATTTCCCTGTTATGGGATCCAAGTGCTGAGTACCTTTGGACACATCTGAGGGCCAGCAGACTGAGTATTCACCTGTGGTGCTTCCTCGTCCTTACCTCTTCTCCACCCAAATACATTTCAAATCATTTGGAAAAAAACAGCTGCATGCTGGACCAGTGTTTACAACAGTACTAGAGCACAACGATGGGCAGACAGTTAAATGACTTGCTATAATATTTACTTTTCCCATCCTTTTCATCACCCATTATCTTAGATATCACTCAAAATAATTTGGTGCTCCCTATTGTTTTCCAGATCTTTCTAGTAACCCCTTCATTTTCCCCAGCTACCATAGCTTCCTTCTGGAAGAAGGAAGCAGCTTTTGTGATATATGGCATTTGTAACATGTTCCTAGTCCGTAGCTCATTTCTTCCAGTGACAGCAACCACAGAGAGAAGCAAAACTATCTTTTCAACTGGACGTGGAACAGCACAAGGTAAACCAATTACATGCTTCCCAGGTGTTGCGATACCAATCATAATCAATCATCACACAGTCTCTAGCGTTTTACAGACCGATGCATCAGCTCTCACAGTAAAAAAAAAAAAAAAAGAAGACCAAAGCTAAACAAACATGGGCTATTCATTAAGATGTGATACTAACAGATCAATCTTTGTAACCCTCCTGAAAATTTGAACCAGTTCTCCCTGCACAACTATACATGCCAGAAGAGCACGGAAAAGACAGAAAACAAGAAATGCTTCATGCAGTCTGAAAAAGCTTCTGAAGTCTTATCTGTCCTCGATCTGAATTTGGGAGGTCGGAGGGAGGAGTGTTCCTTGCAGAATTCTGGAAGGCAGAGAGTTTTCTCAAGGGCTGATTAAAGTTTCAGATCAAAGTCCTACAGAAATCAAGGAACACAAACATCCACTGGCTTTCTTTCCAGGTGAAACATTCTTTTTGTTCATCTCGACTTCTCTAGCACCTTTCTAGTTTCAGGCCCATATTTTTGTATGTGGATAAAAGTAAATTTCAAAGAACATACAGCACTGAAAACACTGAGATTATTGTAATAAATGAATCTATGACACTACAGTAAGACAAGTGAATAAATGAATCACTATACTTCCAGCTTTCCAATTTTTTCAGTGTAGCTGCAGCTCACCTACCTAAAACTGAAGATAATTATGAACTGCTTTGTTCTTGGTTCCTGTGTGAACGTTCACATAGTATTCCTGCTGTCCATGAAATCATAAGTCACAGTAACAGTCGTCTGAGAGATATATAGCCAGATAAAAGGCACTCACTGTAAATTTGTTACTAGCAAGAAGTACCGTCCTTCCAAAAACCAAACCTATCATTTCTTGGAACAATCTAAATTCTAGCTGATTCAGGGCTAGAAATAAAATGCAGCTTTGCCACAGTCAGATGGGTTTTTAAGATTACATTATCATCAAGCCTAATATATATGAAATATTGTAGTCAACATTTGACTTACCTACATAAAACAATATTGTAAGTAAGAAAATATTTGTAGTTTACAGATTAACTCAGCTTTGTTCAAAATTAAAACTGAAAACAAAAGCATGCTTTTATACTTCAAAATTCTGCTGGGCTTCTTGTTTTCCCAGACAACCATCCTAAACAAGAACTTAGTTTACTGAGAACTGACTTTTGAATCTGCATTTTTCTGAATAATTGAGAACCGATTGGGTCACCTTTAAGTCTTCCTGAAGGCTGCAAATATAACTATTACAGATAGCCAAGAGAAAGCTTTCTAACATAAACGTTATCTGTTCAGTGTAATTGGATGCTTTGAGGTTAATACTGTCATTGCTTTCTAAGAACAACAGAAACAGTATGATTTTATCTACGACAAATCCAAACCTTTTTAAAAAAAGGCAAGTAATGTGCTCACATGCTTGACAAATGTCATGTAAAAAAGTAATTTCTGCCTCTCCATCAAAATATTTTTTTTACCAAAAAGTTTCTATTTTTCATTACTTTAAGAGCTGCTAAAGAAAACAAATATGCTTTTTTATTCAACAACCTCAAAGCACTTAAGCTCAAATTCAGTCAACTAAAAGGTTAAAAAAAAGATAAACTATGGCATATTTTCAAGTACAAAGATCTACTATGGCATATTTTCAAGTACAAAGATCTAGGGTGTCTCTACTTTTTGGTATAACAAAATTCTTACAAACAACATATTATAGGGGTAAAGCTAACTGTAGCACTGCTCAGAAAAAAGCCATGAGGCCAACTGCAACCACTTGTAACTCCAACTTACTGATCATTTCAGATTCACTTTCTGAAATATTTCTCTCACTATTTACTTGATATCCACACACACACTGTGTACCAACAAGACTAATCAGCAGCTGGAAACACAACTGTAATTTAACCTGGAAATTAACAGAACTTGCAGGAGATATATTTTTAGTAACAGCTTGAAAATTTAGGCCATTAAATTCATTAACAAGCTTGCAGATATGAATATCTCATCTACTTAATTGAGTGCTCATATAAAAAACTAACCCATGTGCATATTTCATTATATAGCTGATTTTACCATTCAGTGATGCTCTCATAATTTAAGTAATTTCCCACTAGAAATTTTAAAATATAGCAAGGTACTGCAATGTACCAACATTTAAATTATCAAAAAGAAACACAAAAATGTGGTTACTGTATACTTCTGATAGAGACTATCAGAAATGATAAAACTAGGACACAACACTGAACACATAGCTAAGTTTAAATGGAGTATCTGAGTTGACTTACTGTTGCCCTATTGACATTGTATGTAGGGAAGAAATACATTTGGCATTGATGCATATGAACCTTACAGCTGATTAAAGACAGAAAATACAGAAATAGAGTTTTACTTTGGACTATTATTCAATCCACATTCTCATCTTGTGGATTAAATGTACATTTGCAACTGGAGCACAGCAGGCAAGATCTTGCAGCTAAATCCCAGCTTACATTCACCTAAAGGAACTTGTTTGTGCATGGGACAAACCCTTTGAGATACACACCAAAGCACGGTAAGCAGTGACAACCACTTGCTTCAAAGGCACACTACTCCTGACCTGAGCTAAAATATCAAAGTAGATAGGACCTTTAAGTACCAAAGCGCACTCTTGCCACCACTGTTTGCTCCTCCTGAGAGCTGTGTGCCTACCATATACAAAGAGATTGTTACTTCACTTCTTACTACTACTTTCAAACATTTGCTATAGTTTCTTCTCTGATTTATTTTTGAAGAAATTTGAATGAAAGAAATACATCCGCACAACTCTGGCATCACTGCTTTAATTCACCAAGAATCCCTACTCCCCATCCAGTCACGTCATCATCATTAATCCGTCTTTGGACTACACCAACTCGGAAGAGTGACCATAGAAAAATCGCTACATCTGAGACTACCCAAGCATGAAATGAAAAACAACCAACACCTCCACAGAGAAAAGAACCTACATTTTGTAATGTCCCTTACAAACAGAAAGCTATTATAATTTTCTGAACAAAGCAAAATTTTTATATTATACTTGATTATAATGCTGGCTTGTCATGGTGTTAGTACATTTGGAATATGGATTATTATATTAATGAAATCACAGTTGAAAATGTGATTTGATAGCATATAAAGGAGCCTAATTCTGCACAGCTCAAGTGATAACATCAAGCAGCAGTGGTACAAAACTTTCCTTTTCTTTTTGGAGCTGAATGGCATATAGAAATAAACCAGAAGATTCTTCAAAACCAACTGTGGATTGAGTTATAGCCCCATTACTGATATTTATTTTATGCTTTGCTTTTTTTTTCTTCCTCTGAACAGCTGGATATTTTAATCTATGATTTATTAATTTTTAGACTTGCCCACAAAAACTTTTCCATGCAAGTTTAAAAAACTTAATTCCTTTAATTTAGGAATAGAATGAAAACCTTATTTACCACAGCAGCAGAAGTAAATTAAACACAAAAGCTAAAAAATAAAGATGGGGGGGGGGGAGAATCACACAAACCAGCTCTGAAGATTTTAAGATATTAATAGCAAGATAACTTCTCTTTAAGAAACAAGCAAATAAGTATATATCTCAATCTCATATCTCAAATATCTCCCTGCAGAACAGTTTTCTCACAGTATATAAGAGCAAATGAAGAAGAAAAATATTTTTCACTGATAATAAAAAAAGAAAATACAAAACTCAAATTTAATTTTTATTAGCGTTTTCTACTCAGCCTTCCTGAAAATAAATGTTCAGTGCCAAGAACCTTTTATAACACTATTTGTGGCAGGTCTCCAAGATAATTTCTTTCAAATTTTGATAGCTTTTTACTTCCTTATTTTAAGAAATTTAACACTCCTTAAGAAATCAGTTTAGTCAGACATGCCTGACTTTTTCTTGATGGGTAGCTTTAATATCAAATAAAACAGCACCACACATTTATGTTCCTTACACCACATCTACCTCAACATCGACCTACCAATAACTTTCAGCATCTTTTCACCTACCTGTGGGGTTACAAAGGCATAGAAAACCCAATCCTCTGCACCCTCACTTAATACTGGTAAAACAGGGATGCAAACACCTCACAAAAGTAGGTTGTACTCACTTCTCAACCCGGCATTTTTGTATGATTTAGTTAGCCCCCTAAATATGACATACCATAGCTATACCTCATAGTTTTGAAGAAGGAAAAAAACCCTCTAGTTTTATAGCAGATTTGTGACCTAATTTAATATTGAGAAAAATTTGAAAAAAATCAAGCATTTGCCACAGAAGGACCTACAGAGACTATCACCTTTCTGCTAGCAAAAACTTTCTAGGAAGGTTATGTGGAACACAGCACAGCAAATTTGGTATAAACTTTTCACAGAAATCAATTCTGAATTCTTCTATGAAAGGAAATTTATAAAGCATTACAACTCCTTCTGTGCATCTAACGAAGAAAAGACAAATAAATGAGTTAGCCAAAAGACATATTTCAGGCACAGCAAAGTAGAAAGAATATTGTTATTCTTCAGGGTAAAACTAATGTTGGATCTTCCATATGGTTATGGTACTTAAATAGACACAGACTGAAAGATTAACTGTTTTATAAGAGACAAATGACAAGTAAAACCAAGGAAAGCTTTAAATGATGTAAATCATTTCATAAGAGGAAATTCTTGATTTGTTAAGAAGTCTGTACATTTGCTGTTACAATGACTCAAGTCTACTGAGCAATATATTGCAAAATTGAAATGCAAAAGTCTTTCAGGCAGTTAATATGATTATTTTTCTGTTTTACACAGGTATGATGTAACCCTTCATATCATCAAAATGGGATTTTAACAGACATATTTTATGGCAAACATGCATACAAATTTAGACTTATGACATTCAAATAGTCATTTTTTCTGCACTAGAAGTCTTCAAATAGATCTGCAAAAGGAGCACTGGGTTAGCCAACTGCAACATTGCTTACACTTGCAAATGAAACAATCTATTCTCTATATTTTTTTGTAAGAATGGAACACAAGAATTATTATTTTTTTTTAAAGTATGTTTGTGGTCAAATGGCATCCTTAAAAAGAAAAAGAAATCTAGTTTAAAGATAGTAAAATGGATGATGAACAGAAGCATGTATGCAGGTGGATGCAATTTTAAGAGTAAGACTTCCAGCTTTCTTTTGATTCTTTCTTCTACTTTTTAAGTTCTCCACCAATGATTATAAAATGAATCCAATATAACAGCCAAGTTTGTCAGTGGCTTATCTAGACATTTGCAATTATATTCTAATATTGTTGAAGCTTTCCCGCTACAAAAATAATTCATTTTTAAAATAAATGAGTAAAGATACCATTAAAATAACTTGTCAGTATATACTGTATCATAAAGATTGCTCTGGGAAGGAAATCACTTAAAAAGTTGGGAGAGCATTTCACTCTGATCAAATCTATTTTTCATAACCAAGAGACAAAACGAAGCATGGGCTGTAACTACATTTTTCATAGCTACGTTTTTCAAGTATAGCTACCCTATGCACGGTTTTCTTGTAAAAATAATTTTTTGTGCCTTGAAGCAGAGAAGTATTAAGGAGTGAGATTTACCCTAGTACATGTAAACATTCAAATTAGGTCAGAATCACTAGAATCCTAGTCTATTCTCCATTAGAGTACTTGTAAGTTTTTCCAGCAGGAAATACT
Organism: Cygnus atratus; assembly: GCF_013377495.2. Classification (NCBI taxonomy): domain Eukaryota; kingdom Metazoa; phylum Chordata; class Aves; order Anseriformes; family Anatidae; genus Cygnus; species Cygnus atratus. The sequence goes on from NC_066363.1 coordinate 48,270,901, forward strand.
GGGTATGAAATACTTTACTGATCATATGAAGTGTTAGTAAGGATGGCCTAACACATGCCTAACAAACTTTTTGGAGAAACACACATACTTGGAACTTAGATGTATTTGGTCAACTTTCATCAGGGACTGAAAAAAGCACAGACTTGGTCCATAGGCTACCTGTTACCTGAGATCCAACACTCCAAAATCAAGGGTTAACAAGCCACAAGCAGTTCTTTCCAAATAATGAAGAGTTGTGTTTTTTTTTAAAAATAGAATTTTCTCCCCTCAACTCAAGAGGCTGAACCATTTTTACTAAATTTTTCCAAAAGCAATGAAGTGTGAAACAGAGAAAATCTAGAAGTGTTTTAGCTCTACCAGTTTATGACTGGCAAAGACACAAGCCACTGAAGTGGAGTTATGTAAGAAAAAAGTGTTGGGCAACTGAATGTGACTGATCCCACCTATTAAAATGTTTATCTGAAGACCATTTCTGGAAATACAAATGTCTTCAATTGTAATTATCATCTTCCAAAATTTCCCTTCTCTCCGGTTTGCTTTTTAGATCTTTAAGCTAAATGCATCTAAGAAGGACTGGGAGTCTAACAGGCTTTTAGGCATGACTGCATTGTGTATCTAATTAGTACAACAGCAAAAAATTTGGGTAGATAAGTATTTTAGATCTTTGACCCATGTGAAAAAGCTTTTTTTTTTTTTAAACAGGTTGCAATTTAATAATTCTGCAGCAACTCTTTGCTACCTACCTCCTCACACTACTAGACATGGTTACAAGACATAACTGCATGTATATCAGGAAATATTTTGGCAGTTTTATAGCCATATGTATTTTATTACAAGCCTAAATAAGGACAATTAGGACTATTATTCTGAGAACACTAGTACAAAAGAACGCGAATACTTGGGGTGAAGATGGGGATATGGCATAGATCCTTGAATTGAAAGTTTTCTTTATGAGAAAGTATGTATAAAAACACAAAAGATTTCTGGGCTAAGAAAAAAAAAGGATAACGATAGCTTTCAAGTAAGTGTTCTTAAATAGAAATATATACTTAATGTTTACAATGGAAATTCATTCAATAATGGTAGTTCCCTGATAGTTAAGTACAGAAACAAATTATGTTTTGCATGCCCAGAGGCCTCTTCCTTCTTAGAGCCTTCAAAATCACTTCCAAACAGAAGTGACATTAACGTTCTGCAGAACATCCTGCTCATGTGAAAACAGCAAGTTGTGCTGCCAACAGAAGCACTTGTCTTTAGAAGCTGGTCCTGGATTTCAGTCTGGAATGTTTCACCGTTATTTCTGGGAAAAAAACCTAGCTGAAGCTGCAGTAATTTTTTAGTTGCCTATGTACGCTACATACAAAGAATGTTTACTTTCAAAGTGTTAGAAATGCAAGGAATTTCAGCCATTTAAACATACTCTTAGCTTGTCTGAACTATAGTTATATTCAGATTAAGTTGTACCACCAGGGAACACAAAAATTTTCCAGTTTGGAATACACATACTGAAATGCACACGTTTGGCAAAAAGGAAAGTGGTAGAAGTTTCAAGTCTTGATGTTTTTTGAAAATTTATTTTTATTTTATAGACTTTGGACACATTAATAGCTAAAATGTGAACGTGAGGATGATTAAAGCAAGTTGTGAAACAATGATTTAAATCCAAGGGTAGATTTACATAATTAATAGTTGGGGTGGGCCTTTGCAATAGGCCTGTTTTTTCAATGTGGCAAGAGGTGATGGTGTTCATGGTAACAAATAAATTGCAACTCCAGACTATATGACAGAGCAGAAATAACTGAAAATTACTAAATATAATTTCAGCCTTGTTATGCTCCTAACACCTCAAGGATGCCAAATTTCAGAACAGAAACTTCTGATCTTGCTGTATGCTTGTATAGCACTTAGTTTTTAGAAACGTGGCCCCCAGAAACTGTAACTATTATTTGTGTTGGAATGGACGAAGCTCCTGGTTATTTCAATCCTGCTGTTTAACGACTGTTCTTACATCTTCTCTCTGGTACCATTACCACATATAACACTGATTGACCATAAAAAAATCAATTGAAGACTTCAAACTTAAAATGGAATTACGATGACAGACTCCTTTCTATCAAGCAGAATTTCCTGCCTAGGAAGCATACAACATCAACACCTGTATCAGCACTTTTTGAGCTGAATTCCTGTTTAGTTAGATCTTATTGTTCAGAAGGCAGTAACTTCTAACTTGGACTGTGGTACTTGCTTTAATCTTTAAGCAGATGGCTCCAACTTATCAAATGAATAGCCCACAAAAGTCAAAAAAATGTAAATAAATCACTTAAATCCTACTACATACATTACCCACTACTAAGGAAAAACTATTAGTCCATTTAAGCTACTGAGCTTAGATTCTTACAACAGAAAACAGTATGTTTTCATACAGATAAGTGAGCAGAAAAGCTACAGTGCATGTCTTTGTATTTTTAATGCTTGGTGGTACAGGATGATGATCCCAGCAATTCTAAATTAAAACTGATACGATCTTCATCTTATATTGTCTTCTATATATTGTCAGGCTTAAAAACTTAAGGAGTTGCAGATTGAGAACCTTTCCGCAATGTATTTAAAATAGGCATTTATTTCATCAAGTTCTAGTTTACCAGCAAATTGGTTTCATAGCCATTGTTCAAACAATCAACAGTGGGACATTAAGATCATTTTTGCAGAAGAGACTAGTAAGTTTAAATGAGTTTCTAACCTCATTTTTATGAATTTCCCACCAAAAACTCTCAAAAATTCAGAATTAAAAAAAAAAACAATAGCTTCTCAAAACTGTACTTAATATTTCACTTAAAGTAACTCTACAGAGGACATTGTCCCAAATCTGATTAAAGATCAAGACTACTTTAAAATAAGCACAGGTTAGTGATCTTCAGTTCTTTCAAAACAGATGAGATCCTGGTTCTCAGTAGATATTTATTACAACCATTTCTTTAAAACAATCTCCAAATATTGCAGAGATAAGCAGGGCAATTTCAACTAGCTACCAAAAAAGTTACCTGCACACTTAACAACAACAAAGATTGCATTGTCAAAAAACACAATAAATAGTGCAGGAACACAGTGAAACATCATTAACACTTCTTTTTACATTTGAAAAAAACTCATACCTGGGTACACTGCTTGTTAAGCTTTTCTCACTTGATGACGACGATGATGACGATGATGATCCAGGTCTCTGATCTGTTTTCATTCCTATAGTCTCTGTTGCACTAATCTGAGGTTTTTCACCTTCCTTCTCTGGCTTTTTTTTTTCACTATCACTTTCATCACTGCCTTCTCCTAAGATGTCATCAACCTGCCAAAGAGTAAAGAGTCAATGTATCCTCTAACAGACTATAATTCTTCTGTAATTACTAGATAGCTCTTAAGTAATCATTAAAAATATGCTTCAAATTTTCTTGACTTTCTCTTCAAAATTCATATTAAACACCAATAGCTTGAATGAAGTTTCTGTAACAGCTCTAGCAACATTCTATTCAAATTAAGTATTTTTAGTCTGCTTAACTTGATAAGTATATATATATACACACTCACATACATGATACAGTTACATTTGAAGGCATTTGCACTTAACTATAGTAATACTCAAGCTGTAAACAATAAACTATATTAATTTCTAAATGGACAGCATTTGTAACATAAAGGGATAGATATTTTATACTAAAATTTATAATATAACATATATAAGCAACCACTTGTGCAAGGCAAATTAAAGTCTCTAGCTAGTAACTATTCTTATATTTTCAGATATTTCTAGATAGATATGTAACTTTAAAGAAGTGTATTCCTAAATACTACAGTACTAATGGAACTGAACATAATGAATCCTGCTGTAACCAATTTGTCTGCTTATGCTAATTAATAAATGCAAATTTATGAAAATGTTTTATGTATTTCATTAAGCAATTATTTGGCCTTTGTTTCTAAAAAGTTAGCATTGGATTTCATACTCTTCCAAAAACATGTTACTTTGCTCTGTCAGGTCCAGAACTGCTGAAACTAACACTAAAAGCAAATCATACTCATGATCCACCCTGCTGAGTTTCAAAGGCTTGTATCCTTTTAGTTAGCATTCAACTTTCAGAAAAACAAGAAATCATGAGAAAATATAGGCGAAGATCCCACAGGAGGATATGGAAAGAAGCTAACTGTGAGCAGTCCATTATGGATATTTTTTTTTTCCTAAAAGCAGCTTTTCTCAGCATAAATTGAAATACATCTCATTAGTCTCAATTCTCACTAGTGCCACATCTGCTTTTTGAAGACAAAGAAAACCTCTGTGCATGAACACTGACCAAAAGATTTTACCCTGTTTAAAATAGATTAATTCCAAAAGGCAAACAAAAGCCATGAAATAAGAAGGGTCGCTTTATATCTAGTGCTTCATAAATGCACCTCCATTTTTTATTTTTATTTTTTGTTTTGTTTGTTTACCTTGATATGCATGGCAGGAAACTCAGAGCTACTCTGTTTCTCAAACTAAGTGCAAAATTCAACACCTTTCCAGTATTCCATCGCAAATATGGTAGAGGTAAATGATATACCATTTTTTCCACAAAGAGAACTCAAGGGAGAGTTTGCAAGCAAGGCAGGAGAGGAAACAGAAAATACAGAGTTTTGTTATCACCAGAAGACCTATTCAATTTTTTTTTTTTTTATGATGTCCTATGAGAGAGACAAGACACATGACTCAAGATAATGAAGTTGCTCCACAGGGCAACTTCACACATGTAGGTGACTCCCACCATACTTCCTCTGTTGACTTCAGAAAGATAAAATACGTAGCATTTGTCTTCAGTCCTCTGCTAAACAGACAGATTTGAGGGATTTATTAATCTTTCTAATAGCCAGTAGTAGTCAGCTGCTCCTGTTTGACCGAACATTTTTCTTCCTTGTGCTACTTTCCACTGAGGATTCTAACCATCTATATAGATGCAAGTTAGAAATGATGTAGAATGATGATTTTGAGACTCACCAGCATAAGAGAAAGCAAAGACATTTTGTTATAAAGTATAGTCATCAAAACTTTATTTTTAAAGCATTTAATTATTTCAGGGATATGCAGCTCAAGCTTTACAAAGTGGTTTTAAAAATCAATGCTATACTATCCTGGGATGGAATGATTGTTAAACAAAACGAAAAGTAACCTGCTAGGTTCTTAGAGCTACGGTATAATCCAGTTTTCCATTGGCCTTTGTCTTGATACATTTTTATTACATGAAATATTGCTAATACCCAGCTCTCTCATTGTGAGGGCTGTGGAGAAGCCATAATCAAAAAGAACCACCTACGAGCTTAGTGCATCTGAACACAGATGACATTTTCAGGTAGAAACTGCAAGAATTACTGTGTCAAATTAACAGATCTCATTATTGATGAGATACAGCTCATCAGTATTCACATATTAGACAAGATGCAGCTCATCTAATCCAAACTGCTTTTCCCATGACCAGAAGTTGTCACACATGTGGAAAATAAGAACCATGGAATGCAAATTGATGGTCAAAGAGACTGAAGAGACTGCTAGAGATAAGTGGACAGTGAATCCTGCAGAAGTGTGTAAACTATATTTTGGTGTGTACAGAAAACACAAAATCTGAAGTGTTCTAGTACTACAGTTCCGAGATGGGATGGCAGGAACACAATGTTTGTATATCTTTATTAAAATAATACTCACCATAACTAACATGTCCAGGAATTAATTGACAGTCAAATGATGGAAGAAATCTACAGCTATAACAACTCCTTTCCAGCAAGTCTTGTGTTTAAAATCGCATACCCTCATTGCTAAAGCAATACTTCTCCAAGAAGTTGTATTTTACAGATGTCTCTCACAAGCAAATATTCTATTTTTTTTCTGAATAGTGAGTCCCATCTATGTAAATCTTTTAAAAAACACAGAGTTCTACATTCAGGTTACAGATTAGAGTAGCAGTTGTAAAAGAATGCAAATTTATGCACTAAAAAAAAAGAAGACTTCCTCAGTTTATTTTCTACCAGTGTTTAACTGGCTATAGAATTAAAACAATTGTTTCAAAATAAATTTGCAAGTTAATTCACAGCAAGAAACGTATCAGATGCCGAAGACCAAACAGAACCACATATGAAGTGTAAATACCAAATCACAAAGGAAAATTGGAAAAATAAGGACAGATTAATAAGAACATAGGGGAAAAGGTTAAAGAAAGAAGTTACAATATCTATAGACTAGTAAAAGGACTGGATGAAGAGGAAAATAATTATGAGAAATGACCGATTAAAATTATCAGAACAGTCTTCATTATAATTTGTACAGAATAAAATTCATACATTTTGAAAAAGGAACTAAGTAAACTCTGCAACATTAATAGAGATAATGCTGAAAGCTAACAAGAGCTCTAGACTATATGCATCTATCTATATAAAAATATTTTCATAAGTATACTTGATATGAATATATTTTATTTGAATATAAAATAACTATATTAAGAACACTTCTATAGATCTACTTCTGTAGAGCTAAATACATAAAAATAATATATTCTATATATAATAAATATATAAAACATTTAAATATTTTAATATAAAATATAAGCTGATCCTTTTTTTTTTGGGGGGGGGGGTGTTTAACTACTTGAAGCTTGTATGTATGAATAATATCACTGCAAGTAGAAAAAAAATCTGGGCAACAAAAAATTGAAATGTAGGTTTAAATAAACTAATTTTGTCATAACCTATTGAGTGCTGGATCAAACAACACCTTGTCCAAAATATTCAACATAATAAGGAAGGGATTGGGGGAGGGAAAAAAAAAAAGACCAGTGAGGACAGGCTCTGGATACTAAAGCTATGATTAGTCTTCTAGATAGCTTCCAGCTTTCTGGGTTTTCTAGCAGAACACTGCCTACCAGAAGTATTGCTTCCCTAAAATACTGAAAGAAAAAAAAAATGGACAGACTTACACACCCGAATTCTGAAAAATAAGCACATAAAGTCATTTTATAAGAGGATAAAAAAACCTCAAACACTAGGTCAAAAGTCTTTAAATTTCCAAGTGAAAACTTGTGGCCCACAGTGGCCCACATAGGTTAAGTATTGAACCATGGCTAAAACCAAATAAATGCAAAGGAAAAAAAAACAGTAATAGTTATTGAATATTAGGGTGTTGACATTCTGGCTTTTTATACAGAATGGTATAAAATTAAGAAATAGAACTGTGGTGTATTTATACTTTTTTCTTGATATTAATTGTGTTTAATTATTCCTGCTCCTGGTTCTTATATTTATGTATAAATACACCTTTTGTTCTTTTTCTTTCAAATATTTGTCAGGTCACCTTTGTATGCTGAGATTCAGACTCTCTACCTTTCAGAAAAAACCCACAGCACAAAACAACACAAAAACAGCCCCAGAATGAATTTCTTCATTAACAATCATGGAGCTATTAAAACATTTTACTGTGCTTTTTGAATACAACGATATGAACTAAGTAATCAAGTCTCCATCCATCACTATCTTGTTCTTCAGTGGCAGAAATCTCTGAATAAAAGCAATCTTCTTTCTCAAAACGTGTTATTTAAAATATCTTATTTTTCTAAATATCCTATTGTATATACAGACAGAAGTTGGATGCAATGATCCTTGTGGGTCTCTTCCAACTCAGGACATTGTATGATTCTATAATATTTTTGTGTTGCAGTTGTTGCCTTTCTTCTCTGTGAAGGGGTATTGCATATGGATAGATAGCTCTCTTGGTTTAAGTGGCAAAGAGATTTCTGAGTTACTTTAAGAGCCAGGCCTTTACAATGAGAGCAAAAGAATCCATGACATGTGCTTCCCAACCATTGTGGTGTGGAATTCCTTTCATCTAAAGTTATTGAACTGCACACTTAAAAACCAGCAGCCTTTAGTAAAAGACATACCAGTTTTAGGATGAAAAGCAATTATGTGGGAAAAGAAGCTTTAAGCTTTCGCTCTACACTGAGAACATCTACTGCTACGATAAAATTTGAAAAACAACTTAGAAGCACTATGGAAAAGTTACTTAGAGGAGCTCTCATTGGCAGTCACCAGAGATTATACTTGGACCTTGCTAGGGAATGAACAGTGGCAACAGCAGTCCCAACGGATGTAGCTCACAGTACTGATGCACAGCACTGGCTATAAAGCCTGCATACATTTTAATTGCAACCTTGGGCAATAATGTATACTCTTAAACGGCAGATACCGCTAGGAAAAAAACCTAATGAAACAAACAGGTTGCATATATTAATCGGACAACTTAATGTTTGCAAATGAAAAGGTAATGTAACTGTGACTAGAACTGTACAATTCACTGCATGGTTTTCACTCCACAATTAACACTTAAACTGGAAAGGAAATATTACCTAGAGGTTACACAACAGCACTATTAGTAAAATGCAAGGCTAATAACAATTCTGCATCCTAGTTTATGATAAGCAAGACTGTTAGCCTTTTAAAGAATGCCATTCAGAAGTCCTGAATGTCTTTGAATTTCCCAGCTGGAAAGCAATGTCTAGATTTGAGTAGAAAGTTTGCAAAAATTCAAGATCTTAAGGACAAACACTTGAAACCACTAAAAAGAAGCACAAGCTTGAGTCTTTCCTTGGTAATTAGGGTGCCTCAAGAGCTGATTTAAGCATTCTGTGCAGTTCTTCTACACACCAACATTATTATTAGCATAATGAAATTGCTTTGAAGCAGCAACACTTCATGATGTTGGAAAGAAAAGAGCCCATTCCTAACTACAAATTTTGGGAACATAAATTCCCATGGACTAAGAGTTACTAATTGTAAAAGTCACAATGATCTTTTAATTCAGTCTCCAAAGAGAAAACGTCTCAAGAGAGATGGCGTAATAGCTTCTCCAAAGTCTCCTGAGTCAGCAACACATCTGCAGCCTGGAAACTACTGCTTTATCTGATTACAAGGCCATTCATACCTGTAATCTCCCTTTCCCTTACTCTATTTTCAGAAGAAATCCTCTGACAAAAGATTGTTAAATTGCAATAAACTACATCATTGCAGTAAACTACATCATTTTTTTTTAAATGGTGCAGTCTAAGAATAAAATAAAAGTGACTGCAGTACCTATGGCCAGAATACAGCTGTTTATCTATCCTAGCAGGATATTCTTGTCAGGAATCACTGATATACAAGACCAGCATTTCAGTTCAGCTCTGACTGCACATTATCTTATGATTGTGATGGAGAGGAAGGATAGATTGAGTCTACCAGAGGCAGAAAGGATAGAGCCCTCTATTTCTTTGGTTGCAGCACTTCCAAAACAACAATACCTTAACAGAGATAAGAGATCTCTGACTTCTAAATGCAATAATTCTTCAATTTAGACTCCTGAATATATCCAGGCTAAAATTCCAGAAAGTAATCTTCTCCAACATGAATTAAAAGCCAATAAAGTGATCTACAACTATACTTCAAAGAAAGAATTGTTTTTAGCCTGTTGCTGACCTTTACTCATGAAAAGTTTTGGCTTTCTGTTAAAAAAAAAAAAGTGACTAGTATGAAGAGGGCTGTCCTTGAGTTCTTTGAAAGGAACCATTCCTCACATAAAACACGGGAGGAACACTGCCTCCTCAGTAGGAAACACACTTTCATTTTAGTAACATTGTTCGACTCTCCTATACTGTCATGCTTAGTTTTGCAACACCACCTTCATTGCTTCCCCATCACTACTTTACCCAGTCATTAAGCAAAATGAAGTTAAGAGTCAAGTAAGACACATTCCTCCTCTCCAAGTTCAGTCAAGTGACCACAGAAAGCATGCTAGAAGAGACTGAGACCTCAGGACTAGAATACTTTGACATACTCTGCACCACTTGTATCATTTAGCCACAAGACATTGAAAAATTTTGACATTGGAACTCCCCCCCCCCCAATATGGTAGCTAATCTAATAAGTTACCCTTGATCTTAACTGTTTTGTTTATGAAAACTTTTGATATTGCACTTTGTCTCAATGAACTGAATAGATTTTATATATTTTTCTGAACTCTTATGCTTAGGAACAGTTATCTGAGAAGCATATCTTCAAGAAAAGATAGGAATTTAAGATGCTTTTAGAGGTGATATTTAACTGTGTGTGTGAATGATTAAACTTTCCTACAATTTAATGAAAGTCTATATTAAGAGATCTGGACTTACGGTATTTTTAAATAAAATATTTCCTTCTATAAAGATGTCACTGGAAGGTTAAACTGTTGGAAGTAGATTTGGACTTGATTTTTTACAATCATGTATATTTATGCATGTGATTAAACACCCCTTTCTTTTTTCATGTGCAGATTTTCCTGTTGTCCAACACAATTACTACCGGCTCATTCAGAAGGTGGTCAATCAGTAAAATCACAAACACAAAAAGAGCCTTATTATTATTTTTTTTCACCCTGATAAAATCTTTTCCATTAGATCAAAACTGTCTTAGTACTACCCTGTTTTTGACAAAGCATGTTGGCACGCTTCAGGTTTGAAGATAAAGCCTGGCAATGCTGTTAAACAGTCTAATTTGATAGACTGAAAAACAAATTTCATGTAAACATTTTAAGGAATATCACCAAACCTTAGAAAAAATCTTTTAAGATATTTCACAGGTCGTTTATTTAGATATTGACTTTCATGTCTTGGATCACTACATTTAATTTCAATGCACTCTGCTGGAATAGTTGGCAAAATCAAAACAGGTTAGAGAAAAGGCTATACACTTACATACACGGTCATGAACTGCATAGTCTTCTCTATTGGCTTCCCTACTGAAAATCATAGGATTTGACTGGTAAACAATCTCAAGAGTTTGAAAGAAAAAAGTTGGAAATGGTAGTCTTAAATTCATACTCCTCTTCCTTTCAGGTTAATATGCTTTTTATTTTCTGCTTATCAGCTGTTGTCTACGGTGTAACACACAAGTACCAAATATTTTTTTTTGCATTCAAAAGTTTCTAGTATTTGCCTCGTGATACTACAAAACACTTAAAAAACCAGACACGTGGTCTGAAAAGCAGAAGAATTACACTGAAGTCATACAAGGCTTTTTTGTTTGTTTTAAACATAAATGGCTTATCTGAAAAAAAAAAACAAAATCTAGTCAAAGATTTTTCTTCAACTCTCTCACCCAGAAGTCTCATTATTAATAAAAAACAAGTTTGTTTAAACACTCCAGTTACAGTTTACATATAGCAATTACATGTTATCAAGTGCAAACATCAAAAAGCTTTTGCCTTGAACACCACAATGTTTATGATAGATGGAACAAAAATAAATGGTAGACATTTATCCATAAAACCTCCAAGAACTATTTCTTTTCATAGACTTCACTGTATTCCCATAGAAATTAGGTTAATTGGGCAGCAAGGCAGACTGTCTACAGAATCTACAGTTTTGTCACTTCCAAACACTGTGTCTCTCCCTCCCCCTTCCAAAAAAGGCCTTTTTCCCCTTCTTAGAACAGTTAATATTAAAGGGTGGAAACTCATTGTACGCCTGGTTGTATTAGGAGAATAAACACATAAGCCCCTGCCCCAATGTTCTCTTGTACAGTTATTTCAGAAACAGTTTCATTTTATCAAGGAGTTGCTATTCTGCATTCCTAAGTTTGCATATGTATTTTTTTGATTACATCCAAAACAACAGTGATTACACTGACAATTAAACCCCCCCAAACTCCAGATGGGCATTGAGAACTGGTCAGACAGAACAGGCTGTCCACGTTATGTTTAAAGGTTAGGGGAGCTCGTACATGCAGAGTGAGCAGAAGACCAAAGATCAGTATTTCCTTCTTAAACAGATACTGAAGCCTCTTGCAGTGCATGGAACAAACTATCCCTTAGCAACTGTACAGATGAGGAGCTGAATGGCTAGGGAGCAGCTCTACTCGAAAGGACCTATAGGATCTTGGTGGACAGCAAGCTGACCTGGGGTGGGGGGGTGGGGGTCAGCAATGTGCCCTGGAAGCAAGGAAGGATAATGACATACCGGGCTGTACTAACAAATGTGTAGCTGGCAAATTAAGGGAAGTGATTAATTATCTTGTCCCTATTCCTCTTCGGCACTTGTTAGATAACAGCTAGAGTGCTGCATTCAGTTTTGCAAACTCCCCGATACAGGAAAAACAGTGACTGTACCAGAGCAATTTCAGCTGAAGGCCACCAAGACAAGCACTTGCTGAGGAACTGGAGCCTGTTAATCCTGAAGAAGTGAAAACGTGGAGGGGATGAGAAGAGGGACCAACCTTATAGTACCAAAGACAACATTTGTTGAGAAAACTAAGTCAGGCTCCTTAGGGAGGAAAGCACATCACAGCAAGAGCCAACATTTGCCAGCTGAAACAGGGGTGTTCCAGCATGACGTGAAGAAAATGTTTTCATCATGAGATCAATCAGGCATCTGATCAAGCTATGCAGAGAGAAGCAGAGTCTGTCTTTCAAGGCTTTCGAGACCCAGCTGGACAAAGCACTAAGCAACCTGGTCTTAACCTGCACTCTGAGCAGAAGGTTGCGCTAGATGATTTCTTGAGATCCCTTCCAATCTTAATACTACTATACTGGAATCAGTGTGCAAGAAGAAAGGAGCTCAGAAGATGAGAAGATACTTTGTTGTTTGACTTAGAGCATGCTCTCAACAGGACAGAAAATACATGCTTTTCAAATTAATGACTGGAAGCTTTTTTGGAAGTATTTACACCATAAATACCATTTCAGTGTTTGATATAGTGTTTGTGAGAGAGCCAAATAAAGAAAAATTACTGAACGAAAACTGCATCAAAAGGGAGGAGGAATTTAGTTTGCTTTATCCCAATTTTTTTCCTGCTCCCCTGTGTAACACTACCTAGCATCAAAGTGAAATAATCACTACACATTCAACAACTAGATAATCAGTTTAAATTTAAGTACAGATTTTCTGATCTTGCAAGATGACCTCTAGAAGCAATCAGAGCTGTCACCTTCAGCATCCTGCTGCTGGACTGGATTATCTCATTGCTTGATAAGCTACATCTCAGTGGTATTAACAGCTTAATTACCTCTGAGTACCTTTTTAAGGTGGGTTATTGCCTACACAAGTTGCCTGTCCCATTTCACAATTATGTTATGTCTACACAAGCATCCATGCCATAACGATACGTGACACCAGCAACAAACAACTGTTTACAGACTTTGGATAAGCATCTATGTTACATGCATAGCCAGAACTTGAATAGTGGAAATCTGCAACAGGAAGCAGACCAATATCTTGGAAAACCCACGTTAAAAGCATTAGAATCATAGGATCAATAGGGTTGGAAAAGACCTTCAAGATCATCTGGTCCAACCATGCCCCAACCACCAATAGCACTCTCTAAATCATGTCCCTGAGTACCATGTCCAACCTTTACTTAAAGGCCTCCAGGGATGGTGACTCCACCACCACTCCTTAGGCAACCTGTTCTAATGCCTAACCACTGCTTCTGAGAAGGAATTTATCCTAATTTCCAACCTGAACCTCCTCAGTGCAACATGAGGCCATTCCCTCTTGTCCTATCGCTAGCTATCTGCGAGAAGAGGCCACATGCTCTCTCAAACAACTTAGAATTTAATGAACTCGTGGACCAAACCATCTGCTCCTTTTGCAGCTTACTGACATTATCAGCTGATTATGATGTTATGGATAGTAAAATCTGTGCCATTGGGTAATCTTTCAAATTTTCCCATATCTACAGATCTTAAACAAACCCAAAAAACCTGCAAAGGAACAGAAGCCTTAGCTGCATGCCCTTAAGAACCATACTTTGCCAAGCTTCCTGACTTTACTTTAGACTAATCCACATCTTAGAGGAATGAGCTGGTGAGGGAATCTACAGGTAAAGTCTTTGGAGAAAATTCCATTGCACTTTTTTTGTAAAGAAAAAAAAAAAGAAAAAAGCATTATCTAAACATCCAGAGACTAGAAAATCTACAGAAATGTCTACTGATGCTGTCAAACACCTGTTGATAGTTTGTTCTCAGAGCTACCATTCCTACTTAAACTGTATTTTGCAGACATACAGTATGAAGCTTTGATAAGACAAACTTGCAAAATTTTAAAACAATCTAGTTATTACCTAAGGCATAGCTCTGCCATAAGTCTTAATATTTTTCTTGTTCGTAAACTTTTACGAAGCGTCATGCAAAACTAGTCTAGGGATCATGACTTTATTAACATAAATCAATCTAATTTGCTAATGAAAGAACACTTGCAAAAGGAGTTTAAATACAATCAAAACATGACACAAAGGTGGAAATCATAACATACGAAAACGACATAACATACGAAACGACACAATTGCAATTTGAGGGGACACGGCTTCTCAGCTCTGAGTGATCTTTTCTGACACATTTCACTGCCAATGGGAGCCACTTGTAGTAAGATGCTAACGAAGTGCTGAAGGCAGTACAGTAACGGGACTTTAGTATTAATGGAGCATACTGTTTCTGAGCTCCTATTCTGGTTTTATGTTATAAAAAAACAGAAAAAATCAATGTAAAATTATTTATTCTACTTGTCTTGCTTCCAATCATTCCCTCAAAACATTTCTTCTTTGAATATAAGCTTCATTGTACAACAATTTTTTGATCAACAAAATATGTTCAAGTGCCTTCTGACAGCGTTTATTCTCATGAAATTCCACCAAGAAATAAAACAAAAATGACAAAATCGATAGACAATGACTACATCTATTATGGTGCTTACGTCCACAAGCATTTTGTAGAGGACAACATATTGATTACTCAAATTAAAAACAAACAAACATACAATAGGATTCCTAGATAACAAAGACTAGAATTAAGTATAATCTATTGCTGAAACTCACTCCCATTCTAGTCCAATTGATATCATGTTCCTCAACACAGGCAGTTTTGTAGAAGTGTGGGTAGAATTCTACCATCAATCCATCTTGTTGTCTGTCCAATTGGTTTTAAAAACAGAACAGGACAGTCTTCTACAACCTTCTCTATGCACTCACTGGTTTATTTTATCTAGCAAAATCTACTGAACTTGTGGAAGAGTTTTTTTTTTTTTTTTAATGTGGAAAATGAAGTTGTTTTTGCAGCTTGTACTTCTAAACATAAATTCTCAGCTGTTGTGAAAAAAGCACCAGAACACTAACCTACATATTCTCTTTCAATTCATCAGCAAAGGCATTATTTAATACTGCAATAAAGCTGCAGGTACACTTACTACCTAGCACATTATCCTTGAAAGCTTCTGAGAGAATCATTTTTTTTTGTTATTTTAAGAAATCAAAGGGTGGCAGGGAGCTTGATTAGTACTAATTTACTTTAATCTGAATTACAGATTATTTAGATTACATTTAAGGCTCTAATGTGCTTCAGCACAGGAGACAAACACTTCCTGAAATGCTGCGACCAAAGAAACAGTTCATTATTAAACAGTATCATAACCAGAAAACTTTGCTTTTGTAGAAGAATGCAAGTACAGATTTTCTGTATCACAGCTGCAAACGAACCTAAATTACCACTGTGTAAATCCACCAGGACACAGTAGGACTTATGGGCTCCAAAACTTTGTGCTACATAAATGCAGATATGCTGTCTTCAGTGTAAGTTTTTTTTCCACATACTATGAACAAACCAGTAAACCCTCCCTGATCCAAGCTATCTGTAAGCATAACCAGCTTGGATGTGTCAGGACTTCATTTTACCTGAGGTTAGCATTACCATTACCAGACATCAGCTGGCTTCATGAAGCACTGCCTGGTCGTCAGTGAACTTCCCTCTTCAGCATACCTTATTAGATTGGTCTCATTATCATAATAGCCAACAGACATTTATTACTGCATTCAAGCTAATAAAGCCATTGAAATAATGAACATGGAGGAAAACTATTTCTAAATTGGCTTTAATGGAAGCTTAAAGAAGATAGTGAAGCCAAGTTGGTTTTGAAATGGTTCCTGCTGACCTGGGCAATGTGACTGTTGAGTCTGTATAATCAAAGCATGGGGTTTTTAAACAAAGCAGTAAAGTGATATGGGCACTGCGTCTGCAAAAAGTGCCTTGCATAGCTAGACCACTCATTCCATGCTTAGTTCTGGATATTTATAAAAAAACACCAAACAAAAAAAAAAAACAACCCACCAAACACAGACACAAAGAAGATAAGTTCAGGCACTAAGCAGTGGTCAGTTTCAAAAGTGGTGGGCTCAATATGAAGGTGATGCATGCTATACAAGTTTTGAGATGATCATTGTGTCGTGGTATGCCAGCTGTATCCAGTTCTCAATACCTCTGATGAAAGAAGTTTGATGTCAGAGCACTAAAATATCTGAGATAGGCAGCTGTCTGTGCTCATCTCAAGGAAAGCAATATTATACTTGCTATGCGGAGTGACAGAGAACATAGTCTACAGTTGACTGTAACCCCTGTTATGAAAAGGTGCAAGCTCATATATAAAAAACAGAACAATATAAGAATACCAATTACATTCTCTCAATCTAAAATTAATACCACTATGGTACACCAAAAACTTAGAGCAACATGGTTATTCTGGTAATTATTGATTTTGTGACTGCCTCACATCATGGAATTTTTTGCATCAGTAGGGGCCTCTAGTTCTGCATTTTTTTTATAGTCTATGTTAAAGTTGTACACAGAGTGGAAATATTCCTGATAATGTTGACAAAGTAGCTAGAACACTTGCAACTGCAAGACTAGCACACAGAGAGAGAGCTGAGTGGCTATATTCACTGCTGTCTGATGCCAGCAGCTGACAAAAGACTCCACGAAAGCAAAGAAAAGCTATTTTACCTCAAATATGCACATTTCTAAAAGTATTCCATAACACCTAGCATATATTATGCTATACTGCCTAATATTTTTTCTTAGGTTGAAATACCAATATCGGAGCATCTTTATAAAATAACAGGCATGAAAAAATAGTTCAGACCTGGACCAAGAATTCAACAGAAGAGTTTAAATTTTATTCACAGAGAAAAACAACTAAAATTTTAGTGTAAAAATAAGCTCAGATATGTGATGAGGCTCAGTTAGATCCTATATACAGAATGCTCAGAATTATGTTAGTGATCAGCTTCCAAATTGTTTTATATTGCTCAGACTACTCACTTTTAACTAAGTCCAAGTAGCGTTGACAGCCTAGCTGAGTTTGATTTAGAATATGGAGTTAGATGCATATGTTCAAGCGAAGTTATTGAGCTACATTTAGAGAAATTTAGCCCCATTTTCAGTGAACAAGCAGACAGTTGAAAAAGACTTATGGCTTCTCTTTACTAAGGCAAAACACAGAAGGCTGCAGATACATAAAATCCTATTCAGCATTGCCCAGAAAAATCAAACACAGAATGTATGGAAATGTTTTCTTCTCTACAGAATATTCAACCTTCACTTTAACACCCTGTAAATATATTCTATAGGTGGATGTTTATAGATCCAGTTTCTATTTCAGTTAGAGTAACTTTAGAATAAAATATTTGCTACACAGCAGGCAAACTTTAAAGGACAACAAAAGTTGTTTACATCCGCAAAAACATGAAGAGCTTAGATTTAATCTTATTTGCATAATAATTTCTACTCTATGCTTCGCAGAAGTGCTAGAATGATAGTGATATATAAAAAGAAGCTACTATTCTCAATACTTTGAGAAAATCCTCTGAAACGCCAAGACTCCTTACAAAAACAATTTTGAGAACAGCTTTGAAAGAATGGCAGAGGATCTGAATAATATTTTGATTGCATCAGAGAAGTATGAAAAACATACAAGATGGCAGGAACGTCTTTTATTACAAGTAAATCTAGTCAATCATTGACTGATTGTTAATAGAATAAACAGGGAAATCCAGACAGAACTCAGGCAATCAAAATCTTATTACTATACATACAGTTCATCAGATTCCTCAGAGGTCAACTTTGAAGTAAGCACAGCTGCCTCTTCAGTTAATATTTGTTTAGTACAGCCCATTAATAACTGTTGTTGTAGCATAACCATTTGTACTTATCTCCTGATTAAATTACCTGTTAAGACATCTGAGCATGAGAGAAGTGAATCAGCCTCAATCATACATTACATTTTCTCTTAACAATGGCCTGACCTGCCAAGAATTTGAGTAATCATATTACACAGAATCTTGTGCAAAATGAATAGCACCTAATTATCAACTTTTTTATGAGTGCCATCTAACTATTCCTTACATATAGGTAGGTCCAGTTTTTAGCTACAAGACTAAAGTATTAATAGTATGCTGTCTGAATGTGCCAAAAGGTTCCAGTATTTTTTTTTTTTTATGAATTTTTATTTGTATGGAGGAATAAATGTAAGATGTCCAAGTACACCAGAGACTGTGAAAGCGAGCTTAAATTATGTTTTCTAAGCAACCTCTGGAAGCAAAAGCAGTCCAAAATCAATTGCCTACTTGAGTTAATATCAAAGTAGATAATAATCCTTCTTCCTATTTCAGTAACCAGTTATCTCCATGTAAAACATTACATCAAAAAAACCCAGAACTATTTACAAACACTTAAAGCTGCTACATTTAGAACAAGTTTGGACCATGATGTCCTCCTAATAACCATAAAAAGTATCAGACAGCCAGCTCTATGCAATTAGTGGGCAAACTAAGGCTCTGCAGACAAATATCAAACTGAGAAAAGATAAATAAGTGTTTCACTTGCTGATAATTTAAATTTCACTAGCTTTAGCTAAACTACATTTTCAGAGTTCTTTCAACTGCCTGAATAACAGTCAATCTCAATGCTTCTGATAAGGATGACATACCTACAACTTGACCATTACCTATACTGACTTAAAATAAATATTACATCTTCTGAAAATTAAAATAAAGAAAAAAATTGCAGAGATACTTTTTAGAATTGCTTCTGTTTTCAATGGAAAATAAGTTCTTTAAAGCAAAACACAAAATAGCAGAAGCAAACAACTGATATCCAGCTTCCTTTAAATGTTTGACTTTCCTTCTTTCTTCTCTCCTTTCCACTGTAGCAAACTGCACACAGTACTCAAAGGAAGATTTCTAAAAGAACACCAAATAAGCAAGTTGGAAAGAATGATACATGGACGTGTTTCAGGATTTACCCTATTTGAATCAAGGAAATGGAGGTGAGACCGTGGCTGCAAAAATTTGCCCAAGATATGCTTGGCAAAGAGCTGTCTGAGGTAGCCTATCAAACAAACCACACGGTGTGATGTGAAAGGAAGAGGAGATGTGGGATAGACACTGATTTAGAAATGAGAAAACACAGTGGCCTCCAGTCTTCCCTAAAGTGTTGAGAAAACAGAATGCTGACATTATTTTTCATGATCATTTCATCTAGTAAGGTGATGAGGCTTAGGGACACAGTAGACTTATGTCCTTTGCTGCAATAACTTATTGATCTTTTCTCATCAATGCATATAAATATCTGAAGGGAGGGTGATTCCGTCAAGAGGATGGAATCAGACTCTTCAGTTGTGCCCAGTGACAGGCTGAGAAGCAATGGATACAAACTGAATATGAGAGGGCACTTCTTTACTGTGAGGGTGACAGAGCACTGGAACAGGTTGCCCGAAGAGGTTGCGGAGTCCCCTTCTCTGGAGATACTCAAAACCTGCCTGGATGCCATCCTGCACAACATGCTCTAGGTGATACTGCTTGGCATGGGGGTTTGGACTAGATGATCTTCAGAGGTCCCTTCCAATCTTGGCCATTCTGTGATTCTGTGAATCTCTTTCAATTCCACACTGATGATTTCACTGCTGAGTTATTAGAAGTAGCACTGGACAAATTTCTTCAGCTTTCTCTACTAATCACATAAGATAACGGATAAAATAATTGCTTTAACGTAATATTTTAACATTTAATTATTTCTATGTTATTTAACCTCTTAGAGATGAGTGAATGTCAAAATCTTAAACAACAAAAAGCAGCAAGATTACCTTCCTTATTTTACAATGGCTTTGGGCTATGTTCTTTACAAAACCAAGTAACTTTTCTTGTTGCATCTGCCAGCCACTTCACAACAGCAAGTGCTCCATGAACATAAACAGCACCAGCACACTGATTCCTAGCATAACAGCATCATCATTTCTCTACAGAAAACTAACCTCAGAGTGAAGAAACCCAGCAAGACTAAATTTGTCACTTGCTTTAAGCCACTTGAAAACAAACGCTTCACACTGAAAATGAAAAACTGATTAGACTGGAGAATTCTTTCCAGCTTCCACACTGCCTTGTATAAGCTTTTTTTTTTTTTTTTTTTTTTTTACATTTTGCAGACTACATTACCACACATATTCCTCCTTTTTCATAAGCATACTCCCACATGACACCATTAAATCCCATTTTATTACTTAAATTACATTTCTTGTTCATGAACACATCTTCAGCAGGATGAAGGTAACAGTCACAAGACTACTCTGGAAAGGTTAGTGATGACACTACTACTTCCAGCTCAACCTCCATGTTATACATCTTCCATGCACTTTTCTCCATGTCAATGCTAACGTTTGCTCCCTGATCAAACCATGCTGGGGAGGTAAAATACCAGAAACACGCCACCACCCACCAGACAAACCCAAAACATACACCCTCAACAACAACAAAAAAAGTTTCTTCTGATTCAGCTGCCTGAGGATCAGAGAAATATAAATGTTACCATAAAGACACTGCTGGTGGGAACAGAGACCATTGGAAGGAAAACCTTTTGGCAGCAACTGTAACCTCAAATCACATTCTTGGAATCCACGCTAAGTCAACTATGAAAACAATGCCCTGGAAATCAGGCTTAATTTGTTCTGTAGTTCACCTAGTCTAGTTTTCCAAATATGCAAGCTAAATAAAATGAGAATTTAAGATAAATCATAATTTAAGATATTTATATTTGTAGGATAGGTTGAAAAACTTTCATTTCTTTGGTCTGTAGCAACATAAAGAGTAATGAATCACGAAACAAACAGTACCAGAAGCTCTGGGTTTTAGCAAGATTCCTGAATAGCATCTTGAAAAAAACCAAAACTTTTTGCAGCACTTATGAAAAACATGCACACTCTTTTGGCTAAGCGCATACACCGCAACAGCAATTCATTAATGTTTTCCAAAAGCCACACCATTACAAAACATTAGTACTCAGACATAAAAACTACCCACAATAACAAATTGCTTTAGGTGCCACTGAAAGCACCGAAGGAAGAAACAGTTGGGTTCAGGAACTGGCACCATGATAAGAAGAAATACTTTTTCTTGTGAAAGTCTTAGATAAAATGGGCAACAAATAAACAAGAGAAATCAAAGTTGTCAACTCCAAGAGTTACTAGGCAAAGTTAACAGCACTGATGTGAAATTCATGTTAGATTATTGCAGTAGTTAAAAGTTATTGGACTTTCCCCTAAAATATCAGCTTGAAGTTCCTCCAGGATCTCTCTAACAATAGCACATCTCGAAATTATGGTATGTTATATACATAAAAGTTTTCCTTGACAAAGCGTGCCGTTTCCTTCTCATGTTTTTACTATATTTTCTGAAGATAACTCTGAAGGCCTGTTATGGCTGGAACCTCATAAGCAACTTACTGCCAGAAACCAGCAAGTTATCCACTCCTGTCTCCAGCCCTAGTTAATGATCTAGGCTCACAGATGAATTAAAGTTCCAGGATCACTAGATTTTACAGTAGAGTCATGTACACTGTAATCACTTCATGAAAACACAGCATGCAATGATAGGATTTTTTCCCTTCTACGTATCGTTTGGTATTATACAGGAAGGCAGTTCATTTGAAGAAAGTGCATATGAAAATAACTGAAAAAAACAGCTAGTAGAGGACCAAAATCATTTTCAAACAGTGTGGTAGTGAAAAAAAATACAGTTCTTTCTGTAACAGAAAGCTCCCATCATCTGCAGAACTATGACACTGTGACTTAACAGCATTGCAATTACACATTTATGGATAATGAGGCCCCATTCTCTTCTTTGGCTCTTTGATACTCCCTATAGCCCGCGCCCTTTATATGCAGACCTCTCTTCTCCCGTCCTGCCACTGACTTGGTCCAAATTATTTGCAGATTTATTTTGAAGTGAGACCTAGCAAAACTTACCACACAGCAACTCTGCTAAGATGTTTCTTGATACAAAGCTATACTAAAATGAAGTTCTGCTTTCAAGGCCTACTTAAACATATGAGTACTCCAATTCCTGAATTTATGTTTGCTTTGTAGAACCTAGTTGTGTTTTAAACCAAACTGTACTTCTTAGTCAGCTACAGCTTTTGTTTCAGGTTACTACAGTGGCATATAAGGTTGGTTCACATATATGCATAATTTAACAGAAACTAAACTATTATGCGTAACTAACAATCATTATATTAGAAACCTGTCACAATTAGTTATGCTCACCTCTTTATCCATACTCTCTAAATCCTCTTTACATAGGGTGTACAGGGGCATCGTCTCAGACATACTTGGCTGGCGTTTCCGCTTAGATGGACCAGGCTGCTCTTCATTTCCACTCGCTGGTAGGTCATCTTCAAAAATCTGCTGCTGGTGTGGTTGAACAACTCTGAAAAATTTCAGGGGTCCCACATAAGAAAGATTTACTTGATTTATAGCTTTCCTAGAAATAAAATCCTACACACATTTTATGGCTACTGACTATTGGTGACTTTACTTAACAGGCTTCAGTGTTCTTCAACAGAAAAAGTCTTCCAATGACACAGCTTTTATTTTCAGTCTTATAGCTCAAGGTCTTATTTTACCATTGACAAAACACTCTCCTGTCTCTTGTTGTTCTTTTAAGCATCAAACAATTCATGAAGCTAAGAGCTTCATTAGCTGCAGAGGTGTTTCCCATAAAATACTTCAAAGTTTGTCCATCTGACACATTTATCATTTATAAAACAATCCCTATATTCTAATAAGGTTTTCCTGATCTATGTTATGCGTGTATTCTTCAGTCTTAAAGTATACCTTTCTAATTCTCAACCTCTCAAACAAGAGGTTTGCAGGTAGAAAGCTCATATCTGCAGCCTCAGTCTTCAAACGTTTCCTAGATGCTAAGTCTAGATGAGATACAAAGCAGACCATATTTCTTTTTGGCTCGTCTATTTAGACATGGTAGCATTTTCTTTTGATTTGAGTTTTATCATCTCATTAGTTACTGTACTTAAAACCATACACTTAAGTACAAAAAGAAATCTCAAAATATTCTTCAGAATAGATAAAATAATCATAACTTCATGGGAATTGCTATGTAGTAGTAACAAAAAGCTTGACAATATCTAGAACAACAGAAGACTTCCACCTTTCTCATGTAATAATGGCAGGGGGGAAGTTACCTAACTAATAAAGACTGATAGAAGCTAAAACTGCTATGCAGTACATTTAACTAAGAATATTGGACTTAACATCACACTAATATTTTCAAACACATTACAGCAGCTCAGCACCACCCAGGGTCCTATTCAAAGATCTCAAGGTCATAAAAAACTCATGGGTCATTAATTCTTTATGCTGGCCACAAGATTTTGTGTGTGGAGAATGATTAGCACAAGCAAGTATAAGAGTAGCTGTGTATCTGAAATGAGAAGCTGTTTCAAGTTGTAGCAACCAGGTGAGATACCACTATCAAGCTGCTTCTGACAGTGGTGGCAATTCAGAAAAGAGACAGCATAGTGTCTGCTGACAAGTCTCAGTGCAGCATGGCTGCTTCTTATTGAGTTTGCATTGCCAAGAAGCAGCTTTAGAGCACAGGTACAAGCTCCATCCAAATAAAAACAACCATGTACTAAAGATTCATTAAGACTGTAAATCCAGTCACATGTAATTTTCTACAGCATCATTTTTTCTGTCATGAACTTAACAACTTCTTGAGAAGGCTAAGTATCCTAAGTAACAAGACTTCTTTCAGATCAGTATTTCAATCCCAGAATGCATGAAATCCGAAAGCCAGATGAAGCTGTTAATAGAGCTCATTTTGAGGACTCTTATTTCCTAAATAGGAGTCTGATTCCTGCCAGATCCCATGGACAGATACTTGAGATGTGAATTAATTTTTTAAATTATGGGTGGGGGTATGAAACTCAAGTCAATTGACATATTGCCAAGAATTGCATTGCATGTTACAGAAGGTTCACATCAGCTCAACACTGCTCAGCAACACATCAGAAGTCAGATCCCTCACCTTCTTTCATTTCTATATACTAGAATTTTCTATGAAGGGAAAAAAAAAACAACTTGGATGTTGTGGAAATGAATTATCCAAACCTGTTTTACTCTTATTTTAATTTTAATCACAGCTGAACAGTTTTTTCCTCCCCCCACCATCCAGAAAATGTTTTCTGTTTTACAAGACTACTTTTCCCTTGGTATTAAACTCCTCTTGGGCAATACTCTTCATTAAAGAAAAAATACAATATTCCACTGTATTTTCCAAAAGGGTCTTTAATATGATTTCCATGTCTTTTTAACAGGTACTCTAGCCAAGAGAAAGGTGGTGATGCTATTTACATTCTTAGTAAAACAGCAAATGACAAAACAAAAAGGTATAAGCATTTTACACAACTGTATAAAAAAGCTTGACTATGCCAAGTATTATACACCTTAATTATATGTAGCAGGCAGGCAGCCAAGCAGATTTTCTTATACTAGAAGAAAAATCTAGTCTATTTTTAAGGAACATATCATACTGATGACAGAAAGAACTTCTTTTGCAGTTTTTGCATCATTGTATTCTTATGTATATACTTTGAGTACTTTAGAGAACATTACCTTCACCTCAAATGCTGGCAAGACAGGAATTATTTTGCATCATTATTAAATGAAAACTATTTTGGACAGTTTAATAACGGAACTATTGCATTCAAGAGAGTTGGCATGTCTATGAAGTTCTTTATTCTGAAGCAATAATATGCCGAAATATTAATAGTCTCAGGTTAGTCTTGGAAGACTCCACCATTGGTTAAAAAAATAAATCAAGAATACAGGGTGAGGTCAAGCTTGATCACATTATTTTACACACAAATATTAACTGTGTATAACTATAACAGCTTCTAAAGGTTTCTGACAGATTTTTTCCAGTATTTTCCAACAGCTACTAGGTAAGCAAGCACTCCAAAAAGCAATATAAAACAGACTTCTCTGAGGTTTGTGACAATTTTTTTTTTTATTAAAAACATTTTTCAGGCTTTACATTTTCATCTGTTATGTAGACTAAAATTTAAGGACATACAAATGCAGGAATTTACATTTATTTCTTATGAGATGAGATTCACGAGGACTTTTTCAGAAGTGACACAATATTCAACCCAGTATAGGTTGGTTGATACTTGTTAGTCTTACAGGCACAATTACAAAAACATGTTAGCCCCCTGCGTGCTGGCTGGGTTCAACATCTGTGGAAGTAACAAACATTTTCATTCTTCAATTGACAGAGTACCAGGGCCAAAAGATACAATATTATCATAAAAATGTTTTTAAAAAGTTCTATTCATCATTCAAATTTTGTACTTTGTATTTTTGCTGTCAAAAGTAATAAGAAAACATGTAATACTGAGCATGTAAATTAGACATGAAATTTTAAAAGTGAAGTTTACATGAACCCCCCCAAAATTACTTCAGCCATCAGTATCTACTTGAGCCACCATTTCAAATCAAACATTTGGTGGATCTTCGCATTTTTTTGATATCAGAATGATGATTTTAACTTCTCATATGTAAGTTACACCTATTTTTTCAAAGCCTTGCCTTACCTGTGAATGTATTATTATTGTTCACTAGAAAAACTTTGACAATAATAAAGAAAAGATATTACAAGATGTCAATTGCATTTCTTCTCTAGGACAACACTAAATTATTTATCTCACAAACTGTTACAACTATAGTGGTTCCTATGTTTTTTTGTAGAACACTTCCCATTATGGAAGTGCAAGTTGTTGAGATACATAAGCACCATCAAAGCTCTTTGTCTATTTTTTAAAGAGGTATCCTTACTGTTCTCAGACAGGAAGAAAGGTATTGCTAGCTTTCAGAAACAATCAATAAGCGTTCCGATCCTTTCCAGTACAGCCACAAATTCTTTTTCTATCCTTCTATTTAGACTGCAACAACTACAACAAAAAGCAGGTGTTCCTGACTCTCACAGAACCAAGCACAATGTCAAGATCTATACCTATCAGAGATGACTTTGACTAAAAGAACCACGTGAAGTTCACTGTAAATTGCTTGTAGATACTTAAAGCAATCATGTCCTACTTCAAATTAGTTTCTTTACAGAATTAAACTTAAAACAAGAACATTAAAATCCAAATAGAAAAAGTGAGAATTGAAAGAATTAGGAAATTGTTTTCAGATAACTCATAGCGCTTTTCAGTAAGTAGCCTTGCAACAGGTTATCTTCTAAGCATAACAAGGTCTATTCTTGAAGAATAGAGAATATGACCAAGTATCGCTGCCATACTGTATGTGGCTAACTCCTCAATGGTTTCATTACACATCAGAGCAACCTTGTTACCCATTGTCCAGAATTCAGAATCAGATAAGATTTTTAGAAATTAACAGAAAACATTACTGCAGGCTTTAACTACTCCCTCACAACAGTAGCAGCTGCAAGGGATAACAATTTTATCTGTGCTTAAACTCAATGGCTTAGTTACAAATACTCTTATATTTCTGTAGGATGTGAACATACTAATACATGAAGTCTGTAAGGACACAAAATGCATTGCCCTCTACCAAGAAATTGCTGCACTAAAGTAATATTCTCTGAAGTCAAGTATTACAACAATTTTTAATTTGCCTCTGAAGCATTTTTCTTAAATTATCATTGATGTGTTCAAAAAGAAAGGTGATGATATAGTTAGTACTTCTGCTTCAGCTCTCACTCAGTTAAAACACAGTATAGCTGTTCACACAGCCTTCTGTTACTTACAGCCTTTGTGTTTGGTCTGCATTGTACATTCTATACATTAAAAGTACTTAAAGTAGTATTTGGTGACACTCTCCTCTCAGCTTTTATCAAGGTAATCCTTATAGTCATAATCGAAGATAGATGAACTGCGCTGAGGAATACAGACATGCCCTAATTCAGGGATCGGTGTTTACAAGTCAGTAATTTTACCACTAGAACTAAATCACCAGGAAATTATGAAAATACTGTGGTGGTGTTTTTTTTCCCCAGCACACATCTTAACACTAATCTTTCTTACAGCTGCTTAGTTTTGTGGAAAAGTTGCAGTAGTGACTAACTTGATCCACTTCCTTTAATTAAGCCATGTCAGCCCCAAGCACTGGCAGTCAAAAAATGCTGAAATGAAATTAAATAAGGGCATGGGAAGGAGATACAGTCTCATTCCACCCCCACAATCTATCTGGGTCCCTGAAAAACTCGGCTAAGATGACAGCTGATCTTTAAGGTCCCTTCCAACCCAAACCATTATGTGATTCTATGATTCCATTTCTCTCCTCTTCCATAAAATGATTAAATGAAAAATCTCTGCATTAAAGAGAAAAGGGTTTAGTCGTGGACAAAACTACTCATTAAGTTGTTGATGGACAAATGTAGAACATGCATCAAGAACTACACTTTTTAAAGCATTTAATGATTAAGATCAACATAAACCATCATGGTGAAGCATCTTAGGTTGTGTGTATACAACTGTCATGATACTTCTTGGCAATATTTCTAGACAAACCCCTCTTTCCACAAGAGCTGACAAAAAAAAAAAAACAAAAGCTTTTGCTTCTCTGGATGCATGTTTTGTCTTGACTATTTAAAGTGTTTCACTATGACAGGTTAAATGAATGGGAAAAAATATACTTTAAAGACAGTTAAAAAGAACTGAAAACACAAGAGACTCAAACTCCTGTGTTGACAGAAACAATGAAGCTGAAATAAGTAAAAATCTACAAAAAAAACTTGAAAACTGAAAAATACACAAGTAGGCCAAAATCATTTAGCAACAAGAAAGTGGAAATATAACAAGCTATGATAATATACAAAATATTTACAAGTGAAACACCTCAAAGGCAGGAGATAGGATAGAAAATTTGCATTTACAATTACAATTTGTATTTTTGTAGCTGTTAATGATAAACTGTTTTATAGTAACTGTGTTATTCTGATTACATTGTACAAAAAGAATTTTGATCAAGGTTTACAAAACAAAGCGTTTGGCCTACAGCTGGATACTTTGGTACCACTGGAGTCCACAAGACCTGCTAAGAGCGCTGTTAGTATTTCAGAAAATTGAGTGTCTTACACAAGTACTTAGGAGGGGGTTTTAGATATTTTATGCATCCGTAAGAGCTAACCATTACCTTTGTAGCTTAACCAAATCCACAAGTTTTGACAAAGTCCAGATGCTAGCCTCATACTTCAAAAAACAGGCCTCCACCTGTTAGATTTAATGCTCTAAGGATTACTAACTAGTACCCAATAATATGGTCTTATTAAATAATACTATTAGCTACACTCCTCTTCCACCACTGCTTATATTCCTCAAAACAAAACAGGACTAATGCCATAACTGAAGAAATTATTAGTCAAGAGGAAAATTTTACAAACACAAGCCAAATGCTATCAGATATATTTTAGACAAAACACAAATTCAGAATACAAAAACTTGTTAAAAATGAGGATGCCTCATTTTAGATTTGAGTTATTCTAATATTCTTTTTGAGCACACAAGTTACACACTACACACTACATTTATCTTTTTTTTTTTTTTTTTTTTGAAGTTTCTACTCACACCTAGGTGAAGCGCAAAAAGCATCTGGAATTCTAGGATCCCAATTTCACTGCAGCTGACTATTCAGTTTCACTCATTTCCTTTTGCTAATTATTTACACTCTTTTTAGAAAACAAACAAAAAAACTTAGGCAAAGATGACAATTTGATCAAAAGCAAAGATAATGACTTAAATTTACTACATCATCTGAAAATACAGTTGATGTGACTCTTAGCTATGCTTTATGTACCTGAAGGACGAGTGTTCACCATGGACTGGCAAGGTGATGGGAGGAGCTGGAGACTGGATGTACATAGACTGGCCAGAGGTTTGAGAACCTTTCCTGATTAGCTTTCCTGTGTTAGGATCATAAAGTCGAACTTCAGGACCAGGTTGAGACTTGGGATGGATGGGTGTTGGGTGAAACAGAGCTGTCTGAAATGTGCTGTGTGTATCAGGAAACGTGGCAGGGCTATTTTCTCTGTTGGATGAAGTTCAGAAAAAATTGTTTTAGAAATTGAAACGGACTATCTAAAAAGAACATAAGAAGTAGGTATTCTTTTATTTTAGTGAAAGGAATAAAAAATGCTTTGGAAGATTTCTGAGATTCCCTTTCTCCCCCCATTAAAGTCTCATTAAGATTAAAACAAAAATGCAAAGAAAGACAAAGTCATACTTACATTATTTAAAAAAATATTATATGTACCTTAGAAATGTTTTAAAATTACTGAAATTGCCTCCTGGTAGGAGCAACTACACAACCAGAACAGCACAATAACCTGCATATATATCACAAAGAGAAGAGCATGCTATTGTATCATATCCTAATATTTGCTCTTCAACTTGGCCCTGAGACAAGATAAACACACAGCATTAATTTGCAAGTCATCCAAACTCATTTGTTAAAATACTACATCACATTTGATCACCCTGTTGCATTCTAAAACAATTTTAGAAGCATTAGCAGGAACATTTCTGGAGACTAAAACAACTACTATGGCAAACTATCCAATTATGATTAAGTGCCACAAGAAAAGGAAGCAAATAGAAGCATTAAAGAAAAAAATCAGATGAAGTAGCATACTATATACTATGAAACCAATGCTATAGAAAAAAATTACATTACATAGTAACAAATATTAGCAGTGCCACACAGGAGCTTTTAACATAGACTTTCATCGACAACATTTCTGAAGTCGTCTGGTTGTAGAAACAATATTTAAGGTCAACCAATTCCTAGTTTGCTTCATCTTTCTCCTATTCTTAAACACATTTATATTCAAATATTTTCTCTGAGTATATCCCTTACTTAGTTTATAGCTCTTGGTCAGTAATTACTATTTCAGACAGCTTCATTAAGGAGAAAATCTTTTCCAATGAAGTTGTACAATTTGGGTTAATAAAGTATTTGCTTTAAGACAGATTTCCCTAAATCTTCAATGAGCTAGACAAAGTAGGATATTAAAGTATATTTAATTTGAAACAAAAGCGGAAAAAATTATCATCATGTTTCAATGAAATAAAAGAGTAAGTTTAGATAGGTTAGAAAGTCCTACATTCACCTAGACATCAAAAAATGATGCTTGCAAGTTACTGCCCACTGCCAGACACCAAGTTTTCTAGTAGAATCAGGCCTCTGTGACAAGTTAAACATCTCATATAAACATTCCAAAGTGTTATTTAAAAAAAAATCTGATAGCAATTTTTAAAAACAAGTGTTCTAGTCAAGCCACAAGTGAGCTATGTCTCTTTACTAATTTTTAGGGATCCTGGGTTTCCACCCAATCTCCCGTTCGATAAGAGACTTTCAATGTTTCTATTTCTGCTGTCTTTGGCATTTGACATTACACAGGCACATTTTGCCCTCAGAAAGCAAATCTGTAGCCTGTTCAGTCATTTAATCGCACTAGCATTGTTTTAATACAGAAAATATAATATGCTATGCCCCTTCCTGCTTAAACCTAGAAGGGAAAGTCCTCTGATAGGCTTGCAAGGTGCTATTAATGCAAGTCTATCTAAACTGATCAAGCCAAGAAGCAGAGACTGGCTCTACAGTATGTTATTGGAAATTACTTTAGTCATGGCACTTTCCTAAAGAGGACTGCCCTTAACAGTTTTTTGACTTCCCATGTTAATATAGTTTTTGGCTGTTTCTTCCTTCTATTTGCTGACATCCTAATGCACTGATTATTTATAACACCTTCTCCTTCAACACATTTTGTCATCCCCAAAACTCGTTCTCTTGCTACTCCCTTTCTTCAAGTTTCTGCTTCTATCTTTACACTTTCCAGCCAGCACTAGATTCTTCTGCTCTAGCTTTCTGTTCCTCCATTCCTCCTGAACAAGCCTTAGAAAAAAACAAATGCAACACTTCGATTTCTCATGTTGTGGGAGTGTATGGTATATTTTAATTCTCCTTTTCTTCATTTGTTGGTATTATTGCTCCTGCATCTTGGTGGCATTCCCTTCATTAGCATGTAGATGAACTGACAAAGTCAACTGCTCCAACTGAAGATGGCTAACGAAGACAACTGCCAAAGAAACTAAGTACCACAGGTTTCTTCTAATTCTGTTAATTGCTGAACTGCCTCTCAGTCCCTTAACGGTCTTCAGTTTAAGCATCATAGAAATAAACAAAAAACAGTTTTCATTGCACATGACACTGAGCTTATCAGAATCTAGTTTTATAGCTGCATTAACAAATTCAAGTAACTGTATGAATAATCTATTTTCATGGTCTCTACTTCCCCAGGCTTCCATTTACCTGTGTGTTTTGATGTAATCATCCTTCAAAGGAAAAAGCTGTTCCTCAACCTTGTCCCAGCGCTCCAGGCAGCTCCACAGCCAGTCAGGGTTTACAACATGGAGGTCTTTGCAATCCTGAGCTTGTCGTACTTTTTCTGTGCCTATTACAAAGTCAAACATAACAGTGTTCCCAGATATATACACAAAACAGTTTTAAGTACACACTGGTTTAAGAAAAAGCATTTTTGTCACTAAACTTAAAATATAAAAACCACCAAAACAATTCCAACTGATAAAAGTGAGACTACATAACACGTGATACTGTCCCACTCAAGCTAGATGAGGAACTGGCACCATGGAAGTACTCCACTAAAATTAATCTTTATGGAAAGCCTCTACATGTCTACTTTAAATAAATAACACAAAGTTTTGTATTTCATCTTCTTCATTTATATTTGTCAGAGTCTAAGCAGCGATAACTCTTCAATGCTGTTATAGCCTAGGACTAACTTGCCATACTATCTTTCTTATGCACAGTCTGAATACTGGAGTACACTATCATTTGACAGCCAGCCACTCACTCAAACTGTTTGACAGATGCACATTCAAAGTAGACAAATGGATTATTTATCGCCAAATGGGAACAATGAAGGTAAAGTTAAACATGGCAGGCTACAACACAGTCCATATGAAGCCATCAGCAACACAGTATATAAGTAACAGGTGTTCTCAAATTCCACCATTTAGAAGTAGAACATCATCTTATTTAAAATACACATCAATTCCATCATTTGTACATACTGTCTTGGTGCAAGGGCGTTTATAAATACATTATTGCACTACTTTTAGTTCCTATTTCTAAAACAAACAAAAAAACCAACACAGCCCCTTCCCCACTAAAAACTCTAATTGAAGCCTGCCAATTCTGCATGAAGGCCTTGGGATTTTCACCTGCAGGTACTTAAGAAAACTACAACATACTAGTCTCAGTAACTTATCTTTTTTTTTTTTTTTTTTTTTTAAAAAAAACGATGTGAAATGTTTATTTTTTTTTTTTACATTTAAAATTTGAATTTATGAGCCCTTGAGCTATTTGATATGTGCCTTCAGGAATGAAACCTCCAGAAAAAAATCACAACAATTATGACAAGGAAGAAAGAGCATTGATTTGATGGTTTCAACATAGTTCCCTAGAATTTTATCTGTATGACTCTCATCTAACACGACTTTACTTGGTTCAGTTAAAAATGAGTCTAGAAGTATCTCAATTCTGCACGTCATTTGAAAATGAGAATGAACAGTTAAGTGCAAATATCTAAAGGTCTGTGTACAACCTGAAATAGAATCTACCAGCACAGACAGATGCATTTGAGGACTAACCTACAGCTGCACAAATTTCATATTTCATACTGAATGTACAATGAAGCTCTAAAAGTATTATTCTTCCAGTGGTGCATTAACACAAAATTAAAGTTGGTAATATGAAGAGCACCATGTAACCAAAACCACTTCCCTAGACGCAGACGTCTTACCTCTCTCAAAACTGCAACTCCCAGTCTTTCTGCTTTATCCCCATTTCTAAAGTGCAACTGCCTATTGCATGATCTAGCATACTGTAAATAGCATGAATTAATACAGTTGTGTCATCTCAGAGGCTACCTTCTATTTCTAACTGATATCTTGACAAAACAAAATTTCGTACATATGAGGTTCTTTGAGCAAGATTTGGCAGACCACTACAGTTTAACTGGATAGGAGAAATAGTACTGCAATGCTGAATATCCTTGCCTTCTTTTCTCTCTCTCATTGGTGCAACTTTACCATTCAGAAGCATACTTAAGAAACCATTAAACAATTAATGGTTTTATTATTTATTTTATTTTACAATTAATATTAACCAAGAAAAAATTAGTGTAGCAAAAAGGATTTTGATCTATCCAAACAACAGTACTTCCAACACAGGTAGGAATATCTGAATCACCCTGCTAAAAGTCACTAGAGAAATTGTGTGTTTTTTTCTTTCTGGAACCCCCCTCCCGCCCCAGTTCTTTACTTCAAATTCCAGTCTAAAATTGTTTCAAAAAGTTAAGAAGGCATACATGCCTTTCCATATGAAACAGCTAGGCACGGTTACAACTGGAAACACACAACATTGGCAGATTATTTTGAAGCAAGGGTTTGACCAATTCTACTACTGAACTTGCAAACAGAAGGTAGAAAAAAACCAAAAGCCTACTACTAACCTTAACAATTTGTTACTAAAAAGCAACTAAAATTGACAATGTAAAAATAAACTCTTACAGATGTTCTTCAGGAGATAGTTTTATTACAACAGTTTACTTTCTCTTACCTGAGGTATGAAGATGCTTCTGAAGTATGAAGGCACTTGAGCAACAAAGATAAATGAGACTTAAGCTGTACGTTTATGAAGTGTTATACTGCATACTTGGATATGTTCTCATTACCAAATAGCCTATCCCAACAGGGAGATCTGCAGATCAAAACAGGTGCTGAAGGACTGATGTCCGCCTCATAACAATTTCAGGTTGTTTTGCCTTAAATTAACCCCTCCTGGTCCTGTGGACTGAATGCTGGCAAGCGCTCACTGGCTGCATCTTCCAATTCACTTTCATTCAAAAGGAATCCAGTCTGCATGCTCGAGACTGCTTCAGGATGAGCCAAAACACACTAAAGGGAGCGACCAGATCTGCTCTCACAACTCCCCTGATTCCAAAACCATGAAGTCAACATACACTTGTTACAACTTGTAACCAGATTACTAAACATTACTCTGAAAACCTGACTGCTAGAAGTTTCTCTTCAGACTTATTTAAAAAATATAAATCTGCCTGATTTATGATCAAATCAGGGTGTTCATCTTCAACAACATCGACTTAAGACATGCCATACAGACATCAGGGCTTTGTCCTATGAGGATTAAGTGACTACAAAATGGTGATAGATACACTGTTAGGAGAACAGGCCTAGAGTTACAGACTTAACACTGTACTGTGCTTTGCCAGTGAAAGGAACAGCTCTTAACTGGTTTGTGCCCAAATTTAGAGCAGTGCAGCAATTTTATTTTTATATTAGTGACACGGCATTTGAAAGATATTCTTCAGAAAAAAAATCTGCAGACATTACTGCTATGTTGGGTGAGTTCTTGCACCAATTCATAAGACAGCATTACTGAAGTCTTGTTAGCCTAACAGCTGGCAGCTTTCTCTTCCCTCTCAGCATCTCAGAGCCAGACTCCGGCATAAGCATTAAGTACAGAAATAAGGGTGAATAATGGGAGCTGTAGTTCATAGGGCAATGGCATTTTAAGCAACCTGATATTTAATAAAATTGACATATACTAAGTCACCAAGAGTAAGGCAATGATGCCGATATAGCTTTCAAAGTATGGGAAAAGACGCAGAATGAAATATTTTGAAAAATAATAGAAAAATTGATGGTCTAGACTGAAAACTTTCCCTTTCTATCCAACTAGAAAGAATTTTAAAAGACCTGAACAGCTTTATCTTTGCTTTCCAAGAGCAAAAATTTAGTAAAAACAAATACACACACACAAAACCACAATCAACTACAGTATCTTTCATTAGTTTGGGAAGGAATATAACAAGGTTTATGAAATATTGTGGCAACTGTTCAGTCAAGTGTGTATATGGCTAAAACAAGTCATCATTCAGTGTAGTTTACTGTTGCTTAAAGCAAAGAGCAGATGTTTTAAAAAATGAAATAAGACTTGTGCATCATATAGGTAGGGTGGGAAGGATTACATGGTAGCCTTTTCTCAGTCACTCATCATTTAAACAGCTTTCTTAAATCTGAGTATTCCAGGCAAATAGTATTTTTCTCTATATATAATGAAAATTAAAATCTTAATTTTCTCTAAGAACAAGGATTTATTTTAGAGTTCAAAGTATCTGTATTTTCAGAAAAACTAAGTGCCTGTTTGCAGAGAAACAGACAAGTGTATACACACTAAAAGAAATTTAAATTATTTACTGCAATAGGCTGCAAGGATGCTGTAAATACAATCCCAAATGGTACTAATTAACTGTTCATTCCATACACCATGCTATGATGTGTTCACTTGGGGGCAGGGGGAACCTTCTCCCCCATCCCTCCAAGTCTGAGGGGATGCTCTGTTTTCACATTATCAAAGGAGGTGAAAGGGAGGAAGTCAAATTCTCTTCAAAACTCAAAAGCTAGCACTATTCACCCCCCACAACTGCTGCACATTAGGAACATGTCATTTTACTACAGCGCAACTAACGAACAGTAATCTTGTAAGTTAACTTACTTGGTCTGAGTCCTAAGTCTGCTATTCTTAGTGGCACCATCCAGAAGCACCCTACTGACAGCTAAACACCATACTGATGGCATAGGGTGGGCCCCACAACTGTTCTGGTTTCACTACCTAAGAAATTTATTTGTGAATAAAACTCAAAACTTCCCTCCACCCTTTCACAAGCAATTTGACATCAAGCAGTACTTCACATGTTCACCATGGGAGCCAGAAACTTAACATCTGTGTGGCTTACATGCAATAACAGACTTGCAGAATTTACCTTCTAACACCACAAGAATCGCTATGAAAATCACGTTGACAGTTGAATTATCACAAATCCAGCTGCGACATAATTTATATCCTTAAAATCTCTGATTAAACAGAGATTCTCTCTTGAAATTAGAATGATACAGCAAAATTATTCCCATCTAACCAAATGTCTGAGAGGTCTTCAGTTGAAACAAACAAAACACATCACTCCTTTGCAAAACCAAAACCACATGCAATCCATGAAAATCTTACAAGGAAAGGGAATCAAGAAACATAGCTTTTTCACTCTAAATATTCCTATTTCACTGCCATTGTTACAGAAATAATTGCAGAGTGCTGATGAAAGATGACGACAGTCTCTCTCATTAGGCAGAAAAAACTGCCAAGTTACTTTTTTTTTTTTTTTTTATATTGGTGCAATTCTTTTCTCACAAAAGACAAGTCAGCTTCTCCATACTAAGTTTTTTCACCCCCCACAACTCAAGAACAGCAGTATTCTGGTGATTTTTAGCTTTAGTTATCTTGCAATATTTGAATGGATTTTCCAGTGTTAAGTTTCAAGTGCAAGACCAACATTACATGAACATCCTTAAAAAGAGTACGGGTCTTGGCGAAAAACTTGGAAAAATATAAGCCACCCCACAATTCATTTATTATTCAAAAGAGCACTGAAAAATAGTTTTCCATATATTAATGAACTAGATTCAAATACTGTAAAACATGAATATAATCAAAATCTAAAGTTAAAACAGTTTTTCATACTAAGATCTGTATCAGTGGACAATCCACTAAGAATGTTCAAGGCAGTGAGGAATTTGCTTAAAAAAAAAAATAGAAGCCAGGATATGTTCATACATACACATACTGCTCCCCAACCCTAACCAGTTGGTCATTCTGAAGACAAGCAAAAAAGCCTTAACTACTTCTCATTTTCACTTGCTATGCACCTTAACCTAATCTTGAATAACACTTTTTTCCCCTCCAGAAAAGCATAGGGTGAGGGACAGAGTCCAATTCACCTACATTTATCCTAACAACTTGCCACACCATATAATAGTTGCATCCAATGTACAACTACATTCAAGAACCATCTAATGCAAACTATACCAAGCAACCTTGAAACAAAGCATCTTATGATTTGAAACTGGAAAAGCCTGAGTTGTACTGAGTCATTTCTCCGATGAAGTACGGCAAATTTGTGTAATTCTTTGCTGGTAAGTTTTGCTATTACTGCAGTTTTAAAAGAGCTGTTCAGCAACTTTAGTAAAACTGCAGAGTCCCCAGCTAATGCACCCAATTGTCATCTTCCTTGACAAATACACACACAACTCCCAGATGACTGGAGACTTGCTAATATGACGGCCATCTATAAGAAGGGTCATAAGGAGGATGTGGGGAACTACAGGCCTGTCAGCTTGACCTCAGTGCCAGGAAAGGTGACAGAACAGATCATCTTGAATGCAATCACACAGCATATGTGGAACGACTGGGGGATCAGGGCCAGCCAGTACGGGTTCATGAAAGGCAGGTCCTGCCTGACCAACTCCTTCTATGACCAGGTGACCTGCCTGGTGGATGAGGGAAAGGCTGTTGACATAGTCTGCCTAGACTTCAGGAAAGCCTTTGACACTGTCTCCCACAGTATGCTCCTGAAAGAGCTGGCAGCTCATGGCTTGGGCAGGTACACTCTTTTCCAGGGATAGGTGTTGGGGCCCATCCTCTTTACTATCTTTATTGATGATTTGGATGAGGGAATTGAGTGCACCCTCAGTAAGTTTGCAGATGACACCAAGTTGGGGGGAATCTGTCAATCTGTTGAAGGGTAGGAAGGCCCTGCAGAGGGACCTGGACAGGATGGGTTGATGGGCAGAGACCAGTGGGATGAGGTTCAACACGGCCGAGTGCCGGGTCCTGCACTTTGGTCATAACTCCACGCAGCGCTACAGACTTGGGGGAGAGTGGCTGGAAAGCTGTGCAGAGAAGAGGGATCCGGGGGTGCTGACTGACGCTTGCCTGAACATGAGCCGGCAGCGTGCCCAGGTGGCCAAGAAAGCCAACAGCATCCTGGCTTGCAACAGGAATAGTGTAGCCAGCAGGACCAGGGAGCCGATCGCTCCCTTTTATTCTGCTCTGGTGAGGCCGTACCTTGAGTCCTGTGTTCAGCTTTGGGCCCCTCACCACACAAAGGACATTAAGGCCCTGGAGCATGTCCAGAGGAGGGCTATGAAGCTGGTGAAGGGGCTGGAACACAAGTCCTGTGAGGATCGGCTGAGGGAATTGGGGTTGTTTAGTCTGCAGAAGAGGAGGCTCAGGGGAACCAACCATATTGTTCTCTACAACTACCTGAAAGAAAGCTGTGGGGAGCTGGGGGTCAGCCTCTTCTTGCAGATAACCACTGACAGAACTAGAGGGAATGGCCTCAAGTAGTGCCAAATGAAGTTCAGGGTGGAAACTAGGAGACATTTCTTCTTAGAAAGAGCAGTCAGGCACTGGAACAGGTTGCCAAGGGAGGTGGTAGTCACCATCCCTGGGGGTGTTTAAGGAAAGGTTGGACGTGGTGCTTAGGGACATGGTTTAGTGGGTGACATTGGTGGTAGGGGGGATGGTTGGACCAAATGATCTTGAGGGTTTTTTCCAACCCTAATGATTCTATGATACAGAGAGTGTCAGGATATCATCAGATCCCTGACTCAAGATAAATTGTATTCCATACAAAACAAAACCGAATCATTACAGGTGAAATCTGAAAAACTAAGAAAGAAATCACTTCTACAGCTCTATAGCAAGACCACTAATAGTTGTAACAGAAAAGTTTGTAGTTTTATATAATGTACATAACAGTCAAGATCCTGATATCAACAATTCTTAACCAAGAATAGATATGCTACAGAGATAATTTAGACTGTCTACCTTTCAACAATTAAAAGTCACACTTGGTCAAAAAGCAGCAAAAAAAAAACCTTTAAAGGATTTTTAAGCCAACTTAAGATCTATTCTTTAATTTAAAATTTAATCAGTTAAAGTTTGTAGCTTACACAAAAAAGAACACACAGCATGAACGGATTCTCACAGGAAAAAAGCTGATGGAAAATCTGAGTCTCATTTACTTACCTGTCCTTGCTGCAATGAGATGTGTTGCTTTGTCAGGATCATCAGCACTTAGTACTAGATTCTTCACAATTTTAGCTCCAAGTGCTGTAGCATGGTAGTGTTCCCGTGTTTTCTCAATAGGAAAGTTTGTTGGGTACAGTCCACTAAATATTATGGTTACATCTGCCAAAACTTTGCTTTTCAGCTCTGGTACTATTTTTCTGATGTCTGGAATTTCCTCAATCTCTTTTTTCAGGTATTTATCATACTTGGTATAATAATCAGTGTGAACCCGCACAAGGATTTCTTCGAGGTATATTAAATGATCATCGTCATCAGTATCGTCCTCCTCCTCCTCTTCCTCCATACTCTGGTCTAAGGACTCACCCATTGTAATTCCAGACTGTTCACTATTCTGAGACTCTGTTTCAGCTTCTTTCTTGTCTGCACACCCATTTCCTAAATCAGAAATGCTTTCCTGTTCACTTTCTTCTTGTGCTTCAAGATCAGTTTTGTCATGAATATTTTCACTAGGTAGAGATTGTGTCCCCCCAGAGTGGTTCACCTGACCATCCTTTTTCTCAGTTGCATCAGGGCAACTTCCTTGCTGTAAATTTTCATCCTGCAGAGGTTTTTTGGATTTCTTCCAACTTCTCTTTTCCTCGTTCTCACTATCTGATACAGAAATGGGCGACTTTCTGGTATCCAATCCACCATCACTTTCACTGTCACTAGAAAGTTCAAAGTCTAAATCACTTGTTGTCTTCTCTTGGGTTTGCTGTTTTTCTAACACTGTCATATCAACTTGTTCAGAAAAATTCTGAGATTCCTTAGTACTTGACAAATTGTTAGTAACCTCACAGTCTATTTTGTGATCAGTGCTATCATTTAAGGAGTCCTGAGCATTAACTTTATCACAAGAACTCAAATCCCACACAGATGTTTCACTGCTTACAGAAGTATTTCCATTTGCAGTGCAAGTGTCCTTTGTAGCTTTCTTGAGACCATTGCTTTGTTCTTCTATACATGTTACATTCTTCACTTCTTCAGCATCTTTTGCTGATGTCACTGTTGAATCCTGTGCCTCTGGTTTAGTAGAGTGGTTTACTAAGACAAAAAAAAGGACATACATATTTTCTCAGTTTTTTTTTTTAATCTTGACTAAGCTTTTATTTAAATTTCCTTCTGCCTTCAGGCCATTGACATACAGTTGACACACAAAGTTAAGACTTCGCTAAGCTCAGTAATGACAACTGACAACTAGGCTTCTCAACGCTGTTAAGGTATTTCATATACCAACTATTACTAGAACCAGCAAGCCTAACAAACTTCACCTTTGCAAGGTAGCTGTTTAAGGAGATTATTGTTTTTAACCACAGAGGTCATAAGTCAGTTGTCAACCTTGCAAACATTAAAGACATGTTCTTGTAGCATGACTTTGGACTACATTTCATGGGAAATCAAACTACTGCAGAGGAGATAAACAACAAAAAACAGGGCAGAATTCACTTGAGATGGCCCTGGTCCAGAAACTCAACTACAAGAACTTCTATAAAAATTCCATGGCTTTCATTATTTCCTGTTTTCATAACTAAAGTAACTGCATTTTTAGAGCTGAAAAGATATATTTTGCCTAGACAAGGATACTACTCAAAGTTCATTTGAGATTCTGATAGAATGCAAGTAAGGTATAATGAACTCAAAACAGAAAAGTAGTTCAGGTTGTCTTCATCAGATGTCTGAAGACAGAGATAATTAAAGAAGCCGCAGACATCCAAACCGTTGCACTCATACATTCATCAGGAATGCTGGATGAAGTCATCCCACTTTGTCCCTCTTTTCTGTGTGTGTCCCTGCCCTTTAAATAATGATACCAGTCAAGGACAGAAGTTCCACGCCTTGATTCAGCTGGATTACATTATTATTGTTTCCATACTGGATATTTCTAGTTCACAAGGGAAAAAATGGTATCATATATTAAATTAAATTAAACAAAAACACACAAAAACTTGACTAAACTGGACAAAAAACAATTATTTCTTAGACATCACCTTTCAAATACATTTTCCCCCAGAACAAATGCTAATTCAACTCTTTGTCCATAATACTACTGCCAACATCCAAAATACTACTGCCAAAACTCTACTTTAGCTGCAATGCCTCACCAAAAGGAAAGCTATTAACAATAGTCCAGTTCTACTGAGCTGTTTGCGTATGTGCTGCATGAGCACTCTGTCAACTACAATAAGCCTAGAATCATTCACCTGAGTGAAACAGTGACACTATGAAGACTACCACCACGAGTTATATTAATCATGTTTGAAAAGTGAAAAAAACATTAAGATTTACAAATTGTTTCATTACTTTTCTTCTTCACTTGAATTTCTCTTGATCCAGGAGGTGCATTAATATCTCCTATCCCCTGAAAGTAAACGTATTTCTTCACGGTTATCAAATTGGGTGCAAACTTCCAAACATCCTCTCTGTCATCAATGATACAAACCATGGAATCCCCACACGGGAAGAGATCTCTAAGAGACAAAATAGTTGAAATTACAGTTTAGAAATAAATACCATTGCTGAAAACAACTACTGCTGCTATTTTGGTTTATTATGGGTGTGTCTGCAGGATGTGCAGATATATGAACCTACCAAAACAAATCAGCTACATTAAAATTACAGAAGTCAAAATACAATAGTCAAGCTAATTAAAGTTAATAAAAAACAGCTGTTTTTAAACCCTCACCCCACAGGCCAGAAGCAAGAACCAACAAGCTTGAGCAAAACATTACGTTTCAGTCTAGTTTTCACAGTTTACATTGACAAACAGCCCCAAGCCAACTATCACACAAATAATACAATATCTATATAAGTAGGAAAAAGACAAGAACAGTTTTAAAAGAGTAGACTCATTCAATCCAAGACAAAAGAAGCAAGAAGTACTAATATTTATATCAACCACAAGGAGTAGCGATCAAGATATGTAAATGCATATGAAAAAACATAGCAAGAAAAGAAAAAAGCTTCTCATCCGCTACAGTCTGATGAGGAGTGCACAACTGTTTTTAATCTAGCTTCATGAATTAACAAATGTTTGTCTTTTAGGAAATGTCTTTATCCTATAATAAAGATAATAATCTATGATCAGAACCTGAGTTTAGGCTAGAATATGAATTCAAAGGGTCTAGATGACCTAAGTTCAAAGAAAGTAACAAACAAGAAAACACCACTGCAGAACAGACGCTTCTAGATGTACAGCACATTTGAAAGCCAAAAAAACTAGATACGCATATTTGAACTAACAAACTGAGAATTTTGAGGTAATTAAAAACATGCAATATACAAGTCATTACACAAGTCCACAAGCAATAAAATGGCAATATAATTATTACAAGAATAAGAACCGTAAGTGAAAAATAACATGCAATTGCTTCACATACTTGTTGTTCCAGTGCCAGAGAATACATTAAATAGATGAAATGCTGCAAGGCATAACATCTCGGTTTTACTGAGGCAATGTTGATATTTAAGAGGCAGAAAAGGAAGCACTATAAATGAGCTAAGTACAGAGGGAGTAAATTTCATTAAACTGATAGTATTCTCTCTTTGTTCTGTTTAAAATATAAGACCCATATACATACCTAAGATTCCCAGTTTTAGAAAATGGATCAATACATTCATCCCTTGACAATATCCGATGGGAAAATAGCTTCTTTTCAGGGTCCAGAAATCCTTTTGGAAGAAGATGGCACAAGGTCAATACTCAAGACACTTGTTCCTTTGTAACTGTTCTATATAATTCACCTACTTTAATATGTGCAAAGGCAGTTTAACAATCAGACAATTTTAAGGTAATAGATTATATATTGTGTAAAAGGTAAGTACAGTGCATCAAATATTCCCAACTAATGCAGTGGGATTCATTTTTAAAAATCCCATCATTTTCTTTCAACATAGCAACAAATTTGATATTAAAATAACTAATTTGTGACATCCAAACAGATTAGGCTGAAAGATACAGCAGGTGATAGATACACACTATTTTCGTAACTTACAT
The DNA here is from genome assembly GCF_013377495.2 of Cygnus atratus. Lineage (NCBI taxonomy): Eukaryota > Metazoa > Chordata > Aves > Anseriformes > Anatidae > Cygnus > Cygnus atratus. The sequence goes on from NC_066363.1 coordinate 48,314,113, forward strand.
TTATACCTCAATAGTACTTTTTTTTTTTTGCTTGTTTTTAAAGCTAAATGCTCTCCCTAGCTCATTATGCCTAGGGACTGCAGAGAAGTCTCACAAGATTTGGCAGTGTGCTGCAATACTTAAGCACAATAGGCAAGTTAAGGGACGGTTTTAGCTGGAGCTCTAGCATTTGTAGGTTTTAAGTTGTACCTCTAACGCTACTTTAATACATTCACATATAATGAATATATCTCAGAATTCTTTGAAATATTTAGGCTTGGTTGTAGTTACTTGTCTGACTATACTCTAAAAAAAAAGGAAAAAAGAAACAAGAGAAGCTGTGCTAGCTGACTTTAAAGCAAAGTAAAACGCCATTATTTAGGAAAATGGTGACAGGTGTACAAACACATGCACATGCTTCTGAACCTATCCTCAAATAATGAAGTTTATCTTCATGAACAGATGTCACAGCTACATAATTGCATGCTAACCTGGATCTGTAATTTCACCAAATTTGCTCTGAAGCAAGCACCAACTTCTCACTATTCTTATGAAAAATACAAGGCAGTCAATACTTACTTAGGAACAATTTTTAAGTTTTTATTTTATTAAATGGTGGCCATCTTATAGCCAGAAGCAGAGTTCAAAATGACTACTGACTTTAAGGACCCACATTTTCTTTCAAGGAGCTTTGGTATTTTCCACACGCATACAACTCCTTTTCAGAAGTCCAGCTCCCAAGGGGTATGTTAAGTTGGGTCTTCAGAAACAGAAGGTATAAATGAAAAATAAAAAGTAGTCACTTCTGCAAGGTTGATCCTGTACGTATTTAATATTACTATGGAATTGGAATAACTTAAAACCCATAAAAGCAAGAAAATTCCGAGTTAAGGACAGAGGTTCAACCTTAACTCACCCGACTATGCTTAAGAATTGCTGCAAACTCGTAGAATCATCCCCTGTAGTGAGACCCTTGCAGTACCTAGGCATAATGAATTGAGAGAATTAGCTACAAAGATTTATTGCCGTAAACACATATTTTGACAAACTACATTAGCTGTCATACAAGTTGCTGTTCTCCCCAGTCAGATTCTCTTCTGCTAACTATCTAAATACAGAGGGACTCCCTACAGTAAAGTGGACTGGAGGGTACTGATTAAATGGCAAAACCAAAATGAGGCATTTAACTGCAGTGTTGTCTAGCAAAAACTGTGTAAAAAAAATGGAAATTAAATAAGAAAATCCAAACACAGAAGCCCTTCTTACTGCTAGGGATTACAGATGAAGTAGTGTTCTAGAGCTATCCAAGTTGGCTTTAGTACAGACTTACAAAACGTAATAATTCCTCTGCCTCCCCTCACCCCCCCCATTCACTGAAAATACACTGAGGATATGGGTAACCAGAGACCCACAAACATCTAAGCCCATCTTAAAAGCGTTGGGTCTTTCAAAACTAACATATTTGAATACCAGTATGAAAACACAGTACTGGTCTTGTAAATAACTTCTTTAAATGTCTTAAATTGTTTTCTTTTGGATGTTGCTTAACAAATCAAATCAATAAACAAATATGTTTATGTTTTCATGTTTCATGGAAATGGCAAATAACATTTCATTTATCACACGATTTTTATTTTTTTTTCCAATGGAATGTTAATATCTTTTTAAAATCTTTGAACAGGCTACGTTAGCTATTCACTATTGCTATTCTATGCAAGGGTAAATTATGCCTAGTGGCTAGATCACATACTGTCATTTAAAACATTAACTTCTATTTGCAATCATAAGCCAATAAAACACAAGTCTGAACAAATAAAAGCTTTAGATTAAAAATAAGTAGATGTGGATGTGCCCTGTAAGATAAAACAATAGCTAAGACTTAAGTTCTTTATTAAAAAAAATTGCTATACTGCTTTCAGTAACAAAAAGAACTGGGAAACCCTCATTATGAAAAACTAGCACCCTTAAAATAAGTCTTTTCACACCAAAATATTGAAAGATTTAGAATTTGATGATACCATACTGGGTGTTAACCTTATTATTAAAGCTGCAAGTTTCAAATGTATACCTTCCAAAGTATTGGTGGTTTTCTTTAAGAAATGTTAATACAGACCGTCAAAAATTTTTTTATTTGCCACTTTTTTGTGGGGGCATTTTGCCGCAAATTTCTATGACTTGGGAAAGATGAAAAGTCAAATACACAGAAATAGCAGAAGTGTTTCCAAGATGTGCTATTAACTTTATTTCATTTATTACCATCCTTTTCCCACCACCACATCCTAAAAAAAAAATTTATAGTCACAGCTTGCTGCTTTAGTGTCAGTTCTGAATTTTATTTAATTGGAGAAGCATCAGTTTGCTCAATTCATTCCAGCAGAAGGATAAATGTTAATTAATTTCACAGTTCGTAAGCATGCTTAGAAGATCAAAAGCTTTTGCAGAAGTCAAAATGATTGGTCGAAGCTTGCTCTTTCAAATCAAAACTGACCTTCTACTTATTCTCATAAATTAGAGTAAGTGTGCTTTTAAATAGTTTCAGGTTTCCTGAAAACAAACTGAAGACCCTATCGTTATCCTGTGACTACCATATTACTAGGGACTATTCAGTGGACTTACCTAGCGAAGACTATTCCCCCCCAATGGTTTGTTTTCGAGTACCTCAGACTTTGTACATGCAGACTTATCAAGCTGCATTACCTGATTTTGTATAAACCCTCAGAAAACCACACTTGTAAACAAGTTAAAAACAAAAACAAAACCCAACACACTACAAGACAATGTTCAAAATTAAGTAACTCATTCTGGGGAAGTATCAAATCTTAGAGAAAGGTTGAGATGAATAGTAATTCCAAATAGAAATGATGTAACACTAAGATCCAATCTGAATCTGAAGAAGTCTTTTTAAAAATTCATCTGATTTAAAACTTTTGAAGAAACTAGTCACTTTCAGTTCTATTTAGGTCCTGTGTTAGAACCAGGAAGGAACCAACCGTTGATCTTTCAACAGCATTTGAGATCTTCAGATACTAGCAAGTACATATACATACATTCTGTGAATTATATGAGAAAAGAAGACTGAGGGGGGATCTTGTCAATGTTTATAAATACCTGAAGTGTGGGAGACAGTGAGATTTGGCCAACCTCTTTTCAGTGGTTTGTGGGGACAGGACAAGGGGCAATGGCCACAAAATGGATCACAAGAAGTTCCGCACCAACATGCGAAAGAACTTCTTCAATGTGAGGGTGACGGAGCACTGGAACAGGCTGCCCAGGGAGGTTGTGGAGTCTCCTTCTCTGGAGATATTCAAGGCCTGTCTGGATGCCTACCTGGGCAACCTGCTCTGGGGAACCTGCTTTGGCAGGGGGGTGGAACCGATGATCTCTGGAGGTCCCTTCCAACCCCTACAATTCTGTGATTTCTTGAAATACATACTGTAATGAAGCATATTTATTATGTAATATAAATACCCTCAATTTAGCTGTACTTTCTATATGCCACTATAAATCTTCAGAGTGATCTCACGTTGCATTATTGTTGATTAGCAGCCTCCGAGGCCGTATTGGGTTAACTTGTCAAGGTTTTGGTAGCAGAGGGCTGCAGGTGCAGCTTCTGTGAGAAGAGCCCAGAAGCTGCCTCATGTCAGAAAGCGCCAGTTCTAGGCAGCTCCAAAAGGGACCCACCAGTAGTCAAAGCTGAGACAGTGAAAGATGTTGGTTGTGCCTCTATGAGAGCAGATTTAAGAAAGGGAAAAAAAAACTGCTGTGCAACAGCAGCTGGGAGAGAGGAGTGAGAAAGCCCTGCAAACACCAAAGTCAGTGCAGAAGGAAAGGAGGAGCACCAGAGCAGGAATCGCCCTGCAGGCCATAGATGAGACAACAGTGGAACAGGTTGACCCCTGCAGCCCATGGTGTATAACGGCAGAACAAATATCCACACTGCAGCTCATGGAGAAGCCCATGACGAAGCAGGTGGATCTGGCCTAAAGGAGGTTAAAGCCCATGGAGAGCCCCCGCAGGAACAGACTCCGGACTGGAGCTGCAGGCTATGGAGAGGAACCTACACGGAGGGAGGGGATCAAGGGGAGCTGCTGCCCGTAGGGAACCTGTGCTGGAGCAGTTTGCTCCTGATGGATGGACGCCGTGGTACAGACTCATACTGGAGCAGTTCTTGAAGAGCTGCAGCCTGGGGGAAGCTCATGGAGGATCAGCTTGGGAAGGACGGCATCCCGTGGGAGGGACCCTTTAGGGGAAAAGGGTGAGGAAAAAGGAGTAGCAGTCAAAACATTATGGACTGACTGCAACCCCATTCCTCGTTCCTCTCTGCTACTTGGGGGGAGAAGCTAAAAGCAGGTGACAGGGGGTGAAGGTGTTTTTAATTTGCTTTTACTTTCTTACTGCTCTAGTCTGTTAGTAATACGCAATAAATTATATTAAATCTCCTTACGTTGAGTGGTTTGCCCATGACAGGAATTTGTGAGTGATCTCTCTGTCTCAACCCTTGAGCTCTCTTTTTCATCAGATTTTCTCCCCCTCTTCCTTGTTGGGGGGGAAGTAATGAGAGAGCAGTTGTAGTGTAGTTTAGCAACCCATTAGGGTGTTGGGGTGAAACCACCACAGAACTCAAAATTCAGTGGCATAAACTTTTACATGCTGCTGATGTTGGTATTAAAAGATCATTAACTTCTCATATGCAGAAGAAAAAAATTAAATTGGTCAAAATAATCATATAGAAGAGAAATACTACAGGAAGTTCTAGACTTGAAAATCTAAAGCTTCATAGATGTACAAGATACCCCTTTGCAAGTATGTCAAATTAAGAAAGGGCTTATGATAAATGACTTCATCAGACAAATGGTATTTACAAATATCTTCTAACCCCACTTAACAGCTGACAGGAGTCAATTGGGGTGGCAGAAAAGGACTGATTCGATGTCATCTAGTTTCAAAATGAGGGAAAAGCATTCCAGAACATGGAAGCAGCAGCTCAGAGTTCACAGATTTCACAGAAAAATATAGACTGTATATAGAAGTGCTGAGAAAACAAGTAGGGACCTCACAAAAAGATTCCTGGCATTTTATTACAAGTCCTTCCTTTATGTAGCATGGGGATAATTTTAAAGTATCAAGCCTACAGCTTCCTGTGAGAAATCATTTAACCGATACTGCCATCAGGTGGTCTGTATATGTATTAACACATATATTTCTCTTAATGCATCTTGGTTATGCAGGTGAGCATGTGGACCCAAGGACGTATCAACTGTCTCTCCATGCCATCATATTTCAGCAGAAACTATCATTATCACTGTAAAAAAAGTAATCGACTTGTGTTTCAAATGCATCTGATGAGGTTAGACAACTTTAGGAAAACATGCAGAAGTCCCGAGATGTCAGGAAGCTGCAATAGCCTGATGTGCTCACGTTTTGGCTACTTCCTCTATTAAACAGATGGAGCAGGTCAAGTATGATGCCCCCAAAGAGGCCTGTCATGCAATAAGTATCAATCTGCCAGCACGGGGACTGTAGGATAAACAAAACTTTAGCTCAGAGATTAGAATAAGCAAACAGAACCAAATCACACATTCAGAGAACAGCAATCATTAGCTAATAGTAAGTGCTTTCTTATCTTTACAGTTCATTCTTCCCCCTGACTCTGAAGCATATGTGGTATGCATCTTTGGACTTTAGGCCACAGGCGTATTTTGGCAAGCAAGTCCATTTCAAGAAGACTGGCCATCCACTTTCTTAATATCAGGTATTTAGATCTATTATATAAGAAAAACTAAGTCCAGTTTTGCTAAAAGAAATAACCATGCTCCACATTAAGGAAGACACTAAGGTACAACAGTGCTGTGCATTAGCAGTACACAATGTATAGTCCACCAGTGAGAATGACAAAGCTTTAGGAAGAACTTCAAACAGCTCAGTCAATATTGAATAACGTAGAAACATTCACTTGGATGGGCAGGAGAGGACATGACTCTCCCAAACTTTGTTTTGAGAAGGAGAACTAGTTGGAGACCACAAATAGGTATCACTTTCTGACTGTAATAATCTCTTATATTTGTCATTATAAGCATTTTTTGTGGCATATTTAATGTGCATGAAGAATTCTCTAATTATACAATTCCTTACTAAGACCACCTAACTAGGATAGTTAGCTCTCTTTTGAAAGTTTGCTTTCTTGCCAAGAAGTGGCTATTTTTCATTGTGATAGTATTGCTCACTGCACTCATGGCAAAATGACACCAAAAATCAGATGTTAAAGACAACTGAAGTAGATGGGTAGGGTGAGCTAGGTGAAATGGAAGAGCAGCAAGTATAGTTTGACATGCAGAGCCACAACCTAAAAACATTGTTAATGATATTGTCTTAAGACTTACAGGCTATTAATAAAGAGAAATCTGAGGTGAAAATGATGTTCTACCAAGAAGACTAAGATAGAGTGAAAGTTTCTTTTTTTTTTTCTTTTTTTTTTTTTTAAAAAAAAAGAGAAAAAGGAAGTTTAAACATGTGGTCACACCCCTAACATTACCTTGATCCATATACTTGCTTAACAGGGTAGCTTTCTTTTATGTATGGTGGAAAAGCAAAACATTTCAGGCAATGATCCACATCATAGACTGTTATTGCTATAAGCTTTAGAATTTAAATGCAAATTTTCAGTTGCAAGGAGAAAAGATGAGTTTTTGAGAAGAATACATGAAAATACCTTTAGATCCCTCCCTTAGCCCTCCATTAAGTGCATCACAACTCCAGGACACAAACAAAACTTCTTTAAATTGATACAGAGCAACCAAACTTCCTCTAGTGAAGGGAAACAGTAGGTTTCCCCCCTGCTCCCCCTCTCCCCCGAAGGAGATAGTTCCATAAAAATCTGCAACACAGAACTGTAGTTTTAGATCTCTAAGATCAGTAATGTTGCACATTATTATTAGAGTCCATCAACAAAACATCTTACTTAATTCAATAGGAAGGCAGTAATCGTCATGCTACAATCTGATTCTTTAACTAATCAGGGAAGCAATAAAAAGCATGCCTGGTTAAAAAAATGACTATTACAGGCCATACATGCATAGTGCCTAAATTCCAAGACAAGAATTCTGCTTAGAGACAGACTATTTCGGAAATGTTTTCACAAAACCAAAGAACAAATACTTGAAAACAAACACTGAGGGACAATGAATTGTGTGAGTATAAAAGGCAGACTACTGAGCTACTGCTAAATATAATATACTACTCACCTGCAATTGTATGTGCATAAAGTCTGCTGCCAAACGTAAAAACATGCAATTCATACAGCTTGGCAATTTTTTCCAGGAATTCCTTACAATGTGGACGCAAACGAGTATGTAACATAGGCTCACCTCGACCTAACTGGAAGTGAAATATTCCCTAAAAGAAAAAGCATGTTTAATATCATCAAAATACCAAACAAAAATGCCAACATTACAGAAGCGCCCCCATCTCATCACTTCCATTTTTATTCAGTTTGATTAGGCTAAAGCAAGTTTCCGCCACAAAGATTATGTGGATAAAATCCAAACCACATTTTTGTTCTGTGCAAGGCAGCCCAATATAAAATTTTGCAAAATCAGAAAGCTGCACTGTTGAAATGTTTATGATCAAAATAACTTTCATTTAGAAGTTTTAGTTATACCACATCAGTCTCAAAAATGTACCTTGAAAAATTTCTCAGAAAGTTCACAATCTCACTCTAACTAGTACTAGTCCATGGACTTCACTCAGATTAATTAAATTTAGAGCTCAGGAAAGACTTAGCTAGATGACAAATACTACATCTATGAAATTATACCATTAGATAGCAAACCACGGAGGAACTTCACAGAAAAAGTCTCAAATAAAAGTCTCAACATCTTTTTAAAGATGCTTTTCTTAAGACCAAACACTTGTATATGTGAAGGCCCAACCTTTCAAATACACAACGGTTTTGAGTTATTAAACTGAATGCTCACTATTCTCTTTCATATCAATTATATTTAAGTACATTTACAGTTTGGTTTTGCTAGCAGGTATGAATGCTTGCTTAACCTACTGGACATGAGAGAATGACAGGAGAAAAGAAAGATGAACTAAGCAACCCCAGGTTGCATAACACTGAATTGGAATTTGGATTGGCATCTTTCTGTACAAGACACTGAAAACACATTCCAACATGCTTCTTGCTTTAAAGTTTCCACATTGGAAATACTATAAACAATAAGAGTCCCTATCAATTCAATGATAGGTGTTTAATGAAATTAGACAGTAACATGCAAGAAAACAAGCAAACAAAAGAAACAGAAGAAAAAAGTGTTAATACACATTCAGGGAGGAATGACAGACCTAGTAAGACACAGAATTACCCCAAAAGGGACTTCCCATGGTAATTCACTATATACACCTCACACTTGGAGGAAAAAAAAAAGTCTTATTACTAGGTATTCAGTCTGATCTGTACAGGAAGGAAAGCTGAGATTAAAAATAGCTACCTGAATATTTTTTGCTTTAAGAAAGTAGAATGGAAAAGCGAAAAGTAACACAAATGGAAGAAAAACCTATCAATTTAAACAGGGGTGGGGGGGAGAACAGAATGTATTTCGGAAGACGTTTTTAATTTTCTGTTATTCTTCAGATAGCAAATACATACCTTATTAGACATTTGTTGACAGTGCTGTTCAGTGGTATGGATCAATGTTTGGTCCAAATCAACCATAAGCACCAGTTTTCGATTTCGGTGTAGTCGCTGTTGATCTTCTCTTCCTAATTGTTCAGCTTGCTAAAATGAAATATTCGTAGACTAAGCTTGATTTTGAAGAAATAAACTAGGATTATTGGTGTCTGTACATTGTGAACTTGAGAAGAAATGTTGCTACAAACTAACTACATAAGAAATAATGCTTCAATGTAAATGAAGCGAAGGCAGCCACGTCAGCAATTTTTCCTATAAAAATAATATTCCAAAGGTCTATACTAATCTATACGATACTAACAACTTTTAAAATTGATTTACTCAATAAATAACTTTCTATATATAATAAGTAATCACCAAATTCATTTAAGGCCAAGGTTCTTGAGACTAGCAGCTTTGGGGTAAAACATGTTCGTCATTAGTTCTGAAAACTTTTGTTATGAAATGACTGAACATAGTATCCATTAAGCATTATACTGTTGATGTCATTAGGTTGAGTTTTAAACTGAAGGTGCTGATGATAGATATTGTAACTCTAAACCTAAACCTAAAGTCTATATAAAATATATCTTCATATATTTTAATCATGTAGTTCTATGCAGGCATTGATTAAAAAACATTTTCTTGTAAATTTGAGTTGATTGGTTTTTTTTTGAAACTTTCAAAGTACTGCATTAAGCTCTGTGTTCACTTTAGTCACTTCTAATTGCAAGCTGCAGTACTAGCCACCAGACAGCTAAACTTAAAAGTTAAGTGGAACATTCTAAAGAAGCAGGGGTCAAGCACTAACTGCCCTTTGAAACACTCCTCTACAATGGGAATGGCTTCTAGCTACTTCTATCTACACATTTATTCCCACTGGCATGCTTTGAAGAGTTACAAGAAAAAAAACAACAAGCAACAAAATAAAAAGTAAAAACAAAAACAAAACACCACAAAAAAGTCCCTATCATGTTGGTAAGAAAGATGAATAGGATGCCCATCTTAAAAATAAACACGCTTTTTCCTCTAAATAATTTGACATGAATATTTTGGTAACTCATCTAAATGAAATCTTTAAAAAATAATGAAATAAAATTAAAATAGAGGTAAACTGTAAACAAAGTATCTTGACTGTATTTCATAGGACCAATTTCAAGGTTCCTGACTAATCAGGGTGAACACAAGTTTCAAAGACATTGCAAACTTTGAACATATTTCAGATAGTGGAAACTGAATTTTCCACAAACTGTCCATTCTTCAAGACAGAAATATGGAAGTTATAAGTTTTCTACCTACTGTCACAGAGGTACCATCTTTTCACTGCACAGCCCTAAAAAAAAAAACACTGTAAAACCTGATACAATCAATCTGCATTAGGGTAAACACACAAAAACCCTGGGCTACAGACATTCATCACCAAATTTCTCTTCAAAAGGAAGCCAAATATTTTATATAAATATATACAACATTGAAGAAACTCCTATAACTAAGCTTTTCAACTGTGGAGCTACAATGAAAGGTATGAATAAAGGAAAGCATGACGGTACTTACCTCAGAGCTCACTTTCAGTTCTGGGACACTATGAACCATAGACACAGTTGCTGTGGATAACGGTACATTCTGTTTTCCATTCTTGCTTTGTATCCTAATCACAAAGGGAAAACAGACATCAAAAGAGCAAAACTTTGGTGAAGGAAAAGTTCAACACACTAAAAACTGTAGTACCCAACCAGTCACCACCAAAAAAAAAAAGATTAAAAAGAGCTACTTTGACTAATATGCTCTTTCAAATTCTTGTTAACGCAGGTTATTGGATTAAAAAAAAAAAAAAGGATAAAAAGACCAAAGAAGCTCTCCATAAAAACCTTGCCAAAAAATTGTAATTAGTTATGCTTCCATATAACCTTGTATAATGACACTAAGGTAAAAAAAAAAAAAAGGCATCTATGTATTGAGTATTTGAAAAGTCATAAATTAAGTATAACTACGAAAGTTAAAACTTATTTTCCTTTTTTTTTTTTTGTAATCATTCAGCATACAATTGCCTACACTTCTCCAAGCCAGACTATGAAATAAATCTATGCAAATGATAGGCAAAGTTACTCTTTATGTGTAGCAGAGTGACTTACATGCAACTGGCTGCTTCAAGAAAAGCAGCCAAAAAACCTTATACATATACCTCCCTTTGGCACAGAATGGTGTACTATGTGTGAATTATAAATATCATTCAGATGTGCATATGAGTGTGTATATAAGTGGATATGTATTCATACACATAGAATTATATCCTCTCATATACTTGATTATGTCTATCTATATGCATATGTACGTGCAAATATAAAGTTACTTGAAAATGGACCAAGTAACTCCATATAGCTTCAGTATTACTAGCTTCCAAGTAACACAAAAATTTGTTGCAAACTAATACCCAATTCAAGACATTGTTTCTGGTTCATCTACACTAAAAATACTACTGTACAAATTTTGCAGCATGTGACATGTACTTTTTAATTTTTCCATGTACCTGTCCAACCAAGGACAAAATTTCTTTTAATCTCTGGCTGTTGATCCGATATAAAAGCCAGAGAAAACAGTTTTCACTTACAGAATCATAGAATCATTAAGGTTGGGAAAGACCTCCAAGATCATCTGGCCTAACCATCACCCTACTACCAATGTCACCCACTAATGCATGTCCCTGAGCACCACATCCAACCTTTCTTTAAACACCCCCAGGGACGGTGACTCCTCCACCTCCCTGGGGAGCCCACCATTCCAATGCCTCACTACTCTTTCTAAGAAGAAATTTCTCCTGATTTCCAATGTAAAACTCCCCTGGCACAACTTGAGGCCATTCCCTCTAGTCCTATCACTAGCTACCTGTGAGAAGAGGCCAATCCCCAGCTCCCCACACCTTCCTTTCAGGTAGTTGTAGAGAGCAATAAGGTCTCCCCTGAGCCTCCTCTTCCCCAGACTAAACAACCCCAGTTCCCTCAGCCACTCCTCACTGGACTTGTGTTCCAGGCCCTTTACCAGCCTCACAGTCCTCTGGACATGCTCCAGGGCCTCGATGTCTTTCTTGTAGTGAGGGACGCAAAACTGAACACAGTATTCAATGTCAGCCAGGACGTGCCTTTCATAAACCCATGTTGACTGCACCTGATTCCCAGGTTGTCCCGCATATGCTGTGCAATTGCATTCAAGATGACCTGTTCCATCACCTTTCCTGGTACTGAGGTCAGGCCTGAATCGTCCCCACCTGAATCGTGGGGAATTTATTCTGCTCCCCGTCCCAGATTTCCAAGTCAGAAGGCTGAGTACCCCAAGGATAAGTGGCCTGACTAGTAAAGACAGATGTAAAGAAGGCATTGAGAACCTCAACCTTTTCCTTATCCTCAGTAGTCATGTTCCCCACCACATCCAGTAAAGGATGGATGGAGGTTGTCCTTGGCCCTCCTCTTATTGTTAATATATTCATAAAAACTTTTTTTTTTTTTAAAACCACAGGGGCCAGGTTGAGCTCATGCTGGGCTTTAGCCTTTCTGATTTTCACCCTGCATATGCTGGTAACTTCCTTGTACTCTGCCCAAGTTGCCTGTCCTTTCTTCCACCGGACATAAACTCTCTTTTTCTCCTGAAGACTCAGCAAACGTTCCCTGTTCAGCCATGCAAGCCTTCTTCCCCGCCGGCTCATCTTACGGCACATGGGGACAGCCTGCTCCTGCACCTTGAAGACTTCCTTCTTGAGGAGCATCTAGCCTTCCTGTACCCCTCTGTCCTTCAGGACTAACTCCCAAGGGACCCTCCCTACCAGTGCCCTGAACAGCTCAAAGCCTGCCCTCTGGAAGTCCAAGGTAGTAGTTTTACTGACCCCCCTCCCAACTTCACCAAGAATAGAGAACTCTACCATTGCATGGTCACTCTGCTCAAGACAGCTCCAACCACATCTCCCACTGGTCCTTTCCTTCTCTGTTTGTGAACAGCAGGCCTAGCGGTGCAACCCTCCAGTAGGCTCACTAACCAGCTGAGTCAGGAAGCTATCCTCCACACACTCCAAGAACCTCCTAGACTGCTTTCTCTGGGCTGTATTGTATTTCCAGCATGTATCACTTCATGAAAACAGTGGCAAATAATTTACAAACAAGATCCTGAGGAAAAAAGTATTTTTCAGCCATGTTGGGGCTGTGAAAAAGTCACAGAAAGATATGCTTCTACTGTACTGTAGTGTTTGGAAGCACTACTTGTGTCCAGAAATGAGAAGTATTTCACTTGGCCCATTTGAATGAACCTAAGAATGGTGTAATGGAAAGGATGCCCCATTGGTTAACCCCTGGCATGCTGGGAGCGAACTGTCTATACTCGCTTTTCTTCAAGCAAGAAAAGCATTGATGCTTTTCAACTGCCCTCTGATGTATTAGGTCTGCTGAACCTACACATTATACCAAATATATCACAGAATCATCTAGGTTGGAACAGACCTCCAAGATCACCCAGTCCAACCTCTGACCTAACACTAACAAGTCCTCCACTAAACCATATCACTAAGCTCTACATCTAAACGTCTTTTAAAGACCTCCAGGGATGGTGACTCAACCTCTTCCCTGGGCAGCCTATTTTGTATAAAATGAGGATGCTCTCTGAAACAAAGTAGCATTAAACTGAGAAAATTGAATACACTGCAAATCCCGAATTCATGTAGATTTTTATGAAGTAATAGCATTACTCCAATATTTAGATATGACAATATCCATTCAGGACGGGCAAAGCCCTATTTTGCAATTATCCTACCTTTTTGTTAGGTTTGTTGTTTTGACAAATGCTCGTCTATAAAATATTAACAATCAACTTTTCATTAGAAGTTACACCCTACCATTAACTGGGCTATGCAATGCATAAAAATTCAAATATTTGGTCCACTTTATCTCGTTTATGGTATGCTGTTCACAAAATAATTCCTAATAATGACTATGAATTAAAAAGAAACCAAAAGTACTTCCTTCCAAATGGAACGATCATGCAACATTAATTTTTAAAATCCATTCTATCATTCAGTCTATTTTAGAAAACAGATATTGAATTAGTAATTTGATATGCATAAGAAAATTCTCTTTACCAACTGTACTAACAGCGAGAGCAAAAGAAAAATAAAATCATCCTTCGAATTTGCTTTTTCGGCCTAAGACTTAAATTCTTTTAGATCCATGGCAGAATATTTCACAAAAAATCGAAAACAGTTCTGAAGCCTTAAATTGAAAACAGTAGACACAAGCTAGCTCCCACTCAGACACATTATAAATGAGGAAAGGTCACATGAATGATACCGATACTTCCTCACAGCTACTTACACCTGCACAGATAAAACTCTCAGGCTTAAGTCACTGTTGACACAACTTCCAACTCTCAACCTCAGTTATAAACACACAAAAAGCAAATTTGACTATAGTGTGATGAGAATTCATGTCTGTATGCACACTCTTTACTTTTTCTATCTGAGATAGTAAGTTATCCTAAGGTTATCTCCTCAGAAAGAGTATGCAGTTAATAGAGTTGTAAATTTGTAATGTGAACTGTAATTCAAGCGCCCACATGGCATTTTATTCATCCATATTCCTAGTTATTAATCTCTGTAATAGCTAAAAGTAAATATAGTTCTAAACAATGCGTCTGCAAACAGTGACATATACGGAGAAAGAGGTCACATTTGAAAGTCTATTTCAGGATGACAGAAGAAGTGCCTTGTGTAAACAGTAAATTACAGCAGCTTGCAACAATGGCATATATCTTGCCAATTTCTTTTTGCATTGGTTTTATCCACAAGGAACACTGATTCCCGCTTACATGTATCAATTTTCCAGTTAAAAATACATTATATGATTATACTATTAATAATGTGATCATGACTTAATATATTCAGGACACTAAGCAAGAATTTCACAAGATACTCTCAACAGTTTTTTTTTTTTTTTTTAAATCAAATGAGGAAGAATGCTTTGTGCTAAAATTTAACTTCTGGAGCAAACTCCTTCTCAGCTTTCCTTACAGGAGCACTCTGAGTAGACCTGCTTATATTAGGCAGTATGAATACTGTCCTCCCTCCCTACTATTACCTATACCTTCACAATTACATTTATAGGTATGATTCACAATTACTAAGTCTCAGAACAGAAAAGCAAAGTAAATGAGAAAAGGAAGAGCTTGAAGCCCTAATCACAAACAATGATAATCTGGACAAAAAAGCTGGAACACTTACTGAGTCAAGTCTTGGCCACATTCTGCACACAAGCCTTTCATAACAACTGGATGGCTACATCCTTCCAGTTTCACCAAGACACCCCTAGGGAAAAAAATAAAAAGATACATTCATTCTATTGTTGATTTCAGACACTTAGATTACTGACTGAAAACTGAGAGTTCAAAGAATAATTTTGGTTATGATTTGAGTGCTGTCCCCTTAACATTCATGCCCCCTACAGAGAGAGGAAAAAAATATGACACTAAGTATTTGATTTGAATTACTCATTTTACTACCTTTTAAAGTCTCAAAAATGTTTATTAATGTCAGTTTCTAACCTTAATTTAGCAAAGAAATTCAGTGCATTAACAAAACAAGCATTGCTTAACCAGCACAGAAACAGATTACATTCAGTTAGACTAAATTCCCATTAACATGCTACTGACTATCAAATATGGAAACTCTTCTGTTCCACACTGATTTCATCGTGGTTTATCTCTTTTTTGTATCATGGCAGAAACATATTACTTTAGACTTCTCACAGAAATATTTTAATTTTGTTATGCTTAAGCTTCAGATTGCCACATTTTATATAGACAGGCAAAATTATATTTTATTTTCTTCCAATGTCTAAAACAAACCAGAAATTAGAACTCAAAATGCTTCAGATAAGTGTGATATTTACTATTCCAAACTGCTTAGAAGATAATAAGTCTGCTTGTCAGTAGTATGATCCAACTGAGTACTCTTTTGTTCAAATTTAGTTCTCAAAATTCAGTCTTGAAAATACCATTACCTCTCCCCTCTCAAGTACTTGAATAGTCATTGAGAGAGACTCCTCCCATTTTCTTCAACACAGTTAAAAGAATTAATCTTTCAGACAGTTTTAAAA